>NW_006408651.1:4455868-4466881 GCF_000296735.1 Chrysochloris asiatica
ATTGACTAATTTCATTCAGCATAGTGTGGTGCTATGGGTTAATGTGTTGTACTGCAAAGTCAGTTTGAATGGCGAGGTTGGTGGTTCAAGCTCACTCCTTGGAAACACTATACAGGGTCACTATGGGTACATTCAATCCATTTACATTTAGTGTAATAATAGGAGCTCTGGTAGCGCAGTGGTTACGAATCGGTTATGAAAGGTCAGTTCGAAACTACCAGCTGCTCCGTGGGAGAAAGATGAGGCTTTCTGCTCCCATAAAGATTTGCAGCCTCGGAAACCCTGTTCAGGGTTGCTATGGGGCGGAACCGACTCGATGGCACTTAACAACAGCATGAACTGATTGTCGTCATTTGTCTGTGTGCTTAGTTTTGTGGTGCTACTGGATTCTTTGTTCCGTATTTTCTGTGCTGAGTTCATTTTGTTTGAGGGTTTTCTTTTAGTTTCCATTTTTGCTGTGTTAATGTTTACTAATTTTTTTTTTTTTTTTTGCAGGTGTATTATTTTTCTTTGCAGTTAGCTTGCAATTCATTAATTTTTCCCCCCTGCTTACAACAGTCTATTTTATCTTGAAATCTACCTGACTACCTTGCCATTTGAAAATCCTGTATCTACACTATTCTCTGTTTTTGTTTTGTAATTGACTTTATTATACATTGATATATATGGTTCCCCATTTTCAGTCTTGTAGGTTTGCTTTACTTTAAATACTTCTATATCTGGATGGAGTTCTGGATAGTGTTGTCAAGTATGGTAATCTCAGGTTGTTGTCTGCTGTTGTTGATTCTCAACCCAAAGAACACCCTTTAACATTTATTGTAAAGTTGGTCTGGTCACTACAAATTTCTTTAATTTATGGGGACATTTATGGGGAAATGTCGTAATTTTACTGTCACATTTAAGGAACAACTTCGATGGATATATGATTTTTGTTGACAACTTTCTTTTCCTTTCAGAGTTTTCTATGCTATTCCATTTCTGTCTTGCCTGTATGGTTTTTGCTGGGAAATCAGAACTTAGTCTTACTGATTCTCCTTTGTAGGCAACTTTTTGTTGTTCCCAAGCTGCTCTCAGGATTCTTTCCATGTATTTGATTTTGGAAAGTTTGATAATGATAAGTCTTGGTGATTTTCTTTTGGGGACTATCTTGTTTGGGATTTGTTCAGCTTCTTGTATGCTTATCTTCTGCTTTTTCATGATGCCACCCATTTGTGCTATTTCTACTCAAGCAGCACTAGTTAAGATAGGTGTGAAGGAAAATACCTGTTTTGGGGGGAAGGGCTTGTTTGTTTGGATGATTTGAAGGTGGTGCATGTGGTGGTGTGCCATGGAATCTGTTCTGACTCAAAGTGACCATGTATAGGGTTTCCGAAACTGTAAATCTTTATGAGAGCTTAAAGCCTCATCTTTCTCCTATGGAACAACTGGTAGTTTTGAACTGCTGACCTTGAGGTTATCAGCCTGATTTGTAACCACTACACTACCAGAGCACCTTGATTTGAAGGTAGATGTCGTAAGCAACATACAAATTTTTGAAATTAATTCTAGCTCTCAGGCACCCTGGTTTGTAGTGAATGCAATCTTCTCCCATTCCACAGCCCCCTGTTGTGCCAGGAACATTTATTATGTATATTCCCTCTTTCATTATTCTACAATAATAATAATGATGTTTTCACGGGTTAACCATTAACTCACATTTCCCCTAATACCCAGGTTTCAGCAGGTCCTCTGGCTGTTGGTGGAATCAATTTACCTTTTCTATTAGGTCTCTTGGAACTTTCTCTGTAGGTTCCAAGTCTTTTACTTCTTTTGTTGTGTGCCCTCGAGATGGTTCTGACTCACGATGGCCGTGTATAGAGTTTCTGAAGAGTGGCCGGTGGATTTGAACTGCCAACTTTGTGGTTAGGGTCAAGTGCTTATTCTACAGCACCACACAAGGACTACAATGTTGTTGCTGTTGCTGTTGCTAAGTGCCGGTGAGTTGGTTCTAACTCATAGCAACTGTATAGTATAGGGTTTCTGAGGGCTGGCTAGTGGGTTTGAACCACTAACCTTTTGGTTAGCAGTCCAGTGTTATCCTACAGAATCACACCAGGACTCCTTGCTTCTATATACTTAGGTCATAAATTAAAACAACCTGTTTCTGGGTTACAGATTTTCTCACACTACATTAATATGTGCAGAGCAAATCTAACTTCTTTATTTTGTCCCCAAATGTAGCTTCTTTATTTTGCCAATCTATTTTGCCAATCTCATCAAAAGTTTCCACCCAATAGTAAAAGGGATGGAGAATTTAAAAATAAAATAAAAAAGAATTTTTTTTTCCCACTCCTTCCCCAGAGCTAGTAATAATTTAATACACAATTGAAACAGTCTTCTTTAAATATCTGAGGCACAAATGATTACTTTTCTCCCCCTCCTCCTTGCTATTTGTAAGAAGGTGCCTAGGTTTTTGGTGGAAGGACAGAGGGCCTTATGATCTTCACATGGATGTTATAAACCTGTGTTTTATAGTTAGGGTTTTGAGAAAGAGGCAGGGCTCATGTGCACCCATACAAAGACTACTGACCTAGCCTGCCAAGTGGGATTTCAGAGGTTTCCTGGATTAGGAGATTTCCAATCTCCTTGTTAACAATAGCAATGATCTCTGACCCCATCAAGATACCCTAGAATAATAACACTCTGTTAAATCTCCTAATGAGCCCACTGTCTAAGGACTTCTTGAAAACTGCCACATTGGAGCTGTGGTCCCAAATCTGTTTGTACATGACAGATTTAGTGATCCAGGAACTTCAGGTCCACTGTCCCTGACTTTTTCTTTCTCATATTACAAAATAAGTGTTCTAGTTTACATCTGGGATAAGACAGCTCACAGGAGACAAGTTCCTTGAGTAAATTTTGAGCACTTTTTCAGCAAAAGAGTTAGAAATGAGAACATCTGTTCTCCACAGAGTTTGACATTTCTGGTTTTAGCAAACTGTCCAAAACTAAAAAGAAAGAAAGAAAAAAAATGTGAGAGAAAAAACAATAAAAATGGGAAGGCATAAGAATATTTTCCCTAAGCAGTGGTTTGATTATGAGATTATATGAAAAACTAGAATAAAGAATCCTGTTACCCAAACTTACCATTTTAATTATTATACCTCTGGTTCACAGTTGAAAATATTGTCTTTCTTCCCTCTACAGTCTTCCTTCACTGAATTTGGCATTTTAGTGGAATCATATCATTGGAATCATTGTTTTTCTCATCTGTCACATTTTATGCTATTTATTTAAATATGGAATCAGGAAATTCACAAAGAAATAAAACATCTTGTTTCCTGTGGCTGAAAGCCAGAGAGAGCATGTCTTTGGAAACCTGATTACAAAACACAATAGAATGTTTTGTATAATGTCTTTCCTACTTGATTTCACCAAGTGATTAGAAACTGATTAGGAGGGAACCATGTGAAGATGGAACCATGTGCAGATATAGAAACAAATAACTTAGAGATCTTGATATCAAATATATCCAGAATAAAATGACTATCTATTAAAGCAGTTTGAATTTCAATTATGATAATGAAAGTTTATAAGAAGCTAAGATTTAGAGGAAAGATGCCTTTGGAGATGAGGATGAAAACATGTATTGTTTCAAGAGGCAAGGCTTCATTGCCTGTCCCCAAGTCAATCAGTCCTTACGTATCCTGCGTAGCACAGAGCTATGCACTTGATGATACTGATTCCTGGAAGAACTCCAAAGTATTTAGAAATGGTAGAATTTGTTGGAAGTTATTTTGGTAACATCTTACGAAAGAGGAGTTTTGATGAACCATGTGATGTTGTTAAGTATTGTTGAATAGGTTCAACTCATAGTGATCCTATATGGGGTTTCCAAGGAGCAGCTGGTGGGTTAGAACTGCTGACCTTGTGGTTTACAGTCCAGTGCTGATCCACACTGCCACACCAGAAGTCCAGACCATTTGATAGAAGGGAAATATTCTCAAACTAAACTGTCTATATACAAATGAACTCAACTTTAAAGATTTCAACCCCATCTACAATGAAGATGACCCAAGGAGGATGAACATGTAACATCTTTCCAGAAAAGCACCTGTTTTTTTATCATTTAAGGAGCCCTGTTGGATAAGCACTGGACTGCTAAGCACAATGTTGGCAGCTCAAACCTACCAGTCACTCCATAAGAGAAAGGTGAGATTTCCTGCTCCCCTAAGAGTAAGAACATTGGAAACCCTATACAGAATCACTATGAGTCCGAATTAATGCTATGGCTATGGGGGGTGGGTTTGGGTTCTCTAATTTCCCTAGATACAAAACTTTCTAGTCTTGATAATTGCCACTTTTCCCTGACTTATCTTATTTTGTTAATAAAATACCTTGGGGATTAAAAAAAAAAATTCTAGTGTTTTTGTGGTTGAAGTTAGGTGCTACACAGTCAGCTCAAACATAGATCTCTAATGTTGTTTCATCCAACAGAATGAAACATTGCCTGGTCTTGTACCATCCTCACAATGGTTGCTATATTTGCACCCAATGTTGCAGCTACTATTTCAATGCATCCTGTTAAGTATTTTCCTGTTTTTCACTGATCCTCCAATATAAAAGCATGATTCCTCCTCCAGGGACTGTTGCTTCCTGATAATGTGTCCAAAATACAGGAGACAAAGTTTTAGCATCCTCAGTTCCAAGGAGCATTCTGACTGTGACTTCTTCCAAGTTAGATTTGTTCATTCTTCTGGCAGCCCATGCTACATTAAAATTTTTCATCAACACCATAATTGAAATACATCAATTCTTCTCTGGTTTTGTTTAATCACTGTCCAGCTTTCACATGCATATAAGGAGATTGAAAACACTGTGGACTCAGTCGGATGAACCCTAGTCTTCAGAGTGGTATCTTGTCTTTTTACACCAGATTTGTTCAATGCAATAAGTCATTTGATATATATTTTTTAATTGCTGTTTCCATGAGTGTTGACTCTTGGTCCAAGTAAAATGAGATATTTGTCAACTTCAATATTTCTCCATTTACGATTATGTTGCTTATTGGTCCAATTGTGAGGAAATATGTTGTCTTTATGTAGAAGTGTAATCCATAGTGAAGGCTAGTTGAGCTTCACCTATAATTACTTCAAGTCCTCTTCCTTTTCCTCAAGCAAGTTTCTTTCATTAGCATCTCCCAGCTTTAAGTCATCTGTCAGTCCTGATGCCATGTTCTTCTTGGTTTAGTCCAGCTTCTCAGGTGATTTGCACTGTATATAGGTTGAATAAGTATGTTGAAATGATACAACTCTGACACACACTTTTCCTGATTTTAAACCACACAATAGTCTCTTGTTCCGCTCAAATGACTGCCTCTTCTGCTATGTGTGAGCACAATTAAGTGTTCTGTAATTCCCATTCTTCACAATGTTAAACATATATATATTTTTTATGATCCATCTAGTCAATTGACTTTGCATAGCCAATAAAACACAAATGAACATCTTTCTTGTAATCTCTGCTTTCTGCCAAGCTTCGACATCAGCAGTAATATATCTTGTTACACATCCTTTTTTTCAGTTCAATTAGAATTTCTGACAGCTGCCTGTTGTACTGTTGCAACCATTTTTAAAATGTTCTTAGCGAAACTTTACTTTTATGTAATGTTAATGACATTGGTTGACATTTCAGCTTGCTGAAAGAGAGGATTTAAAGCACTTACTGATGAAGATTAAAAGACTATAGTCCTCCAGTCAGTTGGTCTGGTATCTACCTTCAGTGCTGCATTTGTTTGTTGAAGCATCTCCACTGGTAAATTCCTTCAATTCCTGGAGCCTTGTTTTTTTGCCAATGCCTTCAGTATAGCTTGGACTTCTTCCTTCACTGTTATCAGTTCTTGATCCTATGCTACTTCCTTAAATGGTTGAATGCTGACCATTTTGTGTTTTTTTAAACAGTGACTTTGTGTGCTTTTTCTGTCTTCTTTTGGTTCTTCATGTGTTTTACAATATCTTTCTTGCCCATGCATGGTGGCTGTGTACCGTGGAGTTGGTTTCAACTCATAGCGAGTCTATATAAGGTTTCTGAGGCTATCAGTTTTTACAGGAGCAGAAAGCCTCATCTTTCTCCCACAGTGCAGCTGGTGGATTCAAAGTGCTGAACTTGAAGTTAGCAGCCCAGTGCTTAACTCGCTGTGCTATCAGGGCTCCTTTAATTTTAAAATCAGAGGCTTGAAATTTTTTCTTCACTTCTTTCAACTTAAGAAATGCTGAGTGTGTTCTTCCCTTTTGGTTTTCTAACTCTAGGTCTTTGCACTTTCCTTATAATATTTTACTTTGTCTTCTGAAGCTGTCCTTTGAAATATTTTGTTCAACTCTTTAATTTTATCATTTCCTCTTGTTGCTTTAGTTTCTCTATGTTCAAGAGTAAGTTTCAGTTTCTTCTGACATTCATTTGGTCTTTTCATTCTTTCCTATCATTTTAGTGGCTTTTCCCTTTCTTCTTATATGATGCTCTTGATAACATCCCACAATTCATCTAGATTTTAGTCATTGGTGCTCAATGTTTCAAATCTAGTCTTGAAATGGTCTCTAAGTTTGGATGGGATCTACCCAAGGTTGTACTTTTGTTCTTGTGAACCTGTTTTAATTTTCTTTGGCACCAACTTGAACTTACTTGTAGCAATTGATGGTCTGTTCTGCAAATGACCCCTGGCCTTGTTCTGAGGGATGATACTGGTTTCTCCATCATCTCTTCCCACGGATAGTTGATTTAATTCCTGTATATTCCATTCAGCAACATGTATAGTTGCTGCTTATGTGGTTGAAAAAATATATTTGCAATGAATAAGTTGCTAGTCTTGCAAAATTCTATCATGCAATCTCTCGTGTTATTTCTATTACCAAGGCTCGTATTTTCCAATTAGGAATCCTTTGTTTCAAATTCTAATCACCAATAATTATCAAAGCATCTTAATTGCATTTTTATCAATTTAAGATTGTACATGTTCATGAAAGTCTTTCATTTCTTCATCATTGGTGGTTGGTGCATATATTTGAATAATAGTCATATTAATTGGTCTTCCTTGTAAGAAGATAGATATTATCCTATCACTGACAGCATTGTACTTCAGGATAGATCTTGAAATGTTCTTTTTATGACAACTATGACCCCATTCCATGTCAATTTGTTATTGTCAGCATAGTAAACCATTTTTGTTGTTGTTGTTGTTATTAGATGCTGCTGGACTAGTTCTGACTCATAGCAAAGTTTTGTACAACAGAATGAAACACTGCCTGATCCTGCAATAGCCTCACAAATGTTATGTTTAATCCCATTGTGCAGCCACTGTGTCAGCCCATCTTATTGTGGATCTTCCGCTTGTTTGTTGACTCTCTACTTTACTAAGCATGATGTCTATGGAAATTAAGGTTGTGTGTCCATTTGGCTGGGCCAGAATTTTCTCTGGTCTGGCAGTTAAGATGTAATCATCCCCTACAATGAGACATCATATAATGAAATAACCTACATGATGAGATCTGTTAGCACTCAAGCAATTGAAAGGAAGTTTTCTCAGGGGTGTGGCCTGCTCACAATACATGTGGACACTTTGCTAAAGCTTACACATGCTTTTTTTCTGGTTCTGGACCATGCATCTGACCTCAGGTTCTTTGGACTTGAGCCACCAGTCAGCCATGGTGGTGGTGGTGGTGGTGGTGTGCCGTGGAGTCAGTTCCAACTCATAGTGACCCTGTACAGGGCTTCCGAGGCTGTGCATCTTTATGGGAGCAGAAAGCCTCCTCTTTCTCTCGCAGAATAGCTGGTCATTTCGAACTGCTGACCTTGAGGTTAGTAGCCCTATTCTTAACCACTATGTTAACAGAGCTCCTTCCTGGCAAATGTCAGCAGCCTTCCATCTTACCTTGGAGTCATTCACCTCTGCAGTCTGCTGTGTGACCTGCTGATCTTGAGTTCATCAGCCCCTACAGCTACATGAGTCAGAAACTTCCAGCCTGACCTGTGACCCAGCAACTTAGAAATTGTCTGCAGCTACAACTGTGTGAGTCATTTCCCTGGGATAACCTCTCTATGTATCTACATATATACAATTTACTAGTTTTGCTTCTCTAGAAAATCTAGACAATATCGACAGAATCCAGGGACCATGTTGTTGTTGTTGTTAAGTGCCGTGGAGTTGGTTCTGACCCATAGAGACCCTGAATAGAGTTTCCAAGGCTATAAATCATTATGGGAGCAGAGCCTCATCTTTTTCCTGTGGAGCAGCTGGTAGTTTCGAACTGCTGGCCTTGTGGTTCACAGCCCGATTTGTAACCACTACGCTACCAGAGCTCCTTAGGGACCATATAGCTGTCCAATTAAAATGGCCAGTATTAGTCCATTTCAGCTTTCCTAATGCCTAGGATATTGATCTCTGCATAATAAAATACTTGCCAATTCATTTTTTTTTAAGCATACAGCTCAATGATATTCATTATGTTCATCATGTTGTACAAAGATCAATCCTTTTTTTTTTTTTTTTTTACTTTCATTCCCTCTTCTTCCCATGTCTTTCATTTCTTTTTTCCTTGAAAACTGGTGGTGGTTATGTGCTATGGAGTCAGTTGTGACTCATAGAAACCCTGTACAAGGGTTTCTGAGAAACCCTGTACAAGGGTTTCTGAGACTGTAAATCTTTTTGGGAGCTGAAAACCTCATCTCTCTCCCATGGAGCAGCTGGTAGTTTTGAACAGCTGACCTGTGGTTAGCAGCCCTATTTGTAATCCATTATGCTATCAGGACTCTTTCCCTGGAGGATTAGATGAGATGGTTTATGCAAAGCATGGCTCATAGAAAGATATCAAAGAATGCTGCTGTTATAATAATCAATATCACCAAATACTAGGAACTTTATCTTATACTGCCTTGTATTGTAATTTTAAAAATTTAATCATAACTCACCTCATAATTGTTCACCATATACCACTTATAACAACCAATGAACTAGTCTTTAATATTGTAAGGGCATAGATTGTATCTTTCTTAACATTGTCTCTGCCTATCCAAAGATATGCACAAAACTTTCATTACCCTGAATCTTCCTGATTTGACATGATTTGGTTTTAACTTTGAAGTCAAGTATCAGTGAAGATAGATATAAGGCAAATCCGCTTGTCATAGTGACACATTCAGCATTTACAGGAGATCCACAGTTCCTAGCTCCAAAATTTTGTGTTTTAAGCAGCATTTACTACCACAAGTTATAGCTATTCCAAAAGCTATATCATGGGGTTGCGTTGATTTTTATCTCCTTTAAGTTCCCTAATATGTCCCTTTCTTTCCAAATCCATGGTCACTGTATTAATTCAGTGCTTTTGGATTGACAAATCTATTTTTTGGACATTGAACTAATTATCCTGCAAGATGCAGTCATCACTATTGTGTGCAGTCAGTTATTTCATGTCTCTCTCGCTCTGTTTTTCAAACAGAAAAAGAATGAATGTTTAATCCCCACTGAACACATTAAGGTCAAGAATTTCAAAAGTAAATCCACCTTTCTTTCCTTACTAGTTTATTTTTGGTGAAAGGCCAGAAATTTCATTTTTCTACAAGGAAAATCTGCTTCTAGGTGATAATTTGAAAATCTTGACATATATTTATATATTTTAAAAGATTCAAAAGTATCAGAGAAGAGGGAATATCAGATTAGTAACTACAACATTATAAAGGCTTTCCTAAAACAAGAAACAACGCGTATACACGCACACACACCCCCCTAATTTATGCAAATTAAAAATGTATATAAACAGCACAATACTGTGATCCTTAATCATGATGCATTCCCTAAACACATAATAACTACTGTTATTAATAAATCTTTGATACACTCATTGTATACCCAAGGAGACATCATTAAGTCTTTAAAATCTTCTCTGCCTTCTTCGTGGGAGGATATTTCTAGTGGTAGTGTAGGTTAATGTGCTGGACTGCAAGGTTAGTTTAAACCGCAAGGTTGGTGGTTCAAGATCACCAGACGCTCCTCGGAAACCCTATACAGGGTCGCTATGAGTTGTATCTGACTCGACAGCACTTAACAACAACAAGATTTCCTATTTAAGATTTAAGTAAAAGAAACAGATTTCACAAGGTGCCATCACTGATGAAACCTCAAGTGCTGTTTTTTTCTCTTGAATTTTTGGATAGTAAATAGTCCATGGGGACCATACATAAATACTATGACAGAAGAACTCTTATGTTAAGTCTTTTGATGGAACTTGATTGGTGATGAAGTTTTGTGACATGCTTGAGCAACATCCCGAAGGGGGTCTAATCTGACTTGATACTTTGTCCAACCACTGTAAAGGTCCGTTCAGCAAGGACTCCTTGTTACCATCTGCCTTCAGCATTCTGTTCTCCACCCTTTAACAAAACTCATTCTAATGTGCACTTTCCAGGTAGTAGGTACATGACTTCAAAATCCTGATGAACAGACTGAGTCAGACAGCAGCAAATTCTTGATTGTTGAAGATCTTAAGATGACAACCTGGTGAAATTTTGCACACGATTGCAGGGTGCCAGCCAGATCTCTGATTTCAAATGGGGCTCTGCACAAAGATTGTACTATTACTTAGCCACTCGACAAAAACTTCCCCACCTATGTAATACAGGAGCACTCCTCTTTCTATATGCCTTTTGTCATTTCTACTGTAGCATTACGGTTGGTGTTGGACAGGAAACCTAAGCAGAAATGTTCTGAATTGGATGGGTCTGTAAAGCCATCTACAGTGAGTGAGGGCTGTAAGGTATGGAAAGGTTCTCCAATCATCTGGTTTAATCCATAATATCCTACTGAACACCAAAATACAGGTTCTGAGTAAGTAACAAGCTGCAAATCCAAGCAATGATTAATGGTGACAGAGCTGTAGGAACTTAACCGGGGGAGCTAGGTTTGCTAGTCCATGGAGCTAGAGTCAAGTACTTTGGGGCTGAAGCTTATATCACAGTGGAGTACTATATTGTTTTTGTTGTTGTTAT
>NW_006408651.1:4467045-4475843 GCF_000296735.1 Chrysochloris asiatica
CTACCAGAGCTCCTTAGTAGTTCTAAAAGAGCTTTGTGACAATTCAGGAGCAGGACAAAGGCCAAGGACCAGAGAGAGGTCTGAATGTGAGCATGACTAGTAAGAGCCTGTGACCTGAACATTTCTGACCCTGTTAACGTCCCTCAGAAACCCCATAGCTATGAATATGGTGTCTGAGTTCGATGTGTCCAGTGCAAGGAATTATTGAACCAAGCTGAGTAGAGAGCGTTGTGAGAGAGATGGTTTGGTTCTCACATTGTTTTTGCAATGATCATTTCACAGCACAAAGCTGATCATGTAATTCCTTTAGTTCTTTTTTGCTTATAGGATAAAGTCGAAAATCCTTACTATAAGCTTTGGAAGTTCTCTGCAATTGGCCTTTTTAGTTTCTTCTTCTACATCCCCCAGCCCTTTAGCCCCTAGCTAATACCGTATTTTCCCAATAAATGCAACTTAATTCCAGTCATATTTAGATACTCATTGTTTGTGTGTCATGTAGCCTTTTTTTTCTTTAAGAAAATTATTTTTGGTCTCATTTAGTATACCCTCTCCCTCATTGTTCCAATTAACACAAGGTGTTAGTTGTCTTCGAGTTCCCTTGAACTCATGGCAACCCCATGTACCCCAGAATTAAATGCTGCTTGGTCCTGTACCATCTCCACGACCGCTGTTATGTTCAAGCCCATTGCTGTGGCCACTGTGTGTTTTGGATGCCTTCCTGCCAAGGGGACTCATCTTCCAACACTATATTGGGCAATAGTCTGTTATTATCCATACAGATCTCATTGGCTAATTTTCTGAAGCAGACCGCGAGGCATTTCTTCCTAATTTATCTTCGTCTTCAAGTTTTGCTAAAAGCTGTTCATCATGGATGACCTTGTGACAATTTGAACTACTGATAGCAAAGGTTTAAGCCTCATTGCAACACCCAAGCCACCACAGTATGACAAACTGACAGACCAGTGGGGAAATTGATACAGAGAACAAAGCAAAACAAAACAAAAATCCAATCATTTGCCAGATTCTGAGTCATGCAACCCCATGTGTTACACAATAGAACTACTCCATAGGGTTTTCTTGGCTGTAATCTTTGTGGAAATAGTTTGCCAGGCCTTTTTCCCACAGAGCTGTTGGAGAGGTTTGAATAGCCAATTTAACATTAGCAACAACCTCCAAATCGCTCTTGCTACCCAGATTCCTGAATCAGCACATCTAAACTAAACCAAACCTATTGCCGTCAATATTATTCCAATTCATAGTGACCCGATGTTGTTGTTGTTATGTGCTGTCGAGTTGGTTCCGGCCCATAGTGACCTGTATAGGGTTTCCAAGGAAGAGCTGGTAAGCTTGAATTGTTGACCTTGAAGTTCAAACAGACAATGCAGTTCAGCACTACACCAGGACTACTAGAGACCCTATAGGACAGAATGAAACTATCCCATAGGATTCCAAAGGCTTTGTAGAAGCAGACTATACCTTTCTCCCACAGAGTGATTGTTGAATTAAAATCATCAACTTTTTGGTTAGTAACAAAGCCCTTAATTGCTGTGTTACCAGGGCTCCTTAATCAGTACAGTTGTTGTTGGTTGCTGTGGAATTGGTTCTGATCCATAGGGACCCTATGTACAACAGAAGGAAACCCTGCCTGATTCTACTTTATCATCATCATCCTTTCTATGTTTGAGCCCATTGTTGCAACTGTAGTCTCAATTAATCTCATTAAGGGCCTTCCTCTTTTCACCCAAACCTCTACTTTCCCAAGCATGATATCCTTCTCCAGGGAATTGTCCCTCTTGATAACACACTCAAAGTATGTGAGACAAAGTCTCGTCATCCTGGCTGTACTTTTTCCAAGACAGACTTAGTGGTTCTTCTGGCAGTCTTTCACACAGTGAATATTCCTTGCCGACACCAGAATTCAAATATATCACTTCTTCTTAGGTCTTCATTACTCATTGTCCAGCTTTCACATGCATATGAGGCAACTGAAAATGCCATAGCTTTCCTCAGGTGCACCTCAGTCCTCAAAGTGACATCTTGGATTTTCAATACTTTAAAAATACATTTGGCAGCAAATTTGCCCAATGCAATATGTCCTTTGATTTCTTGACTTGCTTCTGTGAGCATTGATTGTGGATCCAAGTAAAATGAAGTCCTTTACGACTTCAATCTTTTCAGTGTATCATAACAGAATTTTTGTTTTCTTTATTGAGGTGTAATCCTCCCTGAACACTGTACTCTTTCATTTTCATTAGTGTTTCAAGTTCTCTGCACTTTCAGCAAACACATTATTAGTATTAAATTAATATCTGATAAATAAATACTAGGTGATTCCTGACTCCCCTAAATTCTAAAGTGCTTCTGTGTCCATGGAATGTAAAGAAGAAAACACCTGACATCCTGGAAGTACATGAATAGCTAAATGAGCCAATTACAAAGAAGTAATAACAACTCCCACGAACAGATGTTTCCAGATGGACTGAAGTTCTGCTGGATCAGGAAGATGCCATTTATGGCTAGAGGCCATATAGGTTTCTGATTCTTGTTCCAGTCACACCTCTGTACAAGGTCCCTGGGTCACTTCACCTGGGTAAATAGTCAAATCTTCGGACTTGATGAGACTGGACTTTCAGTTGGCCATCAGTCCTGAGACAAAGGGTGACGAAGGTAAAGGACTTGGGTGCATAGTGGTTAGTTTGCTTGGGCATTTAAGCAAAGGGGTATGTGGGATCTTTGAGACACCTGCAGCAGAAATTTTCCATCAACTAAGCACATAAGTAGAAGGGACAAGCTCATGAAAGAAAAACCTCATTCTGAAGATGGGTAGCTTGGAGGGAAGGGAGGGAAGCAAACCAAACACCCTTCCTTTATGAGTCACTTTTTTAAGGTCTTGCTTAAATTTTTTGTTTTTAAAAAAATATGATTTAAAAGGTTCAAATAGCCTAGGGAAGTAAATCCATGCATACTTCCAACATTAGTTAATATTTACTAAGAAATCATAGGTTACAACAAATTAAACTTTTTGGCTCTTTTACTGAGCTTCTCTGGCCAACCGTGTTAGTGACTGTTCCTACAGATAGTTTATAACTCTATTTTTTTACCCCTCTAGAGCAACTGAAGTGCAATGACTTGGGACAACTCTGGATTCATGTGATTCTAAAGCCAGGGCCTTTGGAAAATGGATTTGAGGTTGGGGAATGGATCAGTGTAAATAGACAGACACTAGATATGCCCACTAAAAACTGGGGAAAGTGAGTTAGATTTTTTCTTGTTTGAGATGGAATTCCTTCATATAAACCTGGGCACCCTCAGAGAAAAATGCTTTATAGTTCAAACTGATGTTTATTTTGGACCTTGTTTCTCTTTAAGCTTTCAGTTGTGACCTTAGGAATGAGCTCACAATTGGAAGCAAATCTGTCTTCTGTTTCTACTGTTAAAGAATTAACTACCCACTGAAAACCACATAAGATTAACAATGGCCTTGTCCCAAAGACACACTTTTTGGAACTGTACAAATCATATATTTGATACTAGAAGATTTCATTTCAATTACTGAATGATTGCAATAAGAATGATTGAATTCTTCGTAAATAGAAAGCTTCCTCTGTTCAGTTTTGCTTTGTTGAATGCCTGAAGGCACACCATTTAATTTTGTTGGTATCATGTTATATTTATGACAGTGTCTCAGGTTGCAAATGGTAAATAAAAAATGGCTCTCAAACAATATTTGTAGCCTCTTAGCTATATAGACTTCTAGTCTTGAGAAATGAGTAGAGCTTCTGAATGCCTATAAACCTGTTGCAATCAAGTAGACCTGCTCCATAGGGTTTCCAAGACTGTATAAATCATTATGGGAGAAGACTGTCACACATTTCTCCCATGGAGTAGCTGGTGGCTTTGAAGTGCTGCCCTTTACGTTAGCAGCTGAACTCTTTAATCAGTGTACCACCAGAAATTCTGCTCTAATAATACAGATCCTGATTTGATATAATCACGTTTATGTATTTTAAGGCAGTTCTGCTCTGTCCTATGGAGTCCTGGTGAGGCACTGTGGGTTAATGCACTGGACTGCAAGGTCGGTTTGAACTATAAGGTCAGTTGTTCAAGCTCACCAGCTGCTCCTCAGAAACCCTATACAGGGTCTCTATGGGTTGGAACCATTTCGACAGCACTTAACAATAACAATAACTCAGTCCTGTAAGTTACTGTAAAGTCAATATCAACTTGAGAGCAATGAGCTTGGTTGTTGTTTTTTTGGGGGGGAGGTGGGTGGGTTCTGTGGACTTAACTTTTTTATGATTTTATTATGAATCAAAATTATTTGCTAGGCTTCATTTAGAAAGTGAGCCTTGTATATGTTTCTATTAGTCAGGTGTTTTGGAGATACTTTCATGATCCCTAACATTATATAAAGTTTTTCAGAATCATCAAAGAAAGGGTTAGTGCTTTTAGACTTAACTGATTTGCTCTTTTAGCAGAATTCTAGTTACTCACGTTACACGTGACATTTCCCAAATTGTGTGGCTGAAATAAAGAGGGTAGATGAAACCTTTTTTTCAGTAAAAATTTATTTGGTATTAACCAAAACACAGAGATATATGATTTATATATAACATCTGCTTGACACTTCCTAATAACTATATGAACATATTACTCTCAGTTCCATTTTATAGATAAGAAGACTGAGACTCAATAATAGAATTCTTGCCTTCCCTGCAGGAGAGTTAGATTTGATTCCCAGTCAGTGCAATTCATGCAAGCTAGTACTCACCAGTCTGTGTGTTGCCATGATGCTGAACAGGTTTCAGCCGAGTTGCCAGATTAAGATAGACTAGGAAGAATGGCCTGGTGATCTACTTCCAAAAATAAGCCCATGCAAATCTGATGGATCACAATGATCGAATCCACAACAGATCCTGGGGATGGTGCATGATTGAGTAGCATTTCTTGTCATTGCACATAAGTCAGGGGTCACAAGAATCAGGGACAAATTTAATGGTAGTGAACAATACAATAAAGTGGAGAAGCTAGTCAATTGGAGACCCAAAACTTAAATTTAGGTCTGACTTATTAAAAATAGCTAAGGCTTTTCTATTAAGTATGTTCCCTCATGAATGTGTTATGCATATGAAAACACAAAGTCAGCTAAAGGAGAAGTGAAAGGTCTAGTTTGGAATTAATCAAACCCTCTAGTCATTAAGGGAAGCAGAATATATTTCTTTAGTATGAAACACACCTTTCTGCTCTTAGTCTAATTGCTGAACTGTCTCTCCCCCATATTTCTTCTTGTCCTTCTTTTCCCCACCACACAACAAGTGTCATGAACTCTCACAGCAGGCAAATTGGGGAACATCATTCTGCAAGCTCTCCTCTGACATCCTCTGGCTTTGAATATCCTCAGAACACTTCAAAAGAGAGGACTGAAAAGGAGTTTTAAAAAGAGTCAGACCTGGAGCTGCACAGAGGCAGTAAGACATCCTTGAGGTCATCCTTTCTTTTTGTTACACTGATGTATTCTCTCCAGAGTGATAATAATCTTTTTGAAATGCAGGTCTAAGACGGAAGGAATTTTTATCTGGAAGAGTAATATAAATTAGCTTTGACTGCCAGTTTCCACTGATTATTACTTTCCAGGCGGAATTCCTACAAATTCTTGAGGCATGACCTCTAATGAAAAAATAAAACCCCTTAAAAAACTTGTTGAGAAATTCCAGATAACTTTCACAAGAGATTTAATTTTAGAGCGTTAACACAACTTGGTTGGGAAGATAAAACTACAATGCAGTTATTTGGTTAAAGTCGTTACTTCACAATGAAGTCATTGGAGATTATTTTACTGTGCTTATCTGTCCCCCCCGTTTTTTCTTTTAAGCTTAGTTATTTTCCCCCAAAATGAATTTTAT
Source organism: Chrysochloris asiatica (assembly GCF_000296735.1). Taxonomy (NCBI): domain Eukaryota; kingdom Metazoa; phylum Chordata; class Mammalia; order Afrosoricida; family Chrysochloridae; genus Chrysochloris; species Chrysochloris asiatica. The sequence goes on from NW_006408651.1 coordinate 4,472,949, forward strand.
TATGCATTACACAATGCACTCTGGATTCCCCCTTATAAAAGTATAAAGTGTTTCAACAGACAGTCAATTGGAGGGAGCCAACTTGAGACTTAACCTACCAGGGTGAGCAAATGCTGTTCTAGGTGATTACATCTTAGAGATATGTACTATGAATTATCATGTACATTTGGCTTTGAAGACCAGAGGTCTACCAGAGGTAGAATAAAAGGCAGCATATGAAGTAACTGATTTCAGAAGATTTGGGGGTCCTTTAGAAAGAGAATGAGGTGTGGAGAAGTGGAACCAGGCATTTAGTGTTTCCTGTTGTTGTAATTGTTAGTTGCCCTCAAGAAGATTCTGACTCACGGCGACTCCCTGTGTGTCAGAGTAGACGTGTACTCTATAGCATTTTCAAGGAGGTGACATTTTGGAAGTAGATGACTAGGCCAATGACCCAAGGGAGGTCTAAGGTAGCTAGTTTTTGTCCATTCTCCTAAAGTAGAGATGCAGAAGAAAGTCCTGGTGATATGCTATAAAGATTACAACCAAGACAATTCTATTAAGCATAGCTTTACTCTGACACACATGGTGTTGTCTTGAGTTGAAATTTACTTGACAACAACAGGTTCTGAGTTTTGTTTTTAATAGTAATGAGTAGGGATATCCTATCCCCATTAGATCAACGGAACAACTGAGAACCAGAGAGATGAAGTGATATGTTCAAGGACTCATAATTTAGCAGCAGTAGTTCAAATCCAGGAATGTTTGACTGTAAAGTTGATTCTCATCCCACTTCAGAGTGTTGCCCTTTCTTGGGCTGGCTGAGTCTTAAATGGGAAAACATGAAGACTGTAACCACATGTGCAAAATAGATCAATAGTTCAGAATGGCTGAAGGGAAAAACTTCATCACTACCTACTTTTTTTCCCTGAAATTTTCACCCACTTGAAGCTATTATTATCATTTTACTGAAAGTTGAGTTTTTCTTAATTGTAATTTTTTTTTTTTTACAATTATGGGGAATAAATGGAGTTGAATTATCCTTATCTTTTGGGGTATTTATATGATTGGGAAAATATGATTATCTTGTGAATTTAATGGCTATTTTCAACATAATATTTATCTTTCCTATGTAAAAAGGGAGTCCTGGTATGGTGCTATAGGTTAATTCATTGGACTGCAAGGTGGCTTTGAACTGCAAGGTTAGCAGTTCAAGCTTACCAGCCACTCCTCAGAAACTCTATAGAGGGTCGCTAAGAGTTGATACCTACTTAATGGCACTTAACAACATCAAAATGTAAAAAGGCCATATATACATATATATATATACACACACAGAAGGAATACAGGTTACTAAAGAAAATGGAAAGGAGAGGGCTTTGTGAACTATAGTATTCTTTATTCCCAAACTTGCTAATTTCTTTGACTACCCGGAATGAGCCATTGGTAGAAATGACCTTTAAGATATTTAAATGCTTATTATCTTTTTCCAACAATACATGTTACCATTTGCTATCCCCTAACTGCCATCCAGTCAATTCTGTGTCATAGAGACCCGATAGGACAGAGTAGAGCTATTCCCGAGGGTTCCTGAGACTGTATTCTTTACTGGAGCAGACGTCCTCATCTTTGTCCTGCAGAGTGGCTGGTGAGTTTGAATCACATACATTGCTGTTAGTAACTCAATACTTAACCCCTAGTGCCACCAGGTTTCCTTAAATGGGTTGCTTTTCAAGAGTAAGTCAGCATTATTAATCCTTCAGCAATGAAACCCCACAACATCAGTCACATTGTAAACAACAATTGAGCTCATTATAAAGCACCTTCTTTGTGCCAGGTATTTTTCAAGGTTTTGGGGGAGATACCAACAGAACATAACGTTTACCCCAGTGCTTCCACATAGCTCTAGAAATGGCAGATATAAAAACACCTAATTATGGGCAGAATGGTGAGGAGTGTGCCTATCTGATACACAGATCCTAGACCTAGGGGAGGTGAAAAAGGACTGACAGGAAGTCATCACAGAAAGGTGGCATTTCAGTGGCATTTTGAAAGACAAGCAGGAAGAGCATCACACAAAGAGGAAGGTCAGTAGGAGGTAATGTGCCCAAGACCTATTATGCACATTCAAAGATAAATTTATTCATTCTGTAAATATGTAATAAGCATCTATGGTATGCCAAGAACTAACATTTGTACTAGAAATGGAAAAACAGGGTGGTTCAACTCAGCAGAAACTCTTTTCAGATTCACCTGCTACGCATGCAAACACACACATACACACACACACACAAAACCCCATACACAGTCTCAGCTAATACCCTCTGAAATTTGGACAATTATTTGTTATTATTTGCTTTTTTCAGAACTATTTTACTAATACACGAATGCTGGAGGTTTCTAAAGTCCCAGATGCTCAGAAGTAAGAATTATATTGAATAATTGTGTTAGAATATAGGGAAGCTCAGATAATAGACTGTGAAGAAAACAAGTTCAGTTTTACCCTATTTAAACCAAGTACCTTAGCTTGAAAATGTGCAACAATAAATCTTTCTCCCTAAAAATTAAAAAAAGTAATTTCACATGTGTTATGTTAGTAAATGTTATAGAGTTATAGATGTGGAAAGAAGCTATTGTTATTATTTCTAATTTAAAGATGCATGTCTACCATAGTTTCAGTCAATCCCCAATGAAGATGACATAACCCTAGTGGCTAAAATGCCTTAAGGAAAATTTATTCTGTGTTCTTACCCTTTTATTTAACAACAACAAAGAAAACAAATTAAGTTTTTGTAATTTTCTATTCTTGGTATATTTTAAATGTTACTGTATACATTCTATTTTATTTGCAAAAAGGGGCCAGTAACTAACTTTCCTTCTTCTGAAAATTGTTTTTATTTCACAGTAAGTCATGTT
>NW_006408651.1:4481223-4486829 GCF_000296735.1 Chrysochloris asiatica
TAAATCTTTATGGGAGCAGAAAACCTCATTCTGCTACTGCACTGCTTTTCTTCTCTCTCTCTTTTTAAAAAATCTCTTCCACTTTGTTTTCTTTTTCTTTTTTTTCATCACTCTTCTTCCCACCCACTTTTTTCCCACCTACCATTTTTTTCTGTCACCATTTGTAGGCAGTAATCGCATCCACACTACCCAGACACACCTGCTATCCTAGCCACTGGGTGAATGTCATCACCTGCTCCAGCATTAATGGATTAATGATAGATGGTTGCTAGCACCCACCCCACTCTCCTTCAGCTGCTCTGTATGATGAGTGCATCCTGTAGTACACTCACCCCATCTGCCTTAATATATCAATACAAAACAAAACAAAAAACCAGGGTGAAACTAACCAACATAAATGCAACAGCACCACAGTGTCTCAGAGACAACAGTTTCAATTTACCCAAAGAAACAGAACTAGATAGTTCAATCAACTAATTACAACACCACACCAGAAACCTTTTCTGAAGAAGACATGGTAATAGAGCTACTTGATAAGGAATCCAAAGAATTATATTTGCCACCCTTTAACAGATTAAGAATGAGAGAAGACAAAATCTAGGAAAACACAGAAAAGAACTCTAGAAGAATTCAAGAAAAAAGAAAAGAAAAAATTAACCCAATAAATAGTTTCAAACCACCTAAATACAGCAAATAGAAATCCAGAATATTAGCGCTAAAGTTTTACAAATAAAGAATGTAATTACATGGACAAGAGAGAATTGAATTAGTGGAAGGCAGAATAAATGAAATTATAAACAAACCCCTTCATACCAATTTGTTAGAGGAACAAGCAGAAAAAGGAGAAATGAAGAGAGCCTAAAATTCTGTGAAACACCATCAAGGGGAATAACAAAACAAACAAAAGAACACAGAGAAAATTGATGAATTTTTGGGGAGCATAAAACATTGCTAATATCATGAAAGATGAGAAGATACACATTCAAAAAGCTCAACAAATTCCAAATAAGATAAACCCCAAAAGAAAATCACCAAGACATATTATTATCAAACTTTCCAAAACTAAATACAAAGAATGAATCATGTGAATAGCTCAGAAAAAATAACACTTATCTACAAAGGAGAACCAATAAGACTAAGCTATGATTTCTTGTAAATGAAGAAATACCATGCTCATGGAAAGGAATACTTAACATTGTTGAAATGTCCATATGACCCAAAGCGATCTACAACATAATGTAATCCTGATACAGATTCCATCACCATTCTTTAAGGAGATAGAAAAAACTAATCACCAATTTCACATGGCAAGGAAACTGACCCCAGGTAAACAAAGCAATACTTAAGAAGAACAAAGCAGGAGATTTCATATTTCGTGTTTGTAAAACCTGTAATAAAAATACACCCAGAGTAGTCAAAACAACCTGATATTAATTGGTACAATGACAGATAGATACTTAGACCAATTGAACAGAATTGAGAACCCAGAAGTAAATTCTTCCACCAATGGACAATTGCTCTTTGACAAAGACATCTTTTTAACAGACGGTGCTGTTAAAACTGGATATCCATTTGCAGAAACATGAAAAAGGATCTATACCTTGCACCATATACAAAAACAAACTCAGAATGAATGAAAGATCTAAATGTAAAACCTAAAACTATAATGGTCATCCAAGAAAAAAATAGGGACAACTTTGTTGTTGTAAAGTGCTGTAGAATATGTTTTGACTGATAGTGACCCTATATTGGGTTTCCAATGAGTAGCTGACCTTGTGGGTTGCAGTCCAGTGCTGATCCTACAGTGCCTACAGTGCATACCAGGACAACTTGTTGTTGTTTGTTGTTGTTATGTGCTATGGAGTCGGTTCCGACTCATACTGACTCTGTACAGAGTTTCCGAGGCTGTAAATCTTTACAGGAGCAGAAAGCCTCATCTTTCTCCCGCGGAACAGCTGGTAGTTTCGAACCGCTGCTACCAGAGCTCCTTCCAGGACAACTTAGGGGATCTAGTTTATAGCAATAACGGACTATCAAACATAACTAAAAATGAACAATCAGTAGAAGATACACTAGAAATTTGGATCCTCCTAAAAATTAAACAATTATGTGCATCAAAGATTTCTCCAAAACAGTAAAAAGAGAGTCTACATACTGGGGAAAAATATTTTGCAATGGATATCTGACAAGGGACTAATCTCTAATATTTACAGATAACTTTAGCATCTCAAGAACAAAAAAGACAAACAATCCAATTAAAAAATGAGTAGAGGACATGAACAGACATTTCATCTAAGAAGACATACAGGTGACCTAAAACACATGAAAAAATGCTCGTGGCTAGAGAGATGCAAATCAAAACAAAAAGAAATGATCTCATCCTAGCAAAGTTAAAAGCACGAACAGAAATTTTAAAATGCTGGTGAGAGTGTGGAGAGAACCCTCATACATTTCTGGTGGGACTTCAAAATGGTATATTCATACGGAAAACAATAGGGTGCTTCCTTAAAAAGTTGGAAATAGAAATGCCTTATGATCCAGCAATTCTACCACTGGGTACATATCCCAGAAAAAGAAAAGTTGTCTCATGAATATGCACACCTATGTTCTCACTGCATTATTCACAATAGCAAAGAGATGGAAACAATCTAAGTACCCATTAGCAGATGAATGGATAAACAAACCATGGTACATACACACTTATGGAAAACTATGCAACCTTAAAGAATGATGAAGAGTCCTGGAAACACCTCATAACATGGAGGAATCTGGAAAACAATATGCTGAATGAAATAAATCAACCACAACAGGATAAATGTATGAAATCACTACTACAAAAAGTCGAACAGGTTTACACAGAGAAAGACATTCTTAGATGGTTCTCAGGGATGGGAGGGGATTGGAGGGGAAATCACTAACTAGCAAGTTGTTGTTAAGTGCTGTCAAGTCAGTTCCCACCCATAGCAATCCTGTAGGGTTTCCAAGGAGCAGCTGGTGAGCTTAAATCGCTGATCTTGCAGTTCAAACAGCTTTGCAGCCTGGCGCATAAACTCACAGCGTCACATCAGGACTCCAAGTAGGCAAAAGCAGAGGCAACATACAGTAAAGAAGAGGTCAACACAACATCATCGAGACAAAAGAAGACACTGGGAGGTACAGAAAAGTAAAAGTTAACAAAGGTAAATGCTATTACAATAAAATACACTCATGGGTATATAGATTTTGCAGATGTACATATGAGTCTTGATGTGGTGCTGTGGGTTAATGCATTGGACTACAAAATCAATTTGAACCTCAGGGTCGGCAGTTCAAGTTCACCAGGTGCTCCTCAGAAACCCTATACAGGGTTGCTATGGGTTGGAATTGGCACTTAACAATAGCAATGTATGTATTTATAAAAGGAAGTTTTGAAAAGTTCATAGAAAACTGAAATTAAAGGATAATGGAATTTTCCTATGCAATGTTTAATGCCCCCACCATATGTGCTGTAAATACATCCAAGGATATAGTAGGCATACAGTGAGCAAAGTTCTGAAAACTACTTAGTCATAACCAAATACTTTGAGGGACTGAGTCACTGGGCTTGGATACTAAGGTTCACAGTCTTGGGTGTCAGCTACGTTAACAAATAGCTTTTAGTTGTTTCCTAAAGTTAAGCTGGACGCCTAGTGTGATGCTAAAGGATAAGATCTGGACTGCAAACCACAAGGCCTGAGTCCTTGTGGTTTCAACCCCACCAGCTGTTCCTTGGAAACCCTATACAGTGTGACTATGAGTCAGAACCGGCTCAATGGCACTTAACAACAACAAGATCAAACTAATGGTAAAATTAAGATTTACAGCCGCTAAAGTTGCACGATACCCTAGATAGGCTCAGTTATAATTTACCTCACCTTTTTCTGATTTCCCATAATCCTGTGCATCATCCTTGTGGTACTCGACACATTTGCCTTGTATCATCACTGTTTACACTGTTATTAAGACTGCAAATTGTCTGTGAGCAGTGAATGTTTCTTAATAATTTTTGTAGAACCCACTTAAAACTGTGTATTGTATCAATTTAGGTGCTATATAACCCAAAAGAAAACAAACCATTGCCATCAGCTGATTACAATTTACAGCAACCTTTTGTTGCTTTGCTGTTGTTAAGTGCTGTGAGTCCGTTCTGACTCATAGTAATCCTGTGTAGGGCTTCCAAGGAGGGGTTGGTGGGTTTGAACCAATGATATTGTGGTTAGCAGTCCACTGCTTACTCTACGGCGCCACACTAGGTCTCCGGATACTAAATAAATGTCACAGATTCTGAGTTTTGCTTAAACAGAAAGAGGTGTTGAAAAATTATTTTGAGCATTGGTAACATCATTGGTGTATGTGGGTAGCCTCCCCCGGTGACTGTCTTGCCAAAGAAAGCATTAATTTGAATGTGTATGCTTGGGTATGTCATCAGGAGAAATTACTTATTCATTTATCATCATAGCACCTATTTAGTGAGTGACTTTTCGATTATTCAGAACAGGATACTACATGCTTGGGTGGAGTTAAGAAGTAGCATAAAATACAGCTCATATCTTTAGAAAATTCTGGGCAACAACAATCCAAAAATTTAAGATAGCATATAATGAAATTCTAAATGTTTTGTAAGAATAACTGAGGCAGAAATCCAAGGAGCGATCATCACGTGACCAAGTGACATGGAGCTCAGAGAAGGGACCATATCCTAGATTTCCATCAACGCACCAAGAACTGTACTGAGGTACAGAGTCGTCTCCACAGGTATCTACAGAAATTATAGTCTAGTCAGCACAAGGTCACAGCACAATGAACCAGTCAGAGAAATGAAGAGTAAAATTGGGTTTAATTTTTCCTATCTGGAAAGGGACTTGGCTTGACACAGTGCTGCAGGTTTCAGAAATTCCAGCGTCAAATGTTGTTCCTAAAGGAGAAACATTCTGAGAACTTGTGAGAATGCAAAATTGTCCTTGAACAGGAGGAAGTCAGCCAAAGAGTTCCCAGACATTACTCATTATTCCGGTATATCCCACAACCTACAAGGCTGGCCGTGCCATGTCACAGAAGGGACTATGGTCTATTCTTAAAAGGATTTTGGATAAATTAGGAATGGGAAAAGGCAGAACTTCTGTTACGAAGATATGAGGTACAAGCCTATAAACAGAGATTATAAAAGAAAAATGGTGGAGGACCAGGGAACAAACCCTGATGATATTTGACTTGCATCACAGGTAAATTAAAAATCTTCAGGTGCTCTAGATACAAATATGTTCCTTCTCTCCCAGAGTGCAAAGTTAATTGACATAAAACCAATTTCCATCAAGATGATTTTGCCTTTTGGCGACTCCATACATGCAGATTTCTGGTGTGGCGCTATATGATCAGCACTAGACTGAGAACCACAGGAAGGGAGTTCAAACCCACCAACTGCTCCTTGGAAGCTGGGTCGCTATGAGTCTCAACTGACTCAATAGCACTTAACAACATATATATACATACATGTTGTTGTTGTTAAGTGCCGTTGAGTCGGTTCCGACCCATAGCGACCCTGTACAGGGTTTCTGAGGGTGTAAATCTTTACGGGAGTAGAAAGCCTC
>NW_006408651.1:4486929-4488275 GCF_000296735.1 Chrysochloris asiatica
TATATATATGTTGTTGTTAAGTGCCGTTGAGTCAATTTATACCTCCAATCAGCAAAATCCACCAAAGGAATGAGCAAAAGACAAGGGTCAGAGATGGAGCTAAGATGTTAAATTATTTAATGGTTTCACACCTTCCCTCTACAACAAAGATCTAAGAAACCTAGTGGGGACAGATACAGACGAGAATCCTGGCACTCTGAACGTTAAGCAAAAGGATAAAGAAATAGACCAAATATCAACTGGAAGAAGAAGCTGAACAAAAGCAATGAAGAGGAGAAATGCAGAGTAGTAGTGCCTTTCCAGCCCAGCATGGCCATTTTAAGTTGTAGGAAGACAGCTTCATTGGATCACCAACAACACAGAGACATGGTTAGTTGTTTGGTTATGTGCCACAGAGTTGTTTCTGACTCATAGCAACCCTGTATACGGTTTCTAAAGGAGCTCTGGTAGCGTAGTGGTTACGAATCGGGCTGTGAACCGCAAGATTTATAGCCTCGGAAACTCTGTACAGGGTCGCTATGAGTCGGAACCGACTCCACGGCACATAACCACCAACCACCAGCCACCATAGGGTTTCCAAGGCTGTAAATCTTTATGGGAGCAGAAAACCTCATCATTCTCCCACAGAGCAGCTAGTAGTTTCAAACTGCTGATCTTGAGGTTAGCAGCCCAACTCATAACCACTACACTACCAGAGCTCCTAGTGTAGACAAATCAGAGACATAGTGTAGACGAATCACGAGTGAAACAAGGTGAGCTGAACACAAGCTCCATCTCAGAAACGGAAGTTCAGGAAAGTGAGCCAGACCTCAAGAGATTCAGGCAACCACAGAAAAGAGAAGGGACAAATAAACAGGGATAGAACCATTTACCAGCAATGGTTCCTGGTCGTTTGGGGTTGGACACTCACATGGTGGGGAATGCCTGTGATATTGGATTCTGGGTATCCCGACTTAATTCCAGAACCAAGTACCTGGATTCACTCATCTAGGAGTGCTCTGATGCCCATGCTGGCGGACTGGAGAAGTACACTCTCCTTCCTTAGCCACACACAGTGATTAGAGACACGATCCCTCCACTCTCTCCTACTTCATTCCCAGTGACATCCCTCACTGCCCCTTCTTTAGATGGTGAACTACCTGATCTGTCTACCCTCCTGTGGACTTTCATCATGGCTCTCTTCCCCTGACAGGTTGTATTGAACTCCACAGATAGAGTACTGCATGCCTACAACTTTTGTAATTGGCACAGCATGCTTTTGTAGATTGTGTATTGCATACCTGTATCAAGATTGACATAGAAATTTAAAGAGACAGTATAGACATAAAACCAAACAGCCACCACTC
>NW_006408651.1:4497565-4514703 GCF_000296735.1 Chrysochloris asiatica
ACGGGAGTAGAAAGCCTCATCTTTTTTTCGCGGAGCGGCTGGTAGTTTCGAACCGTTGACCTTAAGGTTCGCAGCCCGATTCGTAACCACTACGCTACCAGAGCTCCTTATATACATACATACATCAGTGTAGAACTGTGTTCCACAGAGTTTTTAAATGATCGATTTTTCAGAAGTAGATTGCTAGGCCTTTTTTCTTTTTTGCTGCTGCCACTGTGCCAATCCATCTTATTGGAGGTCTTCCTCATTTTCACTGGCCTTCCACTTTACCAAGCATAATGTCCTCCAGGGACTGATCCCAGCTGATAATATCTGAATGATTAATTACTTGGGATAAGAAACACATACGGGCTTTTAACAAGGGACAAAAAGTTATGCCGAAGTCAGAGAACAGATACACTAATGAAATGTAACAGCTAAAGATAACTCTCCCCTAAGCCTTTCCACTTAACTGAAAAAGATGTTGTTTGGGCACAAAATGATCTGATATTTCCAGGGATGTTCTGTGATTGTGAAAGGCATAATTGCTGAAGTAAACCCTAAAGGAGTTATGCATTTCATAGACTGAGGTACTTGACTTGATTATGCACAATAATGGCACAGTGGCAGAAGTAGTGTTCAGTACATTAGGTATTTGTTGGAAAAACCTAAAGTTTACACAAAGAGATGTATTGGTATCTTTACTAAATTCTGTCAGACTATGAAAGAAATCCAGGATTATATAATTGGGGAGGAAATGAAAGCCAATATATGTTCTTGATAAAATAATCTCTTTCCTCCCACACCACCATCACCACTACTGATACCGTCGTCATTAACATCACCAAACTATCATAATTCCACTTTGTTTGCACAGTATTTTCTCATTCAGTCCAGGACAGTTTAAGGTATCCTCCTCCTCCTATTCCCAGATTTCACTGGGTCAACTTATCTCCATACACAGAAAGTAATTTATCTCTGGACATTCGGAGGGTCACGCTACTATTAGTGATTTTCAGAAAACAGATCTACACATACGACTGAATTCATATGTGTAGATTCAGTCGTATGTGTAGATCTGTTAATGAATACATTCATTATAATCTTCATGTATGTAATGTATACATACATTATTATCTTCTTCAAGGTCAGCTCTGAGAAGTCAAAGTCCAAAACAATTTTGAAAGATCTCTGGAAATTGTCTTCAGCAAACACATTGTCAAGATCAATGAATGCAATGGTGGATGAGCTGGCATATAGTTTTGGTCAGTCCCCTATCCCCAAGAGAGGAATATCTACAAACATCCCTATGTTTCCTGTAAAATTATAAACTGGCTTTAAAATTAATGGGAATTACAAACAGATCTTTGAGTAATCACTGTGTTGATCACCAAACTCATTTTTTCCTCTACTTGCAAACATACCTTGACTACATTTCTCAACTGTCCTTGCATGTGACTGAGTAATGATAGCACTTTGATGCATGGCATGTAAAGACCTCTTATGCTCTTTTGCATTCAGTGGTGACTTAAGTCATACATTGATGACAGTAGGACTTAAGATATAAAGGAACCAGAAACCTTGTATCAATTGGAGGAGAGCTGATTTGGAATATCTATTTTGAATTTTATGTGATGGAGAAATAAACTTCAATTTTAAGACTTTGGCAGTTCTGTAAACTTAGCTAGTTGTAGTTGTTATTTTTGTTGTTGTTAAGTGCTGTCGAGTTGGTTCCAATTTATAGTGACCTTGTATAGGGTTTCTGAGGAGCTGCTGGTGGGTTTGAGCTGCCAACCTTTGGGTTACGAGTACTCTGCTTATCCCGCAGTGCCACACCATGCTATTCGTTGCTAGCCAGTTCACCCCAACTCATGGCGACTCCATGTGCAAGGGAGCTTAATGCTACCTGACCCTGCACCCTCTTCATGATCACTTGTAGATTGAACCTTTGTTATCCACAGGGTTTTTATTGGTTGATTTTCAGAAGTAGATTACCAGACCTTTCTTCTTAGTCTGTCTTAATTCATGAGTAGACAGCATCATTGGAAAATGAAATAAATGACAATGTTGAAGGTCAAGATGCATGTGGATTTGTAATGGCTGGTATGTTTGTTACAAATATTCATCCCAAGACATGGCAGTTCCACCTTAATTGACTAGAATCTAACTGTTCTCATGTGCTGCTTATCTTATAGACACTAATTGTTGTTTTTGTTGTTAAGTGCTATTGAGTGGGTTCTGACTCATAGTGACCCTGTATAAGGTCTCCAAGGAGCAGCTGGTGGGTTTGAACTACCGACTTTTGGTTCACATTCCAGCACGTACACTATAGCTCCAAGCCATTAGACGATACTTAGAGACATACAAACAACAAATAACAGAAGATTTGGTTGGAAATTACAGTCTTAGATTCAGTCTAATTAAGTTGCTCTCCTAACACTAACTTGGTTATATTGGCTAGTTAATTCAGACACAATTGAATATTTAACAGGTGATTATGGGTGTTCTATTTGTTTGAAGTCGGAAGATACCATTGTGAACTTCATTCAGCTCTACCACTTACTGGTGGAGTAAACTCTCCAAGTTGATTACCTCATCTGTAAGCCAAAAGTTGGACTATAACACCCATCAATGATGCTGAAATTTCAAAATACTTCCCTTTGGAAGGGAGCAATTTTTTAAAAAACTGTTTTTCAAGGGAATCTGAGATCTTGCCTTTCTATGGGAATGCTAAATAGTAAACCAATAGTTTTCATTCATTCATTTCCTTACACAGAGCTAGCCTGTTCTCTGACTGGGGCCCCAAGGGTTTGTTAAGAATCTGTGAATTTTAACTTGTAAGAACCCAAGTAAACGCTTACGGCTTTGAATAGCTGATTGGAGTTGAAACATTTGCCACAAGCAAGCACTCAAGCATCTTAGAAACAGGAACAAAGACACCAAAAGACCAAAGCTTATGAGTAAAGTCAACAAAATGAGAATGCTTTGAAGAGAGTGAAGGCTTCTCTTATCTCACTTTATCCAAACTTTCAGCACATTTTGTGACTCCTATCAACTAAATGACTCACAGAAAAGGCCAAGCTATGAATTATGGAGTGGGGATAAGGAAATCATGGCAAAATCTTGAGACAAAATAGTGAAGTGAAATGAAGCTCATCTCTCCACAGTTTTCAAATTTCATGTTTACATTTCTAGTAAGGTTGGCAGTTTAAACCCACCAGTCGCTCTTTGGAAACCCTATACAAACCTTTGGAATGTCTGACTCATGGTCATATGTTGTTGTTGTTGTTAAATGCCGGCGAGTCGGTTCTGACCCATAGTGACCCTGTACAGGGTTTCCGAGGGTGTAAATCTTCACGGGAGTAGAAAGCCTCATCTTTTTCCTGCGGAGCAGCTGGTAGTTTCAAACCGCAGACCTTAAGGTTCGCAGCCCGATTCATAACCACTATGCTAACAGAGCTCCCCATGGTCATATAAGGCCTGTGAAATCATTTGGTCTGGCCCTGCCAAGGCAAGTGCAATTCCAGCCATAACATTTTGTTGTTAAATGCCGTGGAGTCAATTCCAATGCATGGCGACCCTGTATAGGGTTTCTGATCAGTGGCTGGTGAGTTTGCACTGCCAACCCTGTGGTTCAAACCAACGTTTTGGTCCAGCGCATTATCCCACAGTGACATTTTGTTGCTGTTGTTGTTATGTGTCATCAAGTTGGTTCTTACTCTTAGCAACCCTGTATAGAGATTCCAAGGAACTACTGATGGGTTTGAACATTAGGGGTGAGTGAATTAAATATCTGACCAAATATAGCAGGCTGATTTTTAAGGTGATAACTTTGTGTGGCTATGAATGATGTTATAAATATCCAAATGGTCCTTGGCAGAAAAAAAGATTCCCCACCCCTGCCACACAGGTTCTCTATGAGTTGAAACAGATTTCTACAGCACTTAACAAAATATGAACATAGAAAAAGCTACTGACACTATAATAAAATGGTTTAAAAATGTAATTTGGTCTGTGAACAATCCTGAGTTTAGTATGTTAGTGCAATCACCTCTAATCTGTTCCCTTTTTATCTGTATCCTTCCTAATTCCCTTTGTTCCTCATTCTTCTTGTTGTTAGGTACTGTCGACTCAGTTCCAACTCATAGAAACTCTATGTACAATTGAACAAAATACTGCCCCGTCCTATACCATCCTCATAACTGATACTACCCTGGAGCCCAGTGTTGCTGCTAATATGTCAGTGTATCTCATTGGGGGGTCTTCCTCGTGTTTGATAACCCTCTACTTTTTCAAGCATGATGTCCTCCTCCAGGAACTAACTGGTCCCTCCAGACAACATATCTGAAGTATAAAAGATGAAGTCTCTTCCATTTCTTCACTGAAGTGAAAACAATAATTCCTATGTTTTAGGAGTGCTCAGAAGTGATAAATGTTTTTATGCATGTAACACACCTACCATAATTCCTAGCACAATGTGAGAGATAGTAAATACTAGCTTTTGTTATTTTTGGCTTTTCCTTTAATGTAATTCTACCTCAGCCAACATATATTACTCACCCTGTAGTCTTATGCATCAGATCAAATCATAGAATACTTTCTCCTTGGTTGTTTGCTAGTCCAAGGCTTGTCCATGCAATCCCAGGGTATAAGCAAAGAATCGTGACAGTCTTTTATCCTTAGCCACAATCTTCCTCTGTCAGTCACAGAAGGAAGGAAAGGAAATGTGAAGAGCAGTACAGTTCCTTGAATTAGAAAAAAAAAATGGTGAGAAGCAAAAACATCACTGAAAAACTGTGAAGTGTAAACAAGTATGGACAGTTTTTGATAGTGTGGCCATATAGGGTACACACTGGACTGCTAACCACAAGTTCTGTAGTTCAAACCTATCACATGTATACAGTATTGGTATGGGTCAGAAATGACTCAATGGCACTTAGCAAGAATGACAACAGAAACCGATTAATATGAAGTCTTGGACCACCAGTCCACATTCTGAAATGACTTGTATCAACAGAGCAAAAGTTCTAGTTTGTAATAAGGATTGTGGTACATTCTAAATTAGTACATCGGCATTCTTGCCCTCACTTCTACAGCAATCCAGTTATTTGATATTATTTACATGTAGATTTATCTTCTCTTCTATGACATAATTTCCTTTAAGGGTAGGCCCCATGTGTTTCTTGTTTGTTTACTTGTTTTCATTTTTCTATCAGGACCCTTCTGTCTGAACATAGCACAGTATTTCGGTTGGATATTAGATCAAATTAGGTAGTTGCTGTTTAGTCAATTCTGACTCACGGTGACCTCATAGACAACAGAACAAAACAAATATTATGAGGTGTTATGGACTGAATTGTGTCCTCCCAAAATATGTGTTATATACCTGTGGTTATAATTCCATTTGGGAATGGTTTTGTTTTATTAATGAAGCAGTATTAGTATAGGGTATGTCTTAAGTCAATCTCTTTTGAGATATAAAAGAGCAAGATCAAGCAATCAGAAAGAAAAGCAGAGATAGAAGAAGACATATGAGAAGTCACATGAAGACAACCAAGGAACAGAAAATGCACAGATCTTCCTCCAAAGCCAACAAGAGAGAAAGTTGTCACCTAGAGCTGGCATACTGAATTTGGACTTCTAGCCTCCTAAAGTGTGAGATATATAATAAATGGATACTTGGATCCACCATCAACACTCAAGGAAACAGAAGTCAAGAAATCAAACAACGTATTTCATTGCACAAATCTGCAGCACAAGATGTCCTTAAAGTGTTCAATAGCAAAGATGTCAGTTTAAGGTCTAAAGTATGCCTCACTCAAGCCTTGGTATTTTCAATAGCTTCATATGCATGTAAAAGTTGGACATTGAATAAGGAAGACCATAGACAAATTGATGCATTTGAGTTATGGTATTGTGTAAGAGTATTAAAGGTACCATGGAGTTCCAGAAGAATAAATAAATCTGTGTTGGAAGTACAACCAGAATACTCCGTAGAAGAAGTCAAGATGACCAGACTTCTTCTCTCATACTTCAGATATATTGTCAGGAGGCAACAGTCCCTGGAGAAAGACTTCATTCTTGTAAAGTGGAGCGTGGAAAATGGAGAACCTCCCCCCCCCCCAAGGAGATGGATTGGCACCATGGCAGTAGTAATGGGCACAAGTATAGCAGCAATTGTAAGAATAGTACAGGGCCAGGTGGTGCTTCATTCTGTTGTACATAGAGTTGCTATAGGTATGAACTGACTCAGTGGCACCTAACATAACAAAGTGTGAGAAAATCAATTTATCTTTGTTAAAGCTACTCATTTGGGGTATTTCTATTATAATAGCATGCTGGAGCATCAGGACTGGACTATGAACCCTACACAAGGTTGCTATGGGTCGGAACTGACTCGATGACACTTAACAACAACAAGGTAACTAAGCAGTCCCAGTGTGGTGCTGTAAGATAATGCACTAGATCACAAGGTCTGTTTGAACTGCAAGGTCAGCAGTTCAAACAGACCAGATGCTCCTCAGAAACTCTATACAGGGTCACTGTGAGTCAGAAATGACTCAAAGGCACTTAACAAATAACAACAGATAATGAAAACATCCCATCCTACATCATTTTCATGACTGCTGACATGTTTAAGTTCATTGTTGCTCAGCATACATATTGACTACATCCAGTGAAAGGATTTAACACTGATGTACATCTTTCCTGATGTTTTGTTCCCTTGTTCTGTTCTAATGACTTCCTCTTGGTCTATGTACAGGTTCCACATGAGCAAATTAAAGTGTTCTGGAATACCCATTTGTTCAGGGTTATCCAAAAGGTGTCATGATCCACACAGGTGAATGTCTTTACATACTTAATGAAACACAAGAAGACATCCTTCTGGTTTTCTCTGCTCTCAGCCAAGATCCGTCTTATATCAGAAATTATCTCTCTCATTCCACACCCTCTTTTGAATCCACCTTGAATTCCTGGCAGTTTCTGATTAATGCACTGCTGCATCCAGCTTTGGATTATCTTTAGTAAAATTTTACTTGTATGTGATATTAATGATATTGTTTGATAATTTCCACATTCTGTTGGATCACCTTTCTTTGGAATGGGCACAAATATAGATCTCTTTTAGTCAGTTGGCTAGTGCTGCATTGCTTTGTTGAAACATTTTAATTGGTATTTTGTCAACTCTTGGCATAGTGCATAGCAAACCATATAACTGTCCAATACAAAATGGCCCCCCATTCCAGTCCATTTCAGATCACTAATGCCTAACATTGATCACTGTGTGTTTCATTTCATTCTGACAAGTTCTGATTTCCTAGACTAATGATTTGTACATTTCACATTCCATTTATTATTTATTAATGGATTTTTTAAGCTGTTTCTTCTCATTTTGAGTAGTACAACATTAGCAATTGAAAGTACGGAAAGCTTTGCTCCATCTATGTCATTAGGGTCAAGGCTACTTGAGGAAGTAGCTCTTCCCTAGTCATTTTTGAGTGTCTTTCAATCTGAGGGACCTATCTTCTGGCCCTATATCAGACAATGGTTAACTGCTATTCATGAGGTTTTCAATGGTCAACTTTTTCAGAAGTGGATCTTCAAGTCCTCCTTCCTAGTTTGTCTTAGTCTAAAAGTTCTACTGAGACCTGTTCACCATGGATGACCCTATGAGTATTTGAAATATCAGTGGCACACCTTACAGCATCACAGCAATATGTAAGCTACAACATTACAACACACTGACAGATCAGTGGAATAATTTAGGATGTAGTAAAGTCCTCATACAAGTTTTTGGCAATTAGGAAACATTTCCAATTTTCATTCATAATATTGGTAATCAGAGTTGCAAAGGAAGACATACAGCCTCAGTAACCCTCTACAGGGTCACTCTGAGTGGGAACTGACTTTAGGGCATTTAACAATAACAGTATGGAAATATGAAGTTTCTTCTGCTATGTTAATGTGACCATATAGGAGTGCTGTGGGTCCTAATCCTAATCCCTTTTAAATTGTTGCTGTTAAATACCGTGGAGTCGATTCCGACTCATAGGGACCTTGCACAGGGTTTCTGAGGCTGTAAATCTTTGTGAGAGCAGAACACTTGCATCTTTCTCCAGCGGAACTGCTGGTAGTTTTGAACTGCTGACCCTGAGGTTGGTGGCCAGACTTGTAACTATTACGCTACTACGCTCCTTGTAAAAAATACCTTGTAAAAAGGGGGAACAGACACAAAACAGCACACCCAGACAAGGAGCTCTGGTAGTGTAGTGGTTACGAATCGGGCTGCGAACCTTAAGGTCAGCAGTTCGAAACTATCAGTTGTTCCGCGGAAGAAAGGTGAGGCATTCTGCTCCCGTAAAGATTTACAGCCTTGGAAACCCTGTACAGGGTCACTATGAGTCAGAAGCGACTCCAAGGCACATAACCACCACAACCAGAAAAGGAAGGCAGCATAAGCAAATGCATCTCTAAACAGCAAAGAATGTCAGGGAATGCCTGGGGCTACCAACAATTAAGTACTCTTTCCTAGAACCAATGTGCTGATTTAGATGTCTAGAATTCTAAACTGGAAGATCATAAAATTGAATTATGTCAAGTCACCCACTTACAGTATTTTTTGTCATGGCAGTATGAAGTAACTTAGACGCCTTTATAGCATCTAGTGTAAGGTTGTTGTTCTTAAGTGCTGTGGAGTCAGTTCTGATTCATAGCGACCTCCTATAGGGTTTTCTAAGTTTTAAATCTTTGAGGGAATAAAAAAACCTCATCTTTTCCTGTGAGTGGCTAGTGGGCCTGAACCATGAACCTTGTAGCTTGCAGTCCAGTGCTTATCATATGAAGCCACCACACTCTCTACGGACCATGACCTTGGAAAGTGATGGTGTAGAAAAAGTCATTAGTGAAGGAACATAGTCTTTGTATACACAGAAAGGTATTCAAGTTCTGTTTCTAAGTTATGGAAGCTAAGTTATGGTTCACTGGAGGGTGAACTGTTCAACTCAGGGTATCTCTTAGGATTGTGTTGGGTTGCGGTTTAAACAGAAAAGATTGTATATCTCTCATGTAACAAAGTCTAGCCTTAAAGTACAGGCTTCTATCCTCATGTTATTGCCTTTGGGTCACAAGATGTTTCTTCACCTCCAGCAACACATCCACGTTAATGCAAAAAGGGCAAGAGTTTAATGAAAAAGGATAGGGCTCTTAAGCAATGTTCCCAGAAACTCTACACAGCATCCTATTAAATCCATCAGATTGGCCAGAACTGGGTCACAAGGCCACATAGATCAACCAGGAAGACTAGACTATAGCTATTTTAGTGACTGCATCACCAGTTCAAAGAATCTGTTTTCTGTTAATCAGGAACAAAGAGAGAAAAGATACTGAGTCTGAAACTAATGCTCTTTGCAACACTCCTCGTTTGTAAAAATATTTAAAAAAATAACACATAATTCTTTTTGGAGTTAGAATGAGATAAGGCATTTGTATAATGCCTGGTTTATAAGAGACATTTAGTAAGATTTGTTTTCTTTATTTCCTTGTACGTGTTGTTGGGTGCCATCCTGTCAGTTCAAACTCACATTGTTTTTGTTGTTGTTGTTAAGTGCCATCAAGTTAGTTCCAACTCATAGTGATCCTGTATAGGGTTTCCAAGGAGTAGTTGGTGGTTTTGAACTGCCCACCTTGTGGTTAGCAGTCCAGTGCTTACCCTACAGCACCACACCAGGATTCCTCAGACTTATAGTCTGAGCAAAAACCTCATTTTTCTCCCATGGAGCAGCTGGTAGATTCGAACACTGGCCTTGCAGTTGGCAGTCCAACATGTAACCCACTATACCAGCAGGACTCCTCAGTAAAGGACTTAGTTAAAAAGAATGTTAGTTAAAAAGAATACATTTTCATAGCATTGTATGGTTTTTAGGGAGTTTTACAAAATCATTTCATTTGGCGACATATTGTTATCCTTGACATATTATATCTTCATTGTTCTATCAAAACAGAGATTTTAATTTAGTAGCCTGAAAAGAGTCCTGTGAGCTTACTTTTTTTTTCTTTTTTTCTTTTTTTTAGGGACGATGGATTCTATGAGCATTATTCTTGGTAATGTAAGTTTTTGCAAAAATGAGAACAATAGTATACATTTTTAATATTATTAGTAATCTCAAACTTAAATTAAAAATGAGAATAAAATTTTCAATTAAAAATAAGAATAGTATTTTCTATCTTAAAAGTATGATATTATATAAAAGTACCTTCCAAGAATATTTAAAGTGAAATGCAAATGAATAAAAAATCATTGATGTTAACATCGCCAGATTTCCGGACTGAAAAGCCAACTGTATGTTGGCAAAAAGTACACTTGTACCTATCTTCACCAAGCAAACTTGACTTCCTGTTTCTAAGAAAGAGAAAAAAAAAAAAATCTCATAAAGTAGCTCCAAGGTTTTTCGCACATCAAATAGCTTTTATAGAACCAAATTTTGATGAGGTAAGTGTAAGGAATTTAGAAACATATGGATTAAATTTCCCTTAAAATAGACATCATTTTAAAATTGGGGAAGAAAAAGGTTCTTGGTAAAGTATGAAAATATGTTTTGGTTTTCCTTGAACCCCAAACACAATTTGAAAAATAATTCAAGATGTTCACCAAACTCCCAATACAGTTGGCTTCACCCATTCCTAATTCCAAAATATGAACTATTGGGAATTGTAGTAATTACAAATATTACAAAAACATTAATAGATATTGGCAAAACATCAGAGAGATTTGAGGAAAGAGCAAAGATTAAGAATAAGCAAATTCAAAGTTAGGACTGTTGTCTTCAATAGTTTTTGTTGTTATTCAGTACTATGGAGTCGGTTCTGACTCATAGTGGTGCTACATAGAGTTTCTGAGAAGCAGCTGATGGATTTGAACCACCAACCTTGCAGCTAGCAGTCTAGGGCTTATCTGAAACCACTGTACCAAGACTCCTCAAAAGGTTAAAAGTATGGGCAATTATGAGTCTTAATATTTGCTGAAGTAATTTAAATAATTAATTGTAGTTCAGAAGAAAATGTTTAATAACAAATATGTTGATTACTGTTGTTAAGTGCTGTCTAGTCGGTTCCAACTCATAGTGACACTTTATAGGGTTTCCAAGGAGTGGCTTTGAACTGCTGAATTTGAATTTGAACTGATGAACTTGAACTGCTGATCTTGCAATTCAAACCAATTTTGCAATCTGGTACTTATTCCACAAAACCAAATATAGATGAATTAATATTTCAAGAAAACTTCTGATAATGATCAAATGAATTTATGTTAATGTTATGTCCATTTCAATTTGATGAGAAGCTACAAGTATGCATGTTGTTGTTGTCAGGTGCCATCGAGCCGGAACCAACTCATAGCAACCCCACGCACAGCAGAACGAAACAATGTCTGATTCTGGGCGAACCTCACTACCGCCGTCACACTTGAGTCCATCAATGATGCCACCTGGCCAATCCATCTCATTAAGGGTCTTCCTCTTTTTCTCTGACCCTCCACCTTACCCAGCATGACATCCTTCTCCAACGACTGTTTCCTCCAGACAATATGTCCAAAGTATGAGAGACGAAGCTTAGCCATCCTGGCCTCCAAGGAGCACTCTGGCTGCACTTCTTCCAAAACAGATCTATTGGTTCTTTTGGCAGTCCATGGCACTTTTAGTATTCTCCTCCAACACCACAACTCAAAGGCATCAATTCTTCTACGATCTTCCTTATTCACTGTCCAGCTTTCGCATCCATATGAGGCTATTGAAAACACCATGGCCTGGGTCAGGCGCACCTTAGTCCTCAAGCTGACATCTCTGCTCTTCAATACTTTAAAAAGTTCCTGTGCAGCAGATTTGCCCAATGCAATATGTCATCTGATCTCTTGACTGCTGCTTCTGTGAGTGTTGATAGTTGATCCAAGAAGAATGAAGTCCTTGACAACTTCAATCTTTTCTCCATTGATAAGAATGTTGTTTATTGGTCCAGTGGTGAGGATTTTTGTTTTCTTGACATTGAGATGTAATCCATATTGAAGGCTGTGCTCTTTGATCTTCATAAGTAAATGTTTCAAGTCCTCTTCACTTTTAGCAAGCAAGGTTGTATCATTTGCATATCGCAGGTTGCAAGTATGCATAGGGACAGGGTAATCACAAAGATCTAATAAGATGATTCTTCAGAGGCAGGCGCTCTTATAAATTTTAATTATGTTCAATTAATTAACTTAGTTGATGAAGACTGTTGTTGTTGTTAAGTGCTGTCGAGTCAGTTTCGACCCATAGCCACCCTGTATAGGGTTAAACTGACTTTGCAGTCAGTTCATTAACCCACAGCGCCACACCAGGACTCCTATATAGACCATTGTTGATGTTAAGGATTGTCAAGTCAATTCTGACCCATAGCAACTCTGCACAGGGTTTCCGAGGAGGGGCTGGTGAGCTTGAACTGTCGACCTTGCAGGTACAAACAACTTTGCAGTCCCAAAGTATTAACCCACAGCACCACACCAGGACTCTTTCTGTATAGACTAGTACTAACAAAATTGAAATCATAGTCCAATTTATTGTTAAAAATTTCTGTAAAATTTGCCCTCTTCCATAAGTCCTCCTCACAACTGTTACAATGACCTTTAAAAAACTCGACTACTTCCTGTCACTTCCTATAAGTTTTTCACAGGCTTCTCTAGTCCAAACTCCCTAGAACTCCCTAGTGCTTTATCCCACACTAGGTTTTTCCTGTGTACTGATGTATTTATGCTAATGGCTGTCCTATCAGCCCCCACTTCTGATGACCTTTTATATAACAGAACAAAATGTTATCTGGTCTTTTTTCTGTCTTCATGATTGTTGGTTTGGTTAGGTGCAGGAGGACACATGTCTTGAACTGTGGAGTTTTCATTGATGAGTTTTAAAAAATTGATTGCCAGCCCTTTCTTCCTCGTCTTTTAATCTAGAATCTGCATTGAAGCATGCCCACCATAGGTGACCCTGCTGGTATGTCAAATACTAGTAGCACAGCATTCCATACCATAGCAACATTCAAGCCATCACAGAGTGACAAACTGACAGAAAGGAAGTAATGATGTGTACCTAATCTGTCTCATTTTCAGTTTTCAGTTTTCACCATGGCCCCAAATAACTATATCACATTACATGAATTACAATATTACTCTACCACTCATCTGTCATACTGTGGTGGCTTGTGTGTTGCTGTGATACTGGATGCTATGTCACCAGTATTTTAAATACCAGCAGGGTGTATTCATGGTGGACAGGTGTCAGCTGAGTTTCCAGACTAAGACAGACTATACAGAAGGAGAGGGAGACTACTTCTGAATGTCACTGAAATCTTATGACTACCAGTGGAACACTGTGAGATTGCATCAGAATTTTGAATATTGAAACATGATGAATAATACCAGAGTATTGTCAGATAGCGTGCCAGAAGATGAGCTCCTCAGTTGAAATGTGACTGGGGAACAGCTGCCTCTTCAAAGTAGAGTTGACCATAATGAACTGAATCGGGTAAAGCTCGTCTTCATGTTATTGGGACACAACTTAAAAATGAAGTATAATGCTTTCTGTGATAGGATAACATCCATACGCTTACAAGGAAGAACATTAATAACATCATTATTCAAATTTACACACCAACCACTAAAGCCAGTGATGATAAAATTGAATAATTTTACCAGCTTTTTCCAGTCTGAAATTGATCAAATATACAATCAAAATGTGCTGATAATTACCGGTGATTGGACTGTAAAGTTTGGAAATAAAGAGGAAGAACCAATAGTTGGAAAATATGGTCTTTGGGATAGAAATAATGCTGGAGATTGCATGATAGGATTTTGCAATTCCAGTGACTTAAAACAACAACATTTTTTTTTAAAACAACATAAAAGATGATGGTATACATAGACCTCACCAGGTGGAATACACAGAAATCAAATTGACTACTTCTGTGGAAAGAGACAGTGGAAGAGCTACATATCATTACACAAAACAAAGCCAAAATAGACCATCAATTGCTTGTAAGCAAATACAGGTTGAGGCTGAAGAAAACTAAAACAAATCCATGAGAGCCAAATTTTGACCTTGAACATTGTTGTTGGTAAGTGTCATCAAGTTGGTTCTGACTCAAATCGACACTGGTTAGGGTTTCCAAAGAGCAGCTGGTGAGTTTGAACTACTGACCTTCTGGTTCAAACCAACCTAGCAGTCCAGTGCTTTATCCCACAGCACCACACCAGGATTCTGACCTTGGAAATATCCCGCCTAAATTTAGAGATCATTTCAAGAACATATTTGATGCATTATACACTAATGACCAAAGACCAGAAGAGTTTGGGATGACATCAAGAAGATCATATAGGAAAAAAGTAAAAGGTTATTAAGAAGATGAGAATGAAGGAAAAGACCAAAATGGACGTCAGAAGAGACTTGCTCTCCAATGTAGAGATGCTACAGCAAATGGGAAAAATCAGGAGGTAAAAGAGCTGAACAGAAAATTTCAGAGGGCAGCTAGAGAAGAAAATTCAAGTATTATAATGAAATGTGCAATGACCTGGAGTTAAAAAAAAAAAAGGGGGTGGGTGGGTGGGAAGAACATGCTTAGCATTTCTTAAGCTGAAATAACTCAAGAAAAAAAAAAATCAAGCCTTGACTTGAAACAATGAAGGATTCTACAGACAAAATATTGAATGATACAGAAAGTATCAAAAGAAGATGGAAGGAATACGCAGAGTTACTGTATCAAAAAGAAATGTTTGATATTCACCATTTCAAGAGCTAGCATATGTTCAACCGTCAATTGTACTGAAGGAAGAAGCCCAAGGTGCACTGAAAACACTGACAGAGAACAAGACTCCAGGAATTGATGGAATACAAATTGACATCTTTCAACAAACTGATGCAGCACTGAAGGTACTTACTCATCTATGCCAAGAGATTTGGAAGATGGCTACATGGCCAATTGATAAGAAGAGGTCGACATTTGTGCCCATTCCAAAGAGAGGTTATCTAACAGAATGTGGAAATCATTGGAAAATATCATTAATATCACAGGCAATTAAAATTTTGCTAAAGATAATTTTTAAATGGCTGCAAAAGTATGATGACAAGGAACTGCCAGGGGTTCAAACTGGATTCAGATGAGGAAGACATGGAATGAGGGATATCATTGCTGACGGCAGATAGATCTTGGCTGAAAGCAGAGGAGCCAGAAGGATGTTTACCTGTGCTTTATTGACTATGCAAAGGTTTTCAACTGTGTGGATCATAAAACCTATGGACAACATTGTGGAGAATGAGTCTTCTGGAACACTTAATAGTGCTCATGAGGACCTGTACATAGAACTAGAGGCATTGTTTAAACAGAACAAGGGGACACTAGTTTAAAATTAGGAAAGATGTGTGCCAGGGTTGTACTCTTTCACTATACTTAATGTATACACTGAGCAAATAATCCAAGAAGATGGATTATAAAAAGAAGAATGTAACATCAGGACAGGAGGAAGACTCATTAACAACCTGCAATATGATACAACCTTAGTTGCTGAGTGAAGAAGACTTAGAATACTTACTGATGATATTCAACCACCAAAGTCTTCCGTATGGGTTGCACCTCAATGTAAAGAAAACAAAATTGTCACCACTGGATGAATAAATGACATCATGATGAATGGAGGAAAGATTGAAGTTGTCAGACTTCATTTTTTATTTATTTTATTTTAAGTTTTTATTGTGAATTATGTGTTAGTTTACATGGGTGAACATTATCTTTACATTCATCCTATCGTATTTTGTTTCATTGCAATGATCACAATCTCCTGCATGCATCATCAAACAACCAAAGGGTACACTCCACATGCCTGTCCCCTGGCCACCAGCACACAGCCCCTCTCCCTCCCTGAATCCAGAGTCCCCAGCTGCTCCTTCTGTCCACATCATCATCTCTGCCTCCATCCCTAGTGTCACTGCCTCCCTGGACACTGTCTCCCAGTTCGCTTTTTTCCTTCTATGGTTCCAGGGATCTCTGTTTCCGGATTACAAAATCAGCCACTCCCCTCCTTTTGCTCACCAAACTTTTACATTTACCTTTCCAACACTCACTGTCAGACCTGATAGCAATTATTCCCTATTGAACCACAGGAGCCCTTTCCCCCTCACCTTTTATCAACCCCATCCAAACAGGTTGGAAACAATTCAGTGGAGGTTCTACCTTTACCTGTATCCACTGGAGCTAGGATCACTATTGAAAGCTTGTAAGCCAGTCACTTCTTGCCTTTGTAGTCCTCCCATTTTGGGTAGCCAATGTCTAAGTTGCCCATCCCTGTTGACCCTGTGTACCAAGGGGGTGGGAATGATACTCTACTTTGTCCTCTACTTTGTCATACTGCATCCACAAGCATACGTCAAGTCCATCCACTTGTAGTGGGTTACTACTCCCCCCGCCCCTTCTTTCTTCCTCTAATCATGTTCTGATCATCCAGCCATTGGAGCCAGGTCAAATGGGTACTATCTGCAAGTGTGGGTGTTCTTGTGCATCTCCCCTCACCTCATATCAGCTGGATGCTTCATACTCCGTTCTAGTCCTTTGGGGTCATGTCCCTGCCCCTGGGCCCAGGAGTCCCCAGGTCTCATCATACAGCTGGTTAACCAGGTCTCAATCCAAGTTAATAGGAGTCTATTGAATATGGACAGACTTAGTTCACAAATTCATTGCTGTTTTTCTCCCACTCCCCCTTATCAATGACCAATGTGGTCAGCAGCAGGACCATAAGCCTTCTAGTGTATTCCATTTGAGTTTCAGTCTTGGAAGGGGGTTTGCCTTGGGGGACCTGTCCACTTGCCTTTGATGGCTCCCTGGGGAACAACTTGCTTGTTATTATAGTAGTCAATTGGACTGCTGTTATTGTTTTTGTGTTTTTCTGCCGGTATTTCTTTCAAGAAGTATCTTCTGATCTTC
Source organism: Chrysochloris asiatica (assembly GCF_000296735.1). NCBI lineage: Eukaryota > Metazoa > Chordata > Mammalia > Afrosoricida > Chrysochloridae > Chrysochloris > Chrysochloris asiatica. The sequence goes on from NW_006408651.1 coordinate 4,514,534, forward strand.
TCTGATCTTCTAGTAGCTCCACACTGATCTGCTTGTCCTTTCAAGTGGAAATGGCCTACCTCAGAAGATTCTGGATGGGGATCAGGATTCCACCTATGGTCTTGTTTAATGCAAAGCCTCTGCAGGGAGCCTTCTTCACTGGGCAAGTTCTAGCCCCATTTTAGTTATTC
>NW_006408651.1:4515523-4516256 GCF_000296735.1 Chrysochloris asiatica
GCATTAAGGCTCATATTTCTTGTGGATAAATACCAAGAAGAAGTGCTGGATCATAAGTTAATTCTGGAGTCCTGGTGTGGTGCAGTGGGTTAATGTGCAAGAAAGCAAAGACATTTGAACTACAACGTTGGTGGCTCAAGCTCACCAGTTGCTCCTCAGAAGCCCTATACAGGGTCACTATGGGTCAGAACCAACTTGATGGCACTTAACAACAACAAGGTATCTCTATTTCCAACCTTCTGAAGAAGCGCTATATTATTTTCTAGAGTGGTTGGACCATTTTGCAATAGCACCAGAAATGTAGGACGGTCCCAGTCTCTTCACATCCTCGCCAACATTTATTGTCCTCTACTTTTATGATCTTTACTATTATTGCTGGTGTAAGATGATATCTCACTGTTGTTTTGATTTGCATCTCTCTAACTATACACATGGACATTGCCAGATGGAATATATATAAATCAAATTGACTACATCTGTGGAAAGAGAAGATAGAAAAGCTCCATATCATCAGTGAAAACAAGGCCAGAGACAGACTGTGGAACAAACCATCAATTACTCTATGCAAATTCAAGCTGAAGCTGAAGAAAATGAAAACAAGTCCATGAGAGCCAAAAGATGACCTTGAATATATTCCACCTGAATTTAGAGATTATCTGAAGAACATATTTGATACATTAAACACTAAAGACCAAAGACCAGAAAAGTTGTGGATGACATCAAGAACATCATA
>NW_006408651.1:4524800-4525751 GCF_000296735.1 Chrysochloris asiatica
GTTGTAATATTTGGCTTTATCTTCTCGAGCTGATCTTTGAAATTTTCTGTTCAGCTCTTGGACCTCCTCATTTCTTCCATTTGCTTTAGCATCTCTACATTGGAGAGCAAGTTCTGACATCCATTTTGACCTTTTCCTTCTTTCTTGTCTTCTCAGAGACTTTTTGCTTTCTTCCTGTATGATGTTCTTGATGTCATCCCACAACACTTCTGGTCTTTGGTCTTTATTGTTTTATGTATCAAATCTGTTCCTCAGATGATCTCTAAATTCAGTTGGGATATATTTAAGGTCATATTTTGGCTCTCAAGCACTTGAGAGAGTGCAGAGGAAGTTAGAATTTCCACTGAGTTGTATCCAATCTATCTGGGTGGGGCTGATAAAAGAAGATGGGGATAGGACTCTTGTGGTACAATAGTGAATAATGGCTATCAGGACTGACTATGAGGTTAGAAATGTAAAGGTAGACATTTTGTAGTAAAAGGAGGGGAGTGGTTGACTTTGCAGTCCAGGAGTGGAGGTCTCTGGGACCATCAAGGGAGAAGAGCAGAGTGCCTGACCCTACCCAGACCCAGAGAAACAGTGACACCAGGGATGGAGGCAGAGAAGACGATGTGGAGAGATGGAGTGGCTGGGGACTCTAGGCCCAGAGAGGGAGGGGGGCTATGTGCTGACAACTGAAGGGCAGGCTTGTGGGGCAACTCTTTGGTTGGTTGATGATGCATGGAAGGGATTGTAACCATGACAATGAAATGATATACGATAGGATGAATGTAATGCTAATGTTCTCCCATGTAAACTATCACATAATTCACAATAAAACATTTAAAAAAAGAATGCTATTAATGATTATACAGGAAGGAATAAACCAAAATTGTCACAGGCAAATGGCAACATTTGATCACCCTTTTATAAAGAGTCATATTGAAAAGAAAGTTAATTTTTTTTTTTTTT
>NW_006408651.1:4525851-4537626 GCF_000296735.1 Chrysochloris asiatica
TGCAGTCTATTTTATCCTGTAATCCAGTTGACCTTCTCAACATCTGGATCTCTGTTCCTACATGTTTACATTGTGTAATCCTTCTTTTACATTGTAATTGTTTTGATCATAGACTGACCTCCCAGATTCTCTGAGTTTGTTCTCATAGTTTTGTTCTTTGACTCTTCCTTCTATTTAATTCTGGAAGGTGCTGCCACGTGTGTCAATCTCTGGTTGTTGTCTGTTCTTGTTGGTTCTCAGTCCACATAACTCCCTTTAGGATGTTTTGTAGTGCTGGGTTGGTGTTGGCAAAATCCCTTAGCTTCTGTTTATCCTGGAATGTTTTGATTACACTGTTGTATTTGATTGATATCTTTGCTGCATAAAGGATTCTTGGTTGGCAGTTTTTTTTCATTCAGTGTTTTATATATGTCTCCCCATTGCCTTCTTGCTTGCATGGTTTCTGCTGAGAGAGCCGAGATTAATCTGACTTGCTTGCCTGTGTATACAACACTTCTGTTTTCCCTAGCTGCTTTCAGGAATGTCTCCTTATCTTTGATTTTGGAGAGCTTGATTATGATATGTCGCAGTGATTTTCTTTTGGGGTCTATCCTTACTGGGGTTCGTTGAGCTTCTTGAATGTTTATCTTTTTAGTTTTCAGAATGTTAGAGAAATTTTCTTCCAGCAGTTCTTCAACTATTTCCTCTGTGGACTTGTGTGATTCTTCATATTCTGGAATGCCAATAATTCTTAAGTTAGTCCTCTTCATGTTATCCAACATGAGGGCATGATCGGAGTGAAGAGGAAAGATATGTGAAAAATGAAAAATGAAAGATGAAAAATTGGCCACACCTCTCCCTCCAGATCAGTTCCACAGCTTCTAGCACTGGGTCACTGCCTCCTCTTGCCTGTGGCTCCGCCATCCAACCTCAGGTCCTCTGGCCAATATCTGCTAGATTGAGTCAGAAATTGTCGTATTTTGCTTCCACAGTCAGATTTCTCCACAGGTGTGCAAAGGAAACTGGTGCCTGGAACGTTAAACAAGATCCAAATCTCGACAGCTATTCTGCGGACTGCTCTTTCTCTGCCTTTTTGGGTTTTATCAGAGGAGCTTTCAGTATCTGTCTCTGCTTATCTGACCCCAAATTGGAAGTTCTCCTTGTTTTGCTTGTATGCACTATCAACACTTACGGAGACTACAGTCACAAAATCAAATGGCATATTGCATCAGTAAAATCTGCTCCAAAAGACCTCTTTAAAGTGTTCAAGAACAAAGATACCAGTTTAAGGACTAAGGTGTGCCTGACGCAAGTCTTGGTGGTTTCAGTAGCTTCATATGCATAGAAGAATTGATGCATTTGATTTATCATGTTGGAGGAGAATATTAAAATTACCATGGACTGATAGAAGAACAAATAAATTTATGTGGGAAGAAGTACAGTCAAAGTGCTCTTTAGAATCCATGATGGTGAGACATAGTCTCTCGTATTTCAGACATATTATCTGAATGTCCCTGGAGAAGGACATTGTGCTTGGTAAAGTGGAATATCAGTGAAAACGAGGAAGATTCCCATAACAAGATGAATTGTCACAGTGGCAGCAACAATATACTCAAGATTAACAACCATTGTGAAGATGGTCAGGATCGGGTAATGTTTCATTTTGTTATGCATAAGGTGGCTATGAGTCGGAACTTTCTCAATGGCACCAAACAGTAAAAACAACAATAATAAATAATATTTCTGTGATGGAATGTCCTATTGAAGATTTAACTTAGATTTTAATTTTTCTTCTAAAAGATGGTCAGGCAAGTTTTTTTAATCATCTTTAAAAGCCACTGAAGGTAATGTTTTCAAACTTAACAGAAGGTACACACACACATATACACATACTTTATAGACCTGAAGAAATATACAGCTAGTCTATTGCCCAGAAAATGGTAGGTAGAAAGAATCTTTGTAATAGGTAAAAAGGATTTGAAAAGAAAAATCTTTCAACCTGTCATGGTAGGAGTCCTAAGGGAGGAAATGGAATCAGCATTCTAGATTTGCAAAGGATAAAACGTGCGGTTCATTCCTGACATCATGTTGTACCATGAAGTAGTTGTCATCTCAGAGATGACCAAAAGTCTCAGAGATGAAGACCTTTGGTCTAGGCCCCCTCACTGGGCTAAGCCTCATTTTGAAGGCATGAATCCATCTTGAAGAGCCACAGAAACCGACTCTGGTCTGTCATCATCCTTTGTGAACTGTTCAGGTCCAGTTGTCAACAGAGCCACCAAGTGGCAGCAAATAGTAAAAGCAATAACAGATTGATCAGACCTAAGGCTCAGCATTCTTGGGCATTAAAGTCAATGCAATGACCCTTTGTGGGACAATGTAAACTTATGGAATTTTAGAAAAACTCAGAAAAGTGAGAAACTGAAAGATGGACATATTGAATGTTTGACTAATATGCTTCACATGGACATGAACTGTTTTTCTTTTGGGTTAAGAAAAACAAGAAATAGATCTCCCACTCTTTTGCCTAGTTCTGTGGATCCATTAACATCTGTCATACTTCTGATTGTCTTGCCTTTTTGTATTCTACCTGTAGCATTCCTCATCCCCTTGTCATCTGCCAGTTTGAGAATCACTCAGCTGGGAAATCTGTGCCCCACTGATATTGAAGCGTCTTATCGGTACCCCTTAAAGTCCTGGTATGGTGCTGCAGGACAATGTGCTGGTCTGTAAGGTAAGTTTGAACCGTAAGGTCGGCGGTTCAAATCCACCAGCCACTCCTTAGAAACTGTATATAGGAATGCTATGGGTGGGAACTGACTCAACAGCACTTAACAAAAACAACAACAATAGACATCAAGAGTCCTAATGTGGCTCCACAGGATAATCACTCAACCTCAAGTTCAGTTTGAACCTCAATGTGAGTGGTTCAAACTCACCAACCCCTCCTCAGAAACCCTATACAGGGTCGCTATGAGTCAGAACCAATTTGACAACACTTAAAAACAACAACAACATAGAGATCAATCTCCCCAAATTGTGGTCTCTTCTTTACAGTATAAATAGTGCTATCTCAATTCAATGCCTTTGGCTCACTTTGTATCCCAACACAGTTCTCCCCTCAATAGCTGTGAGATTGCCAAAACAAAGATTGCGTGTTCTTCATTGATATATTTTGCCTACCTATTTATATGCATAATAAATACTGGTGTGGCAATGTAAGATAAGCACTGGACTACTAACTACAAGGTCAGTGGTTCAAGCCCATCAGTCACTTCTCAGAAACCCTACACTGGATCACTATGAGTTAGAACCGATTCCAGTCACTTAGCCACAACAATAGCGAAAAGAAGAAAAGAATCCTGGTGTGATTCTGTAGGATATGCACTGGGCTGCTAACCACAATGGGTGATTCAAACCTACATCTTGGAAACCCTATGCAGTGTCCTGTGAGTTGGAACTGATCTGATGGCACTTAACAGTAACAAGTCCTGGTGTGACACTGTGGGTTAATGTGCCAGATTGCAAAGCCATTTGAACTTCAAGGTCGGTGGTTCAAGCTCACCAGCTGCTCCTTGGAAACCCTATACAGGGTTGCTATGGGTTGGAATCAACTTGACAGCACTTAACAACACAGTAACAAGAAGAAAATCAAGGTCTTGGACTGTTGTTCTGACTCATAGTGACCTTGTATAGGGTTTTCAAAGAGCTGCTAGTGGATTTGAGCCGCCACTGTCCTTGATGTTAGCAGTCCAGTGCTTATCTTAAAATGCCACACCAGGACTCCTAGGAAAGAGAAATGTCCATGCCAAATCCTAGGCTCATAGACTATTACTCATAATATCCCTAGTTTTACTTTCTAGCCCTTGATCAGTACAGGAAAAAAGAATAAAATTTGATCAAGGTTTTTAGGGAATTTTGTGTTTAGGGAGAAACAAGCCTAATAAATTGTTCATTCCCTATTAAAATTGTTCATACCCTGTTAAAATACCCACGGCCTTAAAAACTCACCACGCGGCAATGAAGACTCCCCAAACCTTCCTGGGAAACAGACTGGGGAGCTTCCAAAAGTTTGTGAAAAAATTATTTTTTTGAAGTTCATGAAATTGTGACATTTGGATTCCAGAGGGCGAAGTTGGAAGTTGGCAGGCAGCCTGTCTAAAGAACCCACTAAACTGCTATGGTAAGAAACACTATTTTCTTTCTACAGAAATGTGTTTGTGCTTTTAACCAGTGACCCTTGTGGGTTGCTTCCCATTCTGTCCATTTTCAAAGTCATGACTTTTATAACAGTTATCTATCTTTTGGGCAAGTTCCAATCAGGAAAACAGAAACCATATTTCAACAGAGATGATATAATAAAGGGAATTGGCTAAATGTTGGAGAACTAAAAGCAAAAGGGTAGTATCGAGGCAACACAGAGACAGTAGCTTTCAGAAGCAAGGTCTGTAGTAACAAAGGAAAAGATTGAATATTAGGAACCAGAAGCTCAGAAGAAGATCTTGTGGAACTGGGTTTAGAACTCTAAGGAAGGAGAATGTGTAGACCCTTCAGGAGTTCAGAGGAAAGGCTAGAACTGGAATTCTGGCCCCTGAAGACGGAATGCCACTCATCTGGTGCTTGATGGGTTCCCATGGAACTGGGAGTCAGATGCATGAAGACAAGGGGGGTTTCCTGGCTGCACTGGAACTGCTCAGAGAACACAGTGACTTTGGTATGAAAAAGAAGCCAAGACGGAAAGAAACTGTGTTACCCAGGATACAAGAAGGACCAATTCTGGGGTGATGTTGAAGGAAAAGTAAGGCACAATTTTTTTTCCCTATGCTGACTCCCAATCTTCTTCTAGTACTCCTTGTGGTAAGAAATTAACCAATAAAGGAGACATGTATTTTGCAGATTCCCAGTCTCAGCATTATAGAGCAAATATAGAAAGGATTTGAAACAAGAGCTAAGAGCTTAATAACCAGCACATTCCAACTCTTTGGCTACTCAAGCAGACTCATACCCTTTTATAAATATTTGAACTTTAATAAAGCAATAACATCTTTACACCATTATATTGCAGGATACAGCCATCCTTCAAATGAAAATTGTGTCACCCTTTCTCCATAAAAAGGATGCAAAAAGTCTCCATTGTCACAGCCGTCATCCCTGAGAGCCAATAGCAGTATTCATCCCTGGGTGATGAATTTTAATTGTAGCAGTTAGCACCTGCTACAATTCAGTCACAGTTGTACCTGAATTCTGTAACCTAAAGACTAAACTTGAAAATTATCTAACAATAAACAATCCTCATGTAAAATAATAGGCAAGGAAGAGGGAGGATATATAAATGTTATTGTTAATTGCTGTTGAGTTGATTCTGGTTCATAGCAACTCTGTATAGGGTTTCTGAGAAGTGCATGATGAATATGAACCACTGACCTGTGATTAGCAATCCAATGCTTATCCTACAGCACCACATCAAGACTGTAACAAAAAATCCTTACATAAAATAATAGGAAATGAAAAGGGAGGACAAAGAATTAGCAAGCGCAATATGCAAAGAAGAATGTATGCGTAGCTGCTATCCTTGTTTCTGTAAGTGGTCAGGCCATAGCCAACCTCAAGCCAGTCACTGTCGTTGAGTTGATTAGAACTCATAATGACTCTAGAGGACAGAGGGGAACTGCTCCTTCATGTTTCTGAGACTGCAAATCTGTCTAGAAACTGACAACTTCATCCTTCTCCCTTGGAGCTACTGGTGGGTTTGAACCACTGACCTTATGGTTAGCAGCCCAACACTTGCCAACTACACTATAAGAATTCCTTCCTTGAAGCCATGGTAGAAATCAACCAACCCACTGATATTGAGTCAAATCCAGTATGGGCTTTCTGAGGCTATAATTACTTATCTTAACAGAAAGCCTCATCTTTGTCCCACAGAATAATTAGTGGGTTTGAACTGTCGACCTTGCAGCTAGCAGTACTGTGCTTATCCTGCAGCAACACCAAGGCTCCTAAAGAGGCACTGTTGTTGTTATTGTTAGGTGCCATCTAGTTGGTTCTGATCCACAGAAAGTCTAGGTACGGTAGAATGAAATACTGGCCAGTCCTGCACCACCCTCACAATTGGGGTTACTTGTTGAGCCCATTGTTTCTACCACTGTGTCAATTCATCTTGTTGAGGTCTTCTTCTTTTTTGCTGACTCTCGACTTTACCAAGCATGATGTTCTTCTCCAGAGACTAGTTCCACCTTATAACATGTCTGAATTATGAGAGGCAAAGTCTCACCATTCTGGCTTTACCTTTTCCAAGATAGATCTGTTGTAGCAGTCCTTGATACTTGGAATATTCTTCTGCAATACCATAACTCAAATGCATCGATTATTCTATTGTCTTCCTAACTCACTGTCCAACTTTCACACACATATCACCCATTTTAGGTTCAATCAATTTTATTATTAAGGCAATTGAAAATATCATGGCTTGGGTCAGGAGCTCTGTAGTTCTCAAACTGTTATCTTTGCTCTTGACACTGTAAAGAGATCTTGTGCAGCAGATTTGTCTAATACAATGCGTCTTTGGTTTCTTGCTGCTGTTTCCATGAGTGCTGATTGTGAATCCAAGTAAAATGAAGTCTTTAGCAACTTCAATATTTTCTCCATTTATCTTTATGTTATTTATGATGTTATTTGAGAAAGTTGTGAAGATTTTTGTTTTTCTTTATGTTGAAGTACAATCCATACTGAAACCTGCCTTTGATCTTTGTCAGTATTTTAAGTCTTTTTTGCTTCCAGTACACAAGGTTGTATTATCTACATATTGCAGGTTGTTAATGAGTCTTCCTCCAATCCTGATGCCATATTCATCATATAATTCAACTTCTCAGATTATTTGCTCAGCATACTGAATGAATAAGTATGGTGATAGGATACAACCCTAGAACACACCTTTCCTGATTTTAAACCATTCAGTATTCCCTTGTTCTGATCTAATGAATTCTTCTTGGTCTATGTATAGGTTCCTCATGAGCACATTGAAGTGTTCTGGAATACCCATTCTTCGCAATGTTGTCAGTAGTGTGTCATAACCCACACAGGTGAAAGCCTTTGCATAGTCAATAAAGCACAAGTAAACAACTTTTTGGTATTCTCTGCTCTTAGCTAAGATCCATCTGACGTCAGCAATGATATCCCTCGTTCTACATCCTCTTCTGAATCCGGTTTGAATTTTTGACAATTCTGTCCATGTATTATTGCAGCTGTTTTTGAACTATAATCAGCAAAATGTTACTTGCTTGTTATATTAATGATACAGATCGATTATTTCTTCATTTCGTTGGGTCACCTCTGTCTTTGGAATGGACACAAATGTGGATCTTTTCTAATCATTTGGCCAGGTAGGTAGTTGTTAAATGCCGTCAACTTGATTCTGACTCATTGTTATTAAGTGCTGTGGAATCGGTTCTAACTCATAGTAACTCTGTATAGGGTTTCCAAAGAGCAGCTGGTGAGTTTGAACCACCGACATTGTTGTTAAATTTCTAGTGCTTATTCTACAGTGCTACATTGTGACTCCAAAGATGCCATTGTTGTTGTTGTTGTTAAGTGCCACTGAGTCGGTTCTGACTCATAATGACACTGTCTAGGGTTTTGAGGAGTGGCTGGTAGGCTTGAACTGCCAACCTTGTAGTTCAAACCTACTCTGCAGCCTAGTGCATTAATCCTCAGTGCCACAGCAGGACTCAAGGAGACCATTTATAATACCGTTCATGTTTTCTTTTTCCTCAGCTCATCAACTAATTTGGTTGCTTTGGGGGGCACAGACCTTTCATCAGTCCTAACTAGTACTGTGTTTTTTTTTTGTTTTTTTTTTGGGTGGGAGGGGTTATGTAATTTTACATTAATTTTTATTCTTGTTTGTGGAAGCACAAAAACAGTTGTATGATTATTCCATAGAATATAGATGTAAACTTTTATTGCCCTCACAGAATAACAGTAATCTAATTTCTCATTGGTAATCAGGATCAGTCATTTGAACTAATAGCAAATTTAGTTTTTGCATGTTGTTCAGTAAAAGGAGGGGGTCAAAATAGTCATTGGGACATCAAAATCCTGAGATAATAACATCAATCAGACTTGTTCAATAAATTCTGGGTATGTGATATATTCACAAAGGAATATTACTCACTTACAAAGAGAAAGGAAGTTCTGAGGCAAGCAAAACAGTGAAAATTGTTTCCTTAAAACCATTAAGAAGTAAGTAGGTCTTCTCCAACCTTGAATTTATGGTTTTTAGAAAAAACAAATCAGGAGCTGTAGAGTTTCTACATATTATTTTTGTAACCACCTGTTTTGTTTTGTTTTTATCAATTATTCATAATTTAGTGAATTTGAAATAAAATTGTATATTCAAATGCTTAAAATACTGCAGCAAATGGAAAATAGAAAATCTGAACCGAGTCTAATTTTTGGATTTGAATGCTATATTCTAAAATGCGAGTTTGTTTCGGAGTCCTTTTTCCTTTGATCCTAGGTGTTAATATAGGAAAGCTCTGCTTGAAAATGGCTTCCTGGTGTGAAATTCCAAGGTTTGACATTCAAAGATACTTGTGAATTGCAGAACTTGTTTTATTCATTAATTCCTATAAACAAACACAATTATTTAGTCTCACGACACAAGACCTTTGACTGTTTAATGTATGGATGGAAAAATAACAACAGGGATTGGCTAACTCCTTTTTTAAGACTCAGAAATGTGTAAATAGTTCACAACGTGCAAGTTTAAAAGTTGCTAATGAAAACACATGGATTAAGATTAGATCAATCATGTTACGAGTTGTATTCTGGAAAAAAACAAAACAGGAAATAGGACAGAAGGCTTTGTGAGGGGGAAGGAAAAGAGAAAGGTGAATAGTAGCAGAGACTCAGGTTCAGACTACCTTAGAATAATCCTGTTCTCTCAGGGAAACTTCATTCTCTTAGGTGGCTTTGATAGATCTGAGGGAGGCAGGGACTGAGCCAAAGACAGGCAAAGTGTAGAGCCATCCTTTTCCCATTGCTGTCTCAGAAGTTGACTATTGTTGCAATAGACAGAGGTCTACCCTTCAGACAGTTACATGTGGTGAAATGAAATCCCGCTCACCCACTTCTGTTGTGAGTTTTCTACTTTGCCTCAGGGCTTTGTTACTAATGCTCCAAACAAAATATGGACAAAAGTAACCATGGATGAAGAAATCTATAGTTCCCTCAGGATTGGCATCTATTCAACAATGTACAGCATGAGCCTCAATAAAAATGGAGGCAGTTGAGAGAGGATAAGAGCAAAGAAAAGTGAAACAATAACAACACTAGATTAAAGTACACTAGATTCTGGCAGTTGCTTTGAACTCCATAATACAATGATACTTTTAGAAATCTGTTTTCAACTTTGGGGAGAAATATGTGCACACACACAAACATAGATCCACATACGTTCATACAATAATTATTTGGAAAAGAAGTAAAAAAGGTGTGATTTAAGCCGCCTCAGCTTTCTGCACATCTGCCATTCTTTGACAGGTCCACAGAGTGCCCAAGTATAGAACGATCACTGGCCAGTAAGACTCTGCTACCAGCTTGAGAAGTATGTTTCTCTTGTTTACTTTGTGGTGTTCGTGAAGAATATTTGAGTTGACTATACCAAGGACTTAACAAAAACAACAGACCATGGATTGCCAAAAGAATGAACATATCTGTGTAGGAAGAGGCACAATCAGAATGCTCCTTAGAAGCAAAAATAAGGAGACTGTGTCTCGCTACTTTGGACATGCATAAGGTTGGACTAGAGAAAGACGTCATGCTGGGTAAAGTAGAGGGTAAGTGAGAACAGGAAGATCAGGCAAAATTTTGTTGTTATACAGAAGGTTGCTATGAGTTGGAGCTGACTTAATAGCACCTAACAACTTTGAGAACCAAATGTTTGCATATCATCCATACTCCTTACTCTTTACAGAGCCAGGTTTTGTCTCTGTGAGTACACTTTCATTCTTTACCCATAAAAGAGCAGAATGTGTCCATACAGTTGTTACTAGGAATAATTTTTGACCAAGGAAAAGAGATTTCAGTCTCTCCTTTATCCTTACTCTGTAACTTGCTGTGCTTATCCTAGAGACACTCTTGGAAGGATGAGAGTTTCCACGGTTTCTCCTTCTTTTCTTTTTCTTTTTAAGCTCATTACTCAGTGTTCCATCATTGAATGAGTTGTAGAAGACACAATACTGTTTCTCCTTCATTGAAACAGTACTGAGATACATGTAGCCTTAGTAAAGCATATTAAAATTAATTTAGGCTGTGATTAATAATAACAAATCTATCAATAAATCTTTGTAAAATACAAATGGATACAGTTATTTAAATCTTTCCCTATATTGCATCTTGACCCTTTTAATAATAGCATAAATTAATTATAATACAGAGCAATGTTTATGAGTAGGAAGGCCATATTGTTATCAAACCCAGGATATTTTAAGAGGAAAATGAATGCTATTCCCCCTTCCAACACTAAGACTCAAGAGGAATACACGAGCAGACATACACTCTGACTGGTGACCATGTTGGTCACCGATAAGGGGAAGTGAGGAAAAAACAGCAATGAAGCTTCGAGCTAAGTCCTACCACCTTCAATAGACTCTTGTGAACCCAGGTGGAGACTTGGCTGGCCAGCTATATGGACTCCTGGGCCCAGACATGTGGACTCCTGGGCCCAGAGACAGTGACATGTCCACAGAGGACTAGAGTGGAGAGTGAAGCATCCAGCTGATAAGAAGTGAGGGCACATGCACAAGAACACCCACACTTGCAGATAATACCCACTTGACCTGGTTTCAATGGTTGGATGATCAGAACTCAACTAGAAGAAGAAAGAATAGAAGAAAAAAGAGTAATCTGATACAATTTGATGAACTTGACCTACACCTATGGATGCAGTAGCTCAAAAGAGGGAACAGATCTTTACAACGAGGATCATTACCACCCCCTCAATACACAGGGTACATAGGGATGGGCAACTTGGACACTGGCTACCTAAAATGGGGGGGGAGGGGGCTACAAAGGTAAGAAGTGACTGCCTTATAAGCTTTCAAGAGGGAGTCTAGATCCAGAGGGTGCAGTTGTTGTTGTTGTTAGGTGCCATCGAGTTGATACCGACCCATAGCGACCTTATGCACAGCAGAATGAAACACTGCCCAATCCTGGGCCCACCTCACTACTGTTGCCACACTTGAGTCTATCGATATTGCCACTTGGCCAATCCATCTCATTGGGGGTCTTCCTCTTTTTCTCTGACCCTCCACCTTGCCAAACATGATACCCTTCTTCAGGGACTGGTCCCTCCTGACAATATGTCCAAAGTATGAGACACAACTTTTGGACATCTTGGCCTCTAAGAAGCACTCTGGCTTCTTCTAAAACAGATCTATTGGATCTTTTGGCAGCCCATGGCACTTTCAATATTCTCCTCTAACACCATAATACAAAAGCATCAATTCTTCTATGACCTTCCTTATTCACTGTCCAGCTTTCGCATGCATATGAGGTTATTGAAAATACCATGGTTTGGGTCAGGCGCACCTTAGTCCTCAAGCTGATTTCTTTGTTCTTCAACACTTTAAAAAGGTCTTGTGCAGCAGCTTTGCCTAATGCAATATGTCATTTGATTTCTTGACTGCTGCTTTGTGAGTGTTGATAGTTGATTCATGAAGAATGAAGTCCTTGACAACATCAATCTTTTCTCCCTTGATAAGAATGTTGTTTATTGGTCCAGTGGTGAGGATT
>NW_006408651.1:4539967-4584393 GCF_000296735.1 Chrysochloris asiatica
CATGAATCTAGAGTCCTCAGCTGTTCCCTCTCTCCATATTCCCATCTCTGCCTCTATCTCTGGTGACACTGCTTCTCTGGATAAGGTCTCTCATTCTGCTTGTGCTCTTCTCCCTTAATGATCCTAGGGTTCTTTGTTTCTGGACTGTAAGATGAACTGCTCCCCTGTTTTTGTTACAAAACTTCTACCTTTACAATTGTGACAGTCACAATTAGTCATGATAACAATTACTCGTTATTGAATTATAAGAATCTTATCCCCATCTCTTTTAACGAGACCTATCTAGAAAAGATGAAAACTATTCAGTGGGGACTCTTTCTTTCACCACACACTATTAAACTAAGTTTCCCCTTGAAACCTTGTAAGCCAGTCACTTCGTGCCTTTATTGCACCCTCATTTTAGGTAGCCAATGTCTAAGTTGCCCATCCATATCTACCCTCTGTATAGAGGAGATAGCACTGATACTTGGTGTGAAGACTCCTTCCCTCTCTTGGTATTTAGAGTTACTACTTCCATGAGCATCAGTCAGGTTCATCAAATTGTAGCAATTTATCCTCATTTCCTTTATTAAAAATTGTTCTATTCTTTTTTTTAATCTTCCTGTAGTCGAGTTTTGATTATCAAGTCATCAAAGCTAGGTCAAATGGGTACTATCTGCAACTTTGGGTATTCTTGTGCGACCCCTCTCACTTCATATCAGCTGGATACTTCACTCTCAGCTCTAGAGCTCTGTGACTGTGTCCTTGTCCATTGGCTCAGGTAGCCCCCAGTCTTACCATATTTTGGACTCTCCTTATTTTCTAAGGCAAGTGTAGAGCTCTTTGATAGAGTGTTCCAAGATGGCACGAGGAACTAGGTGAGCTCACTAAACAAAACCTATTATTGTTTCGCTCTGCAGAAACCCAGAAAATCTGCTTTACTGTATCAATTCAACATCTACTCAAATAAAAAGAGTAAAAGATAGGAACTCAGATTCTCTCAGTCCTTGCTTCCTCCCTCCCCAATGTTTCCTGCATTTAATAAAGGCAACAGCTAACATTTAATAGCATCTGGAAAACCACAAAGTTATCTCCCGGAGTTACAAAGCATGTTTTCTATTACAGTGCTAGGATTAAGACAAGAGGGAGGGTAGAATATGTCTCCTGCTCTAAAAACTGGTTTCTCAACATTAGAATCGTATAGATGGTGACTGAGTCTACAGGATGAAGTGAAGATGTGTGTGCGTATGTTTTGGTACAAATTGAAGAGTTATCAAGTAAAAAAGTAAATAAATATGATTTTTATTATCATAAGAAGTATTGTTTTAGCTGATGCTTTACTCAATAATCTAAATATATCCATAGAAACATCTCCAAGTATGGGAGAATACTATCCCACAAACGTGATTATAGCAAAAGTTCCTTGACTTTTGTTAAACGAAGTGTTTTAGAGCTGATATGTTGTTCATTGGGTTTGTTGGTATACACAGGAGGTCTGTTCCCAAATACACCAACCTTGTTAACCACTGCTGGATGCAGGCAGATTCCCATGGGAAATACAAAATTTTTTGTTTTCAATAAAACATATGGGCCAAATTAGAAAGTAAATAAATGAATACTTCTCAAGAATCCATGATAACACTTGCCGAGCAGTGGGTCAGGCCAGAATTAATCTAAAATCTTTCTGCTGCATGTAAATGATTATGTCATAGCATTTGTCTTTAATTATTCACCTCTTTCCAAAGGCCTGACTCATAATGTGTTTCTCGGTTAACCACAAACACTTGTACTACAAGTGTTGTCATATAGTTTCCCTCAACCCCCAAGCCCTTCCCCTCATTTATTTTATTTTTTCCCCTTTGATACAACATTGTTAACTTGTGCTTCTAGAAAAATGAAAAAAATAAAAACAAAAAACCCTACTGAGACGTTGATAGTTTGAAGGTTCCCAAGCAAATAAAAATGGCACCATCTTCTCTTGACTCAAGAAGATCATTAATTACCTTAATCATGATGCAAATAGCAATACTGTATCAACACAGTTTTGCATTTATGTGACATTGGTCTTTTAAGAATTTAATTTCTGAGTTCAAAAGCATATGAAAAGAATTAAGGGAAAGGGTTGCTGGTTATAAATGATTTCAGATCAATTAAGCAGCCACATACATGCTTTTCCTTTGTCACTTCGTTTGTCACCTCACCTTATCTTATGAGAACCAGAATAAACTCCAAATGAATTAAATCAGCAATCTCCTTGGATCATTTAGTACAAATTGTTAATCCACTACATTTAGCTGAGGTGTTGGCTCCCGGTGGTGGCTGTTGTCATCTTTTCTGACTAATCCTGTGAGTAGTTTGGGATTATAGAATTGAGAGAAAATGTGGGAAGTGATGCAACCCTAAAGGAATTTCCTTGCAGGATTGCTTTCATTTGTAGATAAAATAAGAAGCACCTAGATGATGTAATGGGAGTTCTAAAGGCTTTGTGAGTTCCAAATCTTGGCCTTAATAATCTGAAATCCCTGTTTTGTTAGTTTTGTGTATTTCATTTCATTTTATTTTATTTTGGTATTTGTTTTGAGAAAAGAGAAGGGTGGAGTAAAACAAAAAGACCCCTGTTACAGACAAAATGTTGTTGTTAAGTGCCATAGAGTTGGTTCTGATTCATAGTTACATGAATATTCTTTTGGGCTAAAATGAAAATTTTTCCATGAAAATAATAACGCTATTAGGGATTAGTGACATATTAGTTATGTCTCCAGGAAGAAGGTGGACAGATGGCTGGGACCCTGAATCTTCACATCCTTTATTAGTTGCCTATTGTACTGTGAGAGCATGTTGTCTCCATATGATAAGCACTGGACTGGGAACCACAAGTTCCACGGTCTGAGTCTGCCAGCTGCTCCATGGGAGAAAGATGAGACTTTCTGCTCCCATGAGTATTCAAAGTTTTGGAAACCCTATACAGGATTGCTTTGAGTCAGAACTGACTCCACAGCATGAAACAACAACAACATTGTAATCCACGTTGTGTTATTACTGTAGCATTGTACCAGATCCCTGTTGGGAATTCTTGTAAGGTTAGCTGCATAAGGCCCTATGCTGAAAGAACTCCTTACATTTAGTCCTGGTGTGAACTGTGGGATAAAGCACTAGACTACAAGGTTTATTTCAACCAAGCCACTCCTTGGAATCCCTTTATCAGGTGGCTATGAATCAGAACTAACTCGATGGAACTTAACAGCAACAAAACATTAAA
The DNA here is from genome assembly GCF_000296735.1 of Chrysochloris asiatica. Lineage (NCBI taxonomy): Eukaryota > Metazoa > Chordata > Mammalia > Afrosoricida > Chrysochloridae > Chrysochloris > Chrysochloris asiatica. Next base: position 4,543,206 of record NW_006408651.1, read on the forward strand.
TTTAAAGCAAATTAAATAGCTTGCTTAGACCTTTCCTTTAGCTTGTTGGTGTTAATTAGAGAATAAACAAAGTGTGTAAAAAGAATGCCCAACTTCAAAAGATGAAAATACCAAGAAGTCCACAGCCAAGAAATCATTGCAAACAACAACATGCAGTATTAGAAATTCACCACCTTCTATTGATTAGCTGGGCTTCTCTTGACCTGTGCCACTGCTGTGTGGAATAGGGTCAGTCAGCTTCCCCTAGATGTTAGAGAATGCAATTGATACTACAATCTCACAATTATCCATAATTCACTTATTCTTCTGGCCAACTTTGTCACACTGTGGTGGCTTGCATGTTGCTGTGATTCTGAAAGCTATGCCACCAGTATTTTAAATGCCAGCAGGTTCACCCAGGGCTAACAGGTTTCAGCTGCACTTCCAGATGAAGACAGACTAGGAAGAAAGAGAGGCAGATTCCTTCCAAACATTTAGTCACTAAAAATCTTATAAATAGCAGAGGAACACTGCTAGATAGCACCAGAATATTGAATACTGAAACATGATGACAAGCACCAGAATATTGTCAGATATAGTCCTGGAAGATGAAACCCTCAGGCTAGAAGACGCTCAAAATATGACTAGGGAAGAGCTGCCTCCTCAAACCAGATTTGACCGTGATGATGTGAATGGAGTAAAGCCGTTGGGAGCTTCATTTGCTAATCGGACACAACTCAAAATAAAGAGAAACAGCTGAAAATATCTGTTACTAATCAGAACATGGAATGTACAAAGTATGAATCTAGGAAAAATGGAATGATGACATGGGATGTATAAACATCAATATCCTAGGTATTAGAGAGCTGAAATGGACTGGTATTGGCCATTTTGAATCTAAGAATCAATCACATGGTTTACTGTTCTGGGAATAACCAATCAACAAGGAATACCATCACATTCATCATCAAAAAGAACATTTCAAAATCTGTTTTAAAGTACAGTGCTGTTTGTGATAGGATAATAGACATAACACCTACAAGGAAGATAAGTTATTTAAATTTATGCACCAAGCACTAAAGCTAGTAACGATGAAATTGTTGAATTCTACCAACTTCTTCAGTCTGAAAGTGATCAAATATGCAATCAACATGGTGACTGGAATGCAAAGGTTGGAACCAAAGAGGAAGAATTTGTAGTTGGAAAATATGGTCTTGGTGTTAGAAATGATGCTGGAGATCTCTTAATAGAATTGTGTAAGACCAATGTCTTAGTCATTGGAAAGACCTTTTTAAAACATAAAGGATGACTACACACATGGACCTCACCAGATGGAATACACAAAAATAAAATTGACTACATCTGTGGACAGAGACAGTGGAAAAGCTCCATATTATCAGCCAAAACAAAGCCAGGAGCACACTGGGAACAGACTATCAATTTTTCATATGCAAATTGAGGCTGAAGCTGAAGAAAATTAAAACAAGTCCACAAAAGCCAAAATATGACCTTGAACTTATCCCACCTGAATTTAGAGATCATCTGAAGAACAGACCTGATGAATTATACATTAAAGACCAAAAACCGGAAGAGTTGTGGGATTACACCAAGAACATCATACAGGAAGAAAGCAAAAGGTCATTAAGAAGGCAAAATAGAAGGAAAAGAACAAAACGGTTGTCAGAAGAGACACTGAAACTTACTCTCCAGTCTAGAGACGCAGTGTGAAAGGCTTTGTAACTGATTGAAGCTCTTCTATGTAACCTAGTCTTCTTACATTTTGATTCGGAGCTTAAATAACATTAGTTTTTCTTTATATCTGCCATTATCCCTACCCTCACATTATATTGTGGTAGAATTATAGTTTTCTCCTCATATATACTTTCAGGTTTCTTTTTTCTCTTCTCTGATAGAGTCATCATTCAGGGTAGAGCTTTTTCTCTTGTTTGATAAGAGTCATCATTCAGAGTATAAAAAAAATCCCCTTTTATACCTTATAAGGAAATAAATTATAATTTAATATGTACAGTAATTGAATCCACCTAACTTGAGGCACAATTTCTAGGGAAATAAGCCACATTAAGAAACTTCCATCAAAATGGTACACCATTAAGATTGTTGTTGCCATTAAGTGCATTTGAATCTATTCAGACTCATAGTGACCCTGTACAGGGTTTTTCAGGAGCAGCTGGTGAATTTGAACTGCCAACCTTGTGTTTCAAACCAACCTTGTGGTTTAGTGCATTATCCCACAGCACCACATCATAACTGACCATTAATTGCCAACATTAAAAGTATTCAGTTGTTTGGAGTTCTTTCTTTCCCACATTCCAAATTTGAGTACTTAGAATTGACTGGAATTGTAAAACTATTAACACTCATGGAAGCAGCAGTCAAGAGATCAAACGATGTATTGCCATAGACAAATCTGCAGCACAAGACCTTTTTAAAGTGTTGAAGAGCGAAGATGTCAGCTGGAGGACTAGGTGCGCCTGACCCAAGCCATGGTATTTTCAATAACCTCATATGCATGCGAAAGCTGGACAGTGAATAACGAAGACCATAGAAGAATAGATGCTTTTGAGTTATGGTGTTGGAGGAGACGATTGAAAGTGCCATGGGCCGCCAAAAGAACCAATAGATCCATTTTGGAAGAAGTACAGCCAGAGTGCTCCTTGGAGGCCACGAAGGCCAAAATTTATCTCTCATGCTTTGCACATATTGTCAGGAGGGACCAGTTGCTGGAGAAGGATATCATGTTTGGTAAGGTGGAGAGTCAGAGAAAATGACCCTCAGTGAGATGGAATGGCAAAGTGGCAGCATCAATGGGTCAAGCGTGGCAACAATTGTGAGGTTGGTCCAGGATCAGGCAGTGTTTTGTTCTGTTGTGCATAGGGTCACTATGAGTTGGTACCAACTTTATGGCACCTAACAACAACAACAATTTATATTTTATCTTTTTTTTCCTTTTCTAGCCTTCTTTAAGTTTGAGAATCATTTTCTAGCCTTCTTTAAGTTTGATTTATTTTCTTACTACAAATATTTTTACTTTACATGTTATATCATATATATTTTCTTTGTTGCTGTTGTTAAGTGCCTCAAGTTGTTTCTGACTCATAGCGACCCTGTATAGGGTTTCTGAGGACCAGATGGTGAGTTTGAAACAACTATTTATGGTTCAAACCAACCTTGCATTACAGTGTTTATCCTACAGCCCCACATCAGGACATGTATTATCTTAAATCTTCTGGGGGACAAGACATAAATTATTTGGCAAATGTATTAATGTAAAATTCCTTTACTCTCCCTTCTTTTGTTTCTCTTCTCTATATGTGGTTCAACAATTCACTTTTCAGTTTTCATTTTTTGATCTAATGATCACCATAACCTACAATTTGAATGAAATATCTAGATCTTGATTGCAGTTTCACATTTATCAGCTGTAACCCCAGAAAGTGACTTCATTATGCTTACTTAACCATGACTATGAGATGCTCAGACCTAATATCTGATCCATACTATGGTCTCAAAACCCACAAAAGATTCCTTGATTCATGAATTATAAATGATGACGGTCACATTTGTGATATAATTTTTGTCAAGGATCTGTTGTTCCTTGTTTTCCAGTCAATTCTGACTCATGTGACACTATGTGTAGTACTGCTCAACAGGATGTTCAAAGCTGTGACTTTTTTTGAAGTAGATTACCAGGCCTTTGGAAGTAGATTGCCAGATCTTCCCAGGGCTCTTTTTGGTGGGTTTGTTTGACCTGCCATCTTTTTGGCTGGTAATGGAGTCCTTAATTGTCTGTGCCACCCAGAGATTCCTTGTCAAGCATTTCAGCAATGACAATTCTTCCCTTACAGAGTAATATTTCTAGAAAACCTTTTCTTCCTGGCTTAAAAATGGCCCCAGGTTCCCAAGTATGAAGTAATTCATCAAACAGGTATGTAAAAAAAATTAGATGGAGACAAATGCTGACTTAACCATGTCTATTTTATTACATATTTTCCTGAAGGCACCACTTAGTTTCCTCTGGAATGTTCCATGAATCTTCATTCTGAAACTAGCATGCCACCCGTTTTTCCTCAACCAACTCTGATAACACTTAACGAGAGTGGGAAGAAGAAATTGGTATCAAGGGGAAATTTGGTATATAATTTTCTGCTCTCAGTCAACTATGACAGCACATGAAAAGAACTTGAGCTTCAAAGGTTTTGACTGCCCCAGGAAGCCATAGAACCTGTGGAGCTCAAGTGGGTTAACTGTCTCCCTCAAATGCATTCCGGTAACCCCCTCCTTGCCCCCACTGCCTTTGATTTATTACTGTATCTTTTGACCTTCATTCTCTCTTCATAAAAAGCATAAAGTTGCCATTTATATTGAAAGGCCAATAGATAACTGTTAAAATTGACTGTAGGCTTCCACTTGGGACTAGACTAACAGATCTCTTGGGCACAAAAGACCGTGAAAGCATGTGGGTTTTGATATCATTCAGTCATGTGAGGAGGAATAATAAAAGGACCAAATCCTATGAGAATAATTAAACTTTCCATAGACAGAACATAGCTGCATTTTAAGTAACCACTTTAAAGGCATGACTGCTGTTTTGGCAAAAATGAGTATGTAAGCCACACAAAATTAATTTCATGTTTTGTTGACATAACTTTCAGGAATTTCATGTTGACATAACCTACAGAGTAAGGGTGAGATGCTACAGACAATATATTTAATGCTGCTACACCAACAAGAAGTTGAATCGAGTTAAATCTGAATAGAGACCTCAATTTGTATGATAATCCCGTCTGTGTGAAAAAGAATGAAACTATTATGTTCACATCAACTAGCTAAGGGCTAATTGATTTAAAGCAAATGTGCAAATGGAATTGTCAGCTCTTTTCATGTTTCCTGTGTTGAACCTAAAATAAATCCCAACCTATTTCTGATTTTGTCTCTGATGTTGATGTTCTTGTAGCTAAGTGCCATCTAGTCAGTTCCCACTCATAGTAATCCTGTATAGGGTTTCTGAGGAGCAGCTGGTAAGTTTGAACTGCCGATCTTGCAGCTTAAACCAACCTCGTGGTCCAGTGGTTATTCTACAGCACCACACCAGGACTCTACTTTTATATGATTGATACATTATAAATATCAATGAATATATAGTCAAACTAAGGAGCTCTGGTAGCATAGTGGTTACGAATTGTGCTGCGAACCTCAGGGTCAGCAGTTGGAAACTACCAGCTGTTCCCCTGGAGAAAGATGAGGCTTTCTGCTCCTGTAAAGATTTACAGCCTCGGAAACCCTGTACAGGGTCTCTATGAGTTGGAACTGACTCCACGGCACATAGCAACAACAACAATATGGTCAAACTAACAAATAGGTGTCTGTAAACACATACTTTTAAATACAATCAATGAAATAAATGCTTTTATATAAATCAAAATGTTTTCACTTACTCATCAGTTGAGGGAAAAGGAGGTTGTAGGCTTTGACCACTAACATATCTGTGTATATATCCCTACTGAATGTCCCTACTCTTTGCATTCATGGGAGGCACCACAGTCTGTGTGCTGATAGGATTTTATTAGCAAGGTTCTCTTTGGGTCTGAGAGAAACAGGCATTGATTTTATAACACACAGTTTCTATTTCTATCTCTTGGCTTCCCAAGCTGCTCAAAGTCACATATTAGTACTTGGCAGGCATCAGACTAACATGACTCCTACTATAAAGGTTTCTCAGTTAGTTTCCATCATTTAAAGATATGCATCAGCACATACATTAAAGGCTGTTTTCATCCTCCTGGCTTGTAACAGTACCCTTTAAAATATGCCATACAGTCAATATTTCAGAGTTTGGGGACCACTTGAGATAATAGCAGTCTCAGGCATTGGTCGAATGGTCCAATCACATTGACTTGATGATTTCCAAAAGCCATGGCAAGTGACACTGCTTTCACCCATAGACAAATTATCTTTTTGTGATTTAGTCTTGTCACACGTATTAGCCAATTTTCACCAAACTAATGCTGTGTAATAAACCACTCCAAATTCAGTGGCTTAAAACAACGATCGTGACTTTTGCTCACATATTTGTAGATAAGTGTGGGATCAGCTTATCTAGTTTGTCATCAACTGGCCATGTCTCTTAAGTTACAGGTTGGATCCAGGTTTGTTCCACATGTTTCTCATCTTCTATTGATTGGTGGTTGGATGGAGAGGGAAGATAAAAGAATCAAATGACACATTACATTAGGCAAATCTGTTGCACAAGACCTTTTTAAAGTGTTGAAGAGCAAAGATGTCAGTTTGAGGACTAAGGTGCGCCTGACCATGGTATTTTCAATAACCTCATTTGCAGGAAAAGGTCAAAATGGATGTCAGAGGAGACTCTGAAACTTGCTCTCCAGAGTAGAGAAGCTAAAGCAAATGGAAAAATTGAAGAGGTCCAAGAGCTGAACAGAAAATTTCAAAGATCAGCTCGAGATGATAAAGCCAAATACTATAATAAAATATGCAAAGGTTTAGAGTTAGAAAACCAAAAGGGAAGAACACGGTCAGCATTTCTCAAGCTTGGGAAACTGAAGAAAAAAATCAAGCCTCGACTTTCATTATTGAAAGATTCTCTGGGCAAATTTTTGAATGATGTAGAACGCATAAAGAAAAGATGGAAGGAATACACAGAGTCATTGTACCAAAAGGAAATGGTTAATGTTCAACCGTTTCAAGAGATACCATATGAACAAGAACCAATGATATTCAGGGAGGAAGTCCAAAGTGTATTGAAAGAAGTGGCAAAGAACAAGGCACCAGGAATTGATGAAATAAAAATTCAAATCTTTCAAGAAAGTGAGGTGGCACAAGAGGCACTCACTCATCTCTGCCAAGAAATTTGGAAGACAACTATCTGGCCAACTAATTGGAAGAGATCAATATTTATGCCCATTCCAAAGAGAGGTGACCCAACAGAATGCAGAAATCATCGGACAATCTCTTTGATATCTCAAGCAAGTAAAGTTTTGCTAAAGGTAATACAGAAACGGCTACAATCATACATTGACAGAGAACTTCCAGAGGTTCAAGCTGGATTCAGAAGAGGCCGTGGAATGAGAGATATCATTGCTGATATCCAATGGATCTTGACTGAAAGCAGAGAATACCAGAAGGATGTTTACCAGTGCTTTATTGACTACGCAAAGGCTTTCGATTGTGTGGATCATGACAAGCTATGGACAACATTGAGAAGTAAGAGTATTCCAGAACACTTAATTGTACTTCTGAGAAATCTGTACCTAGACCAAGAAGCAGTTGTTCGAACAGAACATGGGAACACTGAATGTTTTAAAATTGGGAAAGGTGTGAGACAGGGTTGTATTCTTTCGCCATACTTATTCAACCTGTATGCTGAGCAAATAATACGAGAAACTGGGCTCTATTAAGAAAAACGTGGCATCAGGATTGGAGGAAGACTCATTAACAACCTGTGATATGCAGATGATTCAACCTTGATCGCTGAAAGTGAAGAGGACTTGAAACATTTACTTATGAAGATCAAAGAGCACAGCCTTCAATATGGATTACATCTCAATGTCAAGAAAACAAAAATCCTCACCACTGGACCAGTAAACAACATTCTTATCAATGGAGAAAAGATCGAAGTTGTCAAGGACTTCATTCTTCTTGGATCAACTATCAACACTCGCGGAAGCAGCAGTCAAAAGATCAGATGATGTATTGCATTGGGCAAATCTGCTGCACAGGAACTTTTTAAAGTATTGAAGAGAAGAGATGTTAGCTTGAGGATTAAGGTATGCCTGACCCAGGCCATGGTGTTTTCAATAGCCTCATATGGATGCGAAAGCTGGACAGTGAATAAGGAAGATCGTAGAAGAATTGATGCCTTTGAGTTGTGGTGTTGGAGAAGAATACTGAAAGTGCCATGGACTGCCAAAAGAACCAATAGATCTGTTTTGGAAGAAGTGCAGCCAGAGTGCTCCTTGGAGGCCAGGATGGCTAAGCTTCGTCTCTCATACTTTGGACATATTGTCCGGAGGAAACAGTCACTGGAGAAGGATGTAATGCTGGGTAAGGTGGAGGGTCAGAGAAAAAGAGGAAGACCCCTAACGAGATGGATTGGCAGGTGGCATCATTGACGGACTCAAGTGTGGCAGCGGTAGTGAGGTTGGCCCAGGATTGGACATTGTTTCGTTCTGCTGTGCATAGGGTCGCTATGAGTCGGTTCCAACTCGATGGCACCTGACAACAACAACATATGCATGTGAAAGCTGAACAGTAAATAAGGAAGATGGTAGAATTGATGCATTTGAGTTATGGTGTTGGAGGAGACTATTGAAAGTGTCATGGGCTGCCAAAAGAACCAACAGATCTGTCTTGGAAGAAGTGCAGCCAGAGTGCTCCTTGGAGGCCAGGATGGCCCAACTTCATCTCTCATACTTTAGACATATTGTCAGGAGGGACCAGTCACTGGAGAAGGATATCATGTTTGGTAAGGTGGAGGTTCAGAGGAAAAGAGGAAGACCCCCAATGAGATGGATTGGCCAAGTGGCAGCATTAATAAGCTCAAGCATGGCCACAATTGTGAGGTTGGCCAGGATTGGGCAGTATTTCATTCTGCTGTGCATAGGGTTGTTATGAGTCAGTAGTGACTTGATGGCACCTAACAACAACAACAACAAATTGATTGGTGGGCTAGTCAGGACATGTTTATCTCATGAAAATTATAAAAATGAGAGCGGGCAAGAGGAAACACACAATGCCTTTTAAGGCCTATTTTTAAAACTGTCAGCTGTGACTTCTGCCCAAGTTCCCTTGACCAAATAAATCTTTTGGCTGAGCTGAAAGACAAGGACTGGGAATATACACAGTATGTCTAGTGAGAGGAACTTCGAAGTCATATGGCAAAGGGCATGGACACAGCATGAAGTTTGTATTGGAGCCAACCATACAGTCTTCTACATCTTCAAGTGGTGAGTAAGGCATACAAATCACACTGTGATCATAATTCAAGGCATTAAGGGTAGCATGTATGAGAGGTACAATTTCCTAAGCAATTGCTGTCATGTTTGAATCTCACAGCCTCTACTAACCAACAGAGGAATTCATGTTGTTATTCTTGTTGCGTACTGTTGAGTGATTTCCGACTCATAGAGACCCTGTGTGACAGACTAGAACTGCCCCATAGGGTGTTTTCCTAGGCTTTATGAAAGCAAATCACCACATCTATATCCCACATTATTGTTCACTGGGTTTGAACCACCAACCGTTGAGTTAGCAGCTAAGTACTTAAACATTGCATCACCAGGACTCCTTGAGTAACTCTATAGTAGAATTCTAATTTTTTGCTAACTCATTTAAATTAGATAAAATACTGATAATCACTGCCAGTGACATCTCTAACCCTTGGTTGACTAATCTGGAAAAGGAGAGAATTTTCTAAGGACTCTTAGGGAGATGTGATCCTACGCCAGTTCAGAAATTGTTGTTGTTATGTGCCGTGGAGTCGGTTCTGACTCATAGCCACCCTGTACAGGGTTTCCAAGGCTGTAAATCTTTATGAGAGCAGAAAGCCTCTTCTGTCTCCCATGGAACAGCTGGTAGTTTCGTATTGCGGACCTTGTGGTTCGCAGCCCGATTCATAACCACTATGCTACCAGAGCTCTTAGTTCAGAAATAGACCTTAAGAAAATGAAGAGCTCTTCTTCCTTCTCTCCCTCTTGGATCTCACCTGACAAGCAAGGAGTCAACTTGCTTCATCTGGAGAAACCCATGGAAAAACCAAGTTGTAAGGCTATGGGATGAGGGAAAATACTTTAGACTACACAGAGCTTAATGAAAGAATGCAGTCAACAGCAAAAGCCTAGATCTAGCCATATAACCCTATGTGAATTGATTTAGCTAACTGCAAGTGGATCTGCCAGATATACACAAAAATGAGAGTGAGAAATTCCAGACCTAATGGCTATCACGCATAGCATAGGTGAGCCTTTCTTGCTGTGACTCACAGAATTGGCAAAAATGATAAAATCATTATTAACTCACTAAGTTTGGGGGTTGTTTGTTATGGAGAAATAAATCATTGAAACGGTGACCCTCATGAGAATTTCTCCAATAGCTAGAATTCTTACTTGGTTTCTATCATTTTGCCATATTGGCCATTCCTTTCAGGGAAAAAGGCATTGCAGAGGAAATTAGTAACAATGATAAAGAGAAAAGACTAATTTTTTTGGTACCAGATAAGTTTGGAGATGGAAGACCCAGTTTCTTCTTTTGCAACTAATGCTATTTAGTTCTGAAATGTAAGACCTACCGCTGGATCACTTAAAGGAAGGCATTCAGTAAATTAAACTATTAGCTGGTTTCTGGCAGAAATCTAACTAACGCCGATCCAAGGATCACCCCCTACTGTACGCTGTAGAGGAGAATCCATTTCCTCCTTATTTAGGCTGTTGGCAGGATTCAGTACTTATAAGACCACGGTCCCAGTTTTCTTGCTGCCTATAAACTGTGGGTTGTTCTTTCTCAGCTAATAGGCCCTTTCCTTCATCTTCAAAAACAGCAATGGTGGGTTGAGTTTCTCTCACGCTTCAAAATCTTCTCCCTCTTCTTCCATCTCATTTTTCTGACACTGTTTCTTCTTTTTTAAGAAGCCCATATGATTCGTTTGGGCTTAGGCTCAGTTCTGGTGTAAACTGTGGGATAAAGCACTAGACTTCAAGGTGGGTTTGAATCACATGGGTGGCAGTTCAAACTCATCACCCTATACAGGGTCACTATGAGTCAGAACCAACTCCATGGCATGTAACAATAAGAAGCAACCCTTATAATATGAGTCTTGGTGTGGCACAGTAGGATATGCATTGGACCAGAGGTGGGTTTGAATTGCAAGCTGGATGGTTCAAACTCACCAGCTGCTCCTCAGCTGCTCATTATGAGTCGGAACTGACTAGATGGCACTTAATAACGATAACCCTTATAATTGGGAATGCGGTAGTTCCATACAATAAGCACTGGACTGAGAACCACAGTGTCTATGGTTCAAGTCTGCCAGCCACTCTGTGGGGGAAAGATGAGGCTATTTGTTGCTGCAAGAACCCTATACAGGTTTGTTGAGTTGGAGCTTACTCAACAGCATTTAACAACTTTTGTGTTGTTGTTAAGTCAGTTTTATAATTCAGTATAATTTGTTCCTAAACCAGCTGATTGTTGTTGTTAGGTGCCATCGACTTAGTACCAACTCATAGCGATCCTATGCACAACAGAACGAAACACTGCCCAATCCTGGGCCAACCTCACAATTGTTGCCACGCTTGAGCCCGTTGATGCTGCCACTTTACCAATACATCTCGCTGGGGTCTTCCTCTTTTTTTTTTCATATCAAACATGATATCCTTCTTCAGAGACTGGTCCCTTCTGACAATATGTCTAAAATACGAGAGATGAAGTTTGGCTATCATGGTCTCCAAGGAGCACTCCGGCTGTACTTATTCCAACACAGATTTGTGTTGGAAGAAACCAGCTGATTAGCAACATTAAATATATCTGAAACTTTTATATCCCTTTGCCACATAATATAGCATATTCATAAATTCTGGGGATCAGGATATAAGCAACTTTGGGGGTTACTATTTTTCTAACCACAGCAGGACTTCTGTATTGCTCAATTCTAGGAAACTGCATTCACAGCATGGTCTATGTCAGTAGCTCTCTTGAGAATAGTACAGTGAACAATGTGGGTAACCATGACAGCCCTGAGAAGCGTTTTAGAACAGATGTAAGAAAAATCACACAATCAGGCCCCCTTTTTTTCTGTCATTGTTCTTCCCAATCTCAAACAGGAAATCTCCTACCCTCCTCTAATTCCAAAGCAGACCTTTTCTTTCTACTTTTCTCTTTAACCCAAGAGTAATATTTACTCTTAGACATAAACTATCAATTGAAGTTCTTAAAGGAAGTATTCCCAACAGGAATAAGATCTTTTAAAACTACCGAGTTTTAGGACAAACTATTTAACAAGGAGAATCCCTGGGTGGTGCAAATGATGAGCCCGCTCTGTTGCTAATTAAAAAGTTGGCTGTTTGAGTCCATCTGGAGGTGGCTTTAAAGAACGGCATAGTGGTCTGCCTTCCAAAAATTCAACCACTGAGAATTCTATGGAGCACAGATCTACTGTGACACGCATGGTGTCATGAGTTGGAATTGATTGAATGGCAACTGGTTCTGGTACTATTTAACAAGCTGGACCAATGTAGAGATCCTTCATTCAACTTGGTCTTTAGCTTAGCCATTCTTCTCACAGTTCTCTGAATGCACTCTAGTTCTATCTGCTAGGTTATGTGTCACCGCCTAGTTGAGTCAGGTTATCTCGTGTGTCACCAGCTGTGTTGCTGCATGATAATGTGCTGGACTGCAAGGTCAGTTTAAGCCCAAAGGTTGGTGGCTCAACCCACCAGTCACTCCTAGGAAACCTTATACAGGCTCACTATGAGTCAGAACTGACTCGACGGCACTTAACAACAACAACAAGCATCTAATCTAGGAAGTAGTTGTCATCTTGTCCTGTTTCAGTTTATGATAGCATTACTTACAACTATTGATATCTTTACAATCTAATTATGAAGCCATGAGCTGGAATTGAGGAAGATTAATATAGTGCAATATTTTCCAAGCTTGTTTAGGTAATAGAAAACATTTTTGAAAGACATCTAATGTAAAAGCCTCATTGTTTCAAGGACTAAAATGGAGGCTTCATGAACGTTAATTAAGTTTTCCCTTTGTCTGCCCTAGTACCTTCTGAAACTCCATCAGAGACTCTGAAGGTCTTGTTGAACACAGTCTTTAAAAACATCTGTATAGGGGAAACAACATTTGAGTTAGGAGACAGAAATTATTACTAATCAGACTTTGAAAAATCATCTGAATTCTGAATTTTCTTTTCTCATCTAAATGAGAATATCTTTTCTTAATAATTTATAGAACTGTTATGAGTTTTAGTTTCATCACCCACTGCATTTCTGCACCTCATGGCAACAATATAATATTCTAACAATGTTTAAACCACAAAGTCAGTGGCTCAAACTCACCAGCCGCTCCTTGGAAACCCCATGCAGGGTCACTAGGAGTCAGAACTGACTTGATGGCACTTAGCAAGAACAACAACAATTCTAACATTATAGTATTCTTTGATATGCTGGACACCCTACCTATAACCTATACTTATAACCCAGTGTCATTGACTAAACTTTCTTCCATGTCTAGAATTTTGTTCTTTTTCTTTGTTTTGTTTTTAGAGAAATTCCCACTCTTTCAATCCAAATGACAGCTCATTCATGAAGCATAAAACCCAATCATAATGGAGATATTTTGTGTTTTTGTTGTGTTTTGCTATTAGACTTTGTATAGCAACCTACTATAACATGTCTGTTTTCACAGAGACAAAACTGAAATGTTACCTTTTATTTCTGGTGTCTAGCATAACCCTTAGCATAAAATAGGTTGTAAATAAATGTATTTTGAATGAATCAAACAAAAACTTAAAACACAAGGTAATTGTTACTATTACACCAGCTGTCTCTGTGTTAAGATTAGATTTTATCCCCTTATATACCTTGGCTTAGGAGTTCTGGTAGTGTAGTGGTTATGAGTTGGGATGCTAACATCAAGGTCAGCAGTTTGAAACTATCAGCTGTTCCAAGGAAGAAATATGAGACTCTCTGGTCCTATAAAGATTTACAGCCTCAGAAACCCTGTACAGGGTCACTGTGAGTCAGAAATGACTCCACCACACACCACCATCATCATAAACCTTGGCTTAGAGTCCCAAATTTTTGCCACATTAACTTGCCAAACTTGACTCACACTGAACACATCAGTGTTAATATTGATATGCATTGAAAAAGATCATAAGAGAAGAGGGGATTCTGCACGTTACATAGCATACTTTTCACAATTCTCATTACACTGTTCTCCAAAATTCCCTTTCCCACACTTTCACTAATGGTTTGTCTATCACATTCTCCTCTCTCCAAACCCACTGATCAAAATATTCCTTTCAAATATAGAAAAGTCTCATAAGTTCAAGTTATTCCATCTAATTACATTTATACATCAATAAAAAAAAAACTATCACGAAGATGTTTTGATTAATTTAATTACTATATTTGTTTTTTCTTCTTTGACTGAATTTTTCAATTACTACCTATATCTATGTATATATATATTGGAACATACTGAGTTGATTCCACTGCTGTCTTCCCCTCATGTTCACACATACATTGATTAGGTCAAGTTGCCAATTCTGTACACGTTGCAGGGATGGACTGCTGAATTGCTCATTAAGAACACTGCAAATGTGAAAGAATCAAGGCACTCTTCATAAAGGCACCATATTCCACATCTCAAAACACAACATTCTTTCATTTTTCTTGGGTATACCTTTACATGGAGTCCTGGCGTGCTGCTGTGGCTTAATGTACTGGACTGCAAAGTCAGTTTGAACTGCAAGGTCGGGAGTTCAAGCTTGCCAAAAGCTCCTCAGAAACCCTATGCAGGGTTGCTATGGGTTGGAACCGACTCAATGGCAAACAACAACAACAACTAATCACAAAGTTGGCATTTCAAACCCTCCAGCTGCTCCTTGGAAACCCTATGTAGGGTTGATATGAGTCAGAATGGACTCAATGGCACTTAACAACAAAACAACTTATCTTTACATAACATCAAGTTCTGCTTTCTTTTTAACTAGTCTGAGAAAAACACCAGGATTTAATAAGAAACACAACATGTGATATTTAATTGGAAACTAATTTTGATAATAGTATTTTAAGGTGATTTGTATTATAATTCTATTGTCTTTTGATATCAGATTATAAATTGCTTATGTAAAAAGGGTGTGTGTGCTAAGTATGACCTCCTCTGACTTCATAAGAAGCAAGCAGAATCAAATGCAACATCAATCCAAGACTGATTCCTGTGAGGGAGAGGGCAGTCATGTCTCCACCCTCTGGTATCCTTTACCAATTATGATACCAACCATCCCTCCCAAAGCACTCTCAGCTTTTCTGTTGGATTAGATCATCACTGCAATGACCACACAATAGTCCCAGACCATTGTCACTATCAGAGGGCTTAATAGGTTACAATGCAGCATCAGAAATGCTCAGCATATAGTTCTTCATTCAGAACAATCTCTACTCAGTCATGCCTGCAGACATACTTCTCTCAGGTCCTTGGCTTCTCAGCCATGAGCTCTTGGCCTCTGCCCTGCTTGGGCAAGGCTACAAAGATTTTTTAGCACTGTCAATAAATTCCCAAAGGGAACTCTACTCCACCATAAACATCAGCCCAAAGGTGCTCAGCTGTAGCTCCATGAGTCAGCAAACCTAGACTCCCCAATTACGTATCTAGGGCAACCCACCCTACAAGTGAGCCTCCTGTCCCAAGATAATGAGTTTCTCACTCTGTGAGCTACAAGGTTGCTCTGCTTCATACTTTTGGTGTTGCTGCCTCTGATACTGCCCTTTCTCTAGTTTTATAGCTCTCTGTCTCCTGGGTTGATGAAGTTCACTGTGCAAGGATCGTGGGGCCCAAAAGACATGCTCAACTCCTGCCTCTTCTTTCTTGATGGTAGTGAGATTCCCTGTTCCTGTTTCAGAGATGGCTGGCTCCTTTGAAGCCCATTGGGATGTCAAAATTAAATTATCTCCATGTTAGATTTCATATGCCCTATTTGCATGGTCCCATATAGCCATTTGGTAGGAGTTACAAAGTCTCTGGCTAGAAGAGTCATATCAAGTAATTCACTGCACCACAGCTTCCCTATTATGCTGTGAACTCATCTAAGGCCATTAGGTATCATATCATATGCAAGTAAAATTTTACTGAAGATACTTCAAAAGAGGTTGCGGCAGCACATCAACAAGGTTGTTGTTGTTAAGCGCCATCTAGTCAGTTCCATCTCATAGCGACTGTGTTTAGAATCCCAGGAGTGACTGATGGGTTTTAACTGCTGACATTGTGGATAGCAGTCCAATGCTTATCCTACAGTGTCATACCAGGACTCCAGAGAACTGCCAGAAATTCAAGCAGGATTCAGAAGAGGACATGGAACTAGGCACATCATTGTAGACACCAGATGGATCTTGGCTGAAAGCAAAGAATTCCAGAAAGATGCTTACTTGTGCTTTATTGACTATGCAAAGACATTTGGCTGTGTGAATCATAGCCAATTATGGATAACATTGCACAGAATGGGTATTCCAGAACGCTTCATTGTTCTCATGAAGAACCAGTACATAGACCAAGAGACAATTGTTCATACAGAACAAGGACATATGAATGGTTTAAAATCAGGAGAGGGGTCTGCCAGGGTTGTATTCTTTCACTTATTCAATCTGTCCTGGTGTGGCACTGTAAGATAAGCATTGCCAACACCAAGGTTGGTGGTTCAAAACCACTAGCCACTCCTTAGAAACTCTATAGAGGATCACTATGAGTCAGAACCATATCAACAGCACTTAACAATAATAAAAACATGCTGAGCTAATAATTTGAGACACTGGATTTCCTGAAGAAAAGCATAGCATCAGGACTGGAGAAAGACTCAATAACAATTTGCAATATGCTAATGACACAACTATGATTGATGGAATTAAAGAGGACTTGAAATACTTACTGATAAAGATCAAAGACTATAGCCTTCAGTATGAATTGCACCTCAATGTAAAGAAAGGAAAAATTCTCACAGCTGGACCAATAAATCACATCATGATAAAATGGAGAAAATATTGAAGTTGTCAAAAACTTCATGTTGCTTGGACCCATAATCAGTGCTCATGGAAGTAGCAGTGAAGAAATCAACCGACATATTGCATTAGGCAAATCTGTTACAAAAGGCCTCTTTAACATGTTAAAGAGCAAAGATGCCACTTTGAGGACTAAGGTGCACCTGAATCAAGTCATGGTGTTTTCGATAACCTCATATGCATTTTCCACAAGTGAAAGTTGGAAAGTGAATAAGGAAGATCATAGAATAATTGATACATTTGAGTTACAGTGTTGGAGAAGAATATTCAAGGCACTGTCAGAAGAACGAACAGGTCTGTGTTGGAAGAAGTATATCCAGAATGCTCCTTAGAAGCCAGGATGGCGAGACTTCTCTCATATGTATGTTATTGGGAGTGACTAGTCCCTAGAGAAGGACATTATGCTTGGTAAACTTGAGGGTCAATGAGAAAGAGGAAGACCCCCAATGAGATTGATTGGAACAGTAACAGCAGCCATGGGCTCAAGTCTAACAACAATTGTGAGGATGGTGCAGGTGCAGGATCAGGCAGTGTTTCATTCTGTTATTCATAGAGTTGCTACAAGCTGATGCTGGCTCAGATGACCCACATTTGGAACTCTCTCAGGTCTATAATTGTGAGCCATTTCCTTTCCTTGATACAAACTTCTCTTTATATATATGTATGTATATACGTATATATATGTATATGTATGTATATGTATGTATATATGTACATACATATACATATATATATACATATACACATACATATACACATACATATACATATAATTTGTTTCAATGGTTTTGCCTCTCTAGAGAACTCAGCCTAAGACACCATTTTAACCACCATGTGAAATTTGGGAAAAAGTCTAAGAATAGAAAAATAAGCAATCAAGAAACATCTGAGGTCTGGTGATATTTTTTTCATTTCCCATTGTGGTGAAGTGAACTTGTAATGTCTCTTTTAGCCATAGTCTTTGTAAATTCCAACCAATTAACTTTTCTGTTGTGTCTGGATTATATGATTCAGTTGTGAGTGATTGTTAACAGAGTTAATTGTGATTTGTAAAATTTGCAAAACTGCAGGGTCTAAAAAAAGCCATCTCAGAAGCAGAAGGGTGGATCTCACTACAATCAAAGAAGAAGAGCCAGGAGTGAAACATGTCCTTAGATCCCAATATCCGTGCACAATTAACCTTTCAACTCAGAAACAGAAAGCTCTGACACTGGAGGTATGGCAGAGAAGTAGCAGTAGCAGAACCAAGAGCCATAGCACAAGATGGAGTGGTGGACTTCTCAGCCCACAGAGCAAATAAAGCTGAGTGACTTTGGTCAGAAGACTTTCTTGTAGAGTTGCATGGCTCCAGACACTTAATTGGGGAGCTAGGTTTGCTGACATATGCAGCTAAATCTGAGTACCTTCAGTGTTGAGGCTTATTGTGTAATGGTATGCCCTGTTGGCATTTATCAGCAGCCCTTGTAACACTGACAGAGCAGGCTGAAGGTCAAGAAACCGAGGGCTAGAGAGGCCTGCCTGTAGGCATGGCAGAGGAGAAATTGTCTGGACTGGAAGAACTGTGCCCTGAGCGTTCTCTGATCCTGCTTTGTAATCTACTAGTTACTTAAAAATGTAATGGTGCGAATGGGGTTGGAGTTCTGTGTGGCCTTTGCAATGAATGATCAAAACCAGATGAAAATTAGACAGTGCTGTGGAAGGGATGGTGGGTGCCATGTTGTGCACATATGGAGTCTTCAGTTAAATGAATTGAAAAATTCTCTTGTTGCTTTAGTAGATTTTGATTTTATTATCTGTCACTTGAATATGTGGGAGAAATAGAGTTTTGCTGTAATATTTAACTTTACTAATGCTATTTCTCTATTTTTTTTTAATTATAATAAAATTATCTACATGAATATTTTCTGGTGACAGCTAATTGGCATCAAGTACCTGGCCTATGGCAAATATCCAATAAGTGATAATTATCATCATCCTCCTCTTGATCATCAATAACATCATTGTGATAATTCTACTGAAAATCAACCTAACATTACTTCATCACAATAAACTGTGGGAAATGCAGGAAGTCTGAACCCTACCCTTACCTCAGTATGGAAGTCCTAACAACTCCATATTTCAGATTCTTTGTAAAATGTTGCTATTCTTAGGTGCCATCAAGTTGGTTTCCACTCACAGCAACACTGTATAGGGTTTCCAAGGAGTGGCTGGTGAGTTTGAACTGTGGACCTTGCAGTTAGCAGTCAAATGGTTATCCTACAGCATCACAACAAAACTCGTACTAGTAAAATGTTGCTATTAAGTTCCACTGAATTGGTTCCAACTGATAGTGACCCTGTATAGGGTTTCAAAGGAGCAGCTGGTAGGTTTGAACCACTGACCTTGTGGCTAGTAGTACAGTGCTTATCCTATAGCACCACACCAGGACTCCACTTGTAAAATAGGAATGAATAATTGTTGGTATTTCCTGGGTATAATAATTTTTAGTAGCATGGAGTGTCATGTTAACCTTTGCAATAAATGTATACATGAATTGTTCTTTGCATAGTCTAGGCTTACCAGAAACACAAGCAAACCCACTGTTGTCAAGTCGATTCCAACTCATAGCAACCCTATAGGACTTAGTAGAGCTACCTCGTAGCATTTCTAGGATGGCTAATATTTAAAAAGACAGCCTCTTTTTTCTCCCACTAAGTGTTGAAATCACTGACTTTATGGTTAGCAGCCTAATGCTTAACCCACCACACCACCAGTACTCCTTGCAAGTCTAGTCTTAAAACCCAACTCACCTTAATTGAGGTTAGGGTTTCGGAGTCCGTAAATCTTTTGTTGTTGTTGTTAGGTGTCTTCAAGTTGGTTCCAACTCATAGTGACCTTATATACAACAGAAAGAAACACTGCCTGGTCCTGAGGCATCCTTATCATTGTTGTTAAACTCGAGCCCATTGCTGCTTCTACTGTGCCATTACATCTTATTGGTGGTCTTCCTCTTTTTGGCTGGCCATCCACTTTACCTAGCACGATGTCCTTCTCCATGACTAGTCCCTCATGATAAGATATCTGAAGCATGAGAGACAATTCTGGCCATCCTGGTTTCTAAGGAGCATACTGACTGTACTTCTTCCAACACAGATTTGTTTGTTCTTCTAGTGGTACACGGTATTTCTAATATTCTTTTCCAACACCATAACTCAAATGCATCAATTATTCCAAGGTATTTCTTATACCGTAAATCTTTATAGGAGCAGAAAGCCTCAGGTTTCTCCTGAGGAAACCAGGTAGGTTTGAACTATTGACCTTTCATGTTAGCAGTCCATTGCTTATTCCACAGTGCCATAATCTCTTTAGGTCGAGGTGTGTTGTTATTGTGTTAAGTGCCACCAACTTAGAGCAACCCTTTATAGGGTTTCTGAGGAGAGAATTGTGGGTTTGAATTGCCCACTTTGCCATTAAGAGTCAGATGCTGATCCTAAACCACCATAGGCTTTCGCAGTAGTAGTTAGTTGTATGCTGTCGAGTAGATTCTGACTCACAGCGCCTCTGTATCAGGTTTCTGAGAGAGGCTGTTGAGTTTGAACCACCAACCTTGGGTTACTAGTCCAGTGTTTTTGCCACCATATCACATCAAAGCTTAGGTGTGTATAAATCCCAAAATTTTGCTTTAAACAGTTGCTATCAGTAGAGCTGTTCTGGCTCTATCTGAATGTTGGAAGTGACCTGCAAAAAGAAGCAAAATAATGTGCAAGACTTACAATGTGTCTTGCCCTTCCATCAACATCTTTAATGAAGTTGATATTGCGTTCCAGACATAGTCACCCATGTGCCTTGGAAGCAGGTATTTTCTTACCATGTGAACAATAGAGAGACAAAGTGTCACTGTTTTCTTTTTTGCACAAAAACTAGGAGTTTAGAGTTAGAAATACTGAGTTCCAGGTCTTCTGCTGCCATAATATATGTAACTCAGGGAAGTGTACTTGATTTATCCTGGCCTCAGTTGCTACAAGTAGCAATGGGAATTAGCACAAATGCCTTAATATCTTACAGTATTGTGAGAAGAAAAGGTAATAAAAACTACAAAAGAAAGGTTTTGGGAAATATATGGTATTTTACGTTCCTTTTGTTGTTGTTAAGTGCCATTGAGTCAGTTCCAGCTCAAAGCTACCCTGTAGAGGGTTTTCAAGGAGTGTCTGGTGAGTTTGGACCACCACCCTTACAGTTCAAACTGATCTTGTGATCCAGTGCTTATCCTACAGCACCATACCAGAACTCCACTGTTCTATTGGTTGGTTGGCTGTGTGCCGTGGAGTCGGTTCCGACTCATAGCAGCTCTGTATAGGGCTTCTGAGGCTGTACATCTTTATGGGAGCAGAAAGCCTCATCTTTCTCCTTTGGTACAGATGGTAGTTTCAAACTTCTGACTGTGGTTGGCAGCCAGCTCTGGTAGCGTAGTTGTTACGAATCGGGCTGTGAACCGCAAGGTCAGCAGTTCGAAACTACCAGCCGTTCCGCGGGAGAAAGATGAAGTTTTCTGCTCCCGTAAAGAATTTCCAGCCTCGGAAACCCTGTACAGGGTCGCTATGAGTCGGAACTGACTCCACGGCACATAACAACAACAACAACAAGCCAGATTCATAACCACTACACTACCAGAGATATTGTAAAAATCAAGTCCTTTTCTGTAAGTTTCTAGAAAACAAAAATCTTTTGTATCCACAATTTACACAAACAAAAGAGAATTATTCTTTCCCACGGTTTGACCTAGCAGCTGAATGAATGCATGCAGTTAGCCAAGTTGAAGAATTGATGTTAGTCTTCTACTTGACACTGGGTTGAGGGAATTTAGATTTGGCAATTAAAATTTTTAATTTACAGGCCTTAAGACTGTTTAGAAAAACTTCGGGTAGAGAATAGTCTTACAAAACAGCATTTGATAAGTTAAGAGTTCATAAATTAGAAACATATGGTTCAAATTTCCCTGAAAATATACCAAGGTATAAAAATTGAGGAAAAAAAACACTTAGCTTTTTACCCCAAATATGTGAAGGCTAGCTTGGGAAACTTAACGAATCCAAAATCATACTACATTTTTGCACCATGTATTGGCAAGGATTTGGGCATCCTTTCAACTGACTTTTGGTATCGTTAACCAATTTTCCCTTTCTAATCTGGGGATTACCTTTCTTCAGGATTCTTAGACTTTCAAAAGTGAATACATGAATATTTTCCACTTCACTATGTTTTACATATACAGTTCAATGACATTATGTTTCCTCTGTTGTACATATATGTGCTTATAATAAATATGAAAAACATAACCTTTCTATCATATTATGTGATATATATATATCACATACCATGATATATATATATACACACACACACACATATATATAAGGAGCTCTGATAGCAGAGTGGTTACAAATCAGGCTGTGAACTGCAAGGTCAGCAGTTTGAAACTACCAGCTGTTCCACGTGAGAAAGATGAGGCTTTCTTCTCCCGTAAAGATTTACAACCTCTGAAACCCTGCACAGGGTCGTTATAAGTCGGAATTGACTCCACTGCACATAACAACAATACATATATGTATATGTACATGTATATGTGTATGTGTATGTGTATGTATATATATATATATATATATATATATATATATATATAGAGAGAGAGAGAGAGAGAGAGAGAGAGAGAGAGAGAGAGAGATAGTCCTGATGTGGCACTGTGGGATAAAGTACTGGACTACAGGTGGATTTGAAGCACAGGATTGGCGGTTCAAACTCACCAGCTGCTCCTTAGAAACCCTATATAGGGTTGAGTTGGAACCAACTCAATGGCACTTAACAGCAACAACATGTATATATATGCATGTATATATATTTAATATGTAAATATCTATCTTATAATTCAGTGAACAAATGAACCTCTTACAACAATTTGTACAGAATATCCTGTGGTGGCTCTACATGATTAACACTGGACGGGGAATCATAAAGTTGGCAGTTCAAGTCCACCAGTTTCTCCATGGGAGAAAAATGAGGCTTTCTACTTTTACATAGAAGCACAGCCTTAAAACCCTATGCAGAGTTGTTATGAGTCAGAATCGACTTGACAACATTTAACAATAGCAATACTGTAGCTAACAACTGTTGCTTTGGGTATTCCCAAATTTGACTGTCTTAGTTACCTAGTGCTGCTCTACTAGAAATATTAAAAATGGATGACTTTACCATACAAAAATGTATTTTACCACAGTTTAAAAAGCCAGGAATACAAAGTCTCTGTATTACCTCTAGTGAAATGTTTTCTCTCTGTGTTAGCCTTTGAAGAAGGGCCTTGTCTCTTTCTAACATCTGTGGGACAGGTATCCCTTAGAGATCTCCATGTATGTTGGCCATCAATGTTTCCCTGGGTCTAGGAAATTCTCAGGGATGCTGAGTCCAGAGGACATGCTTTGCTCCCAACTTTTCTTTCTTGTGTGTAGTTAAGTCCTTTTGATCTCTGCACCTTTGTTTAATTTCTTTCTTGTCTTTAAAGAGATTGACTCAAGATACAACCTTCTCCTATAGACAGTATTCTATTGCATTAACATAACTGCTTCTAATTTAGCTTCATTAGTCATTGTTGTTTAGTGACATCACATAGCAACCCTGTATAAGGTTTCCAAGAAGTGGCTGGTGAACTTGAACCACCCATCTTGCAGTTCAAACTGACTTTCCAATCCAGCGCATTAACCCACAGCACCACACCAGGACTCCTCATTAGTTATAGAGATGAAGATTTAGAACATGTAAGATAGTATTGTGTTATCTGTTTATTACATCGAATCACAAAATGGAGGGTAATTACAGAAACTGAGAATCATTGTCTAGTCAAGTTGACATATATTTTGGGGTCCCAATTCAATTCACAACAGGTACCAACAAAGTGATAAGAAGTACGTGTAGTGTTTACTTCAGTGAAGGCTCTGTGTCAGTCTTATTAGGTCCACTGTTATTTGGAAGTCTCAGAACTAGGTCAATTTAATGTTTCCAGGTATCAGAATCTCCTTTGAATTAAAGCTAAGAATTAAACCACTTTATTGTTAGAGTTTATGGGTGTCTTTAAGTCAGTTACTATCTTAGTTGTCTAGTGCTAAGAGCCATATCGTTTCTACCCTATGTTTCTACCCTATGTACAACAGAATGAAACACTGCCTGGTCCTACGGCATCTCACAATTGCTATGTTTGAGCCCATTGTTGCAGCCACTCTATCAATCCATCTCATTGAAAGTCTTCCATACTTTACCAACTAGGATGTCCATTTCCAGTGGCTGGTTCCTTCTGATAACATGTTCAAAGTATATGAGATGAAGTCTCACCATCATCATTTATAAAATATTCTCGTTATACTTCCTCCAAGACATATTTATTTGTTCTTCAGGTAGTCTATATTATTTTGAATATTTTTTTGCCAACACTATAATCCAAATGTATCAGTTCTTCTTAGGTCTTCCTTATTCATTGTCCAGTTTAGATATGCATATGTTGTTGTTTGGTGCCATGAGGTCTCATAGATACCTTATGCACAGTAGAAGAAACACTGCTCAATCCTGGGCCAACCTCACTATTGTTACCATGCTTGAACCCATTAATGCAGCCACTTTGCCATTCTATGTCACTGGGGGTCTTCCTCTTTTTCTCGGAACCTCCACTTTACCAAACATGATATCCTTCTTCAGTGACTGCTTCCTCCTGACAATATGTCCAAAGTGTGAGAGACGAAGTTTGGCCATCCTGGCCTCCAAGGAGCATTCTGGCTGCACTTCTTCCAACATGGATCTGTAGGTTCTTTTGGCAGCCCATGGCACTTTCAATGTTCTCCTCCAACATCATAACTCAAATGCATCAATTCTTCTATGGTCTTTCTTATTCACTGTCCAGAATTCACATGCATATGGGGTTATTGAAAATACCATGGCTTGGGTCAGGCACATCTTAGTCTTCAAGCTGACATCTTTGCTCTTCAACGCTTTAAAAAGGTCTTGTGCAGCAGATTTGCCTAATGCTATGCGTTGTTTGATTTCTTGACTGCTGCTTCCATGAGTGTTGATAGTTGATCCAAGAAGAATGAAGTCCTTCACAATGTCAATCTTTTCTTCATTGATAAGAATGTTGTTCATTGGTCCAGTGGTGAGGATTTTTGTTTTCTTTACATTGAGAAGCAATCCATGCCTAAGGCTGTGCTCTTTGATCTTCATCAGTAAATGTTTTAAGTGCTCTCTTTACTTTCAGCAAGCAAGATTGTATCATCTGCACATTGCAGGTTGTTAATGAGTCCTCCAATACTGATGCCACATTTTTCTTCATATAAGCCATCTTCTCAGATTATTTGCTCATATATGCATATGAGGTAACTGAAAATATCATGGCTTGGATCAGGCACACCTTGGTCCTCAAAGTGATATCTATGCTCTTAAACACTTTAAAGAGGACTTTTGCAGCAAATTTACCCAATGTAATACCTAATTTGATTTATCGACTGACAATTTCATGAGCTTTGATTGTAGATCCAAGTAAAATGAAATCTTTGACAACTTCAGTCTTTTTCCCATTATCATGATATTGCCTATTGATCCAATTATGAGGATTTTTGTTTTCTTTATATTGAGTTGAAATCTATACTGAAGACTCTAGT
This sequence comes from Chrysochloris asiatica, assembly GCF_000296735.1. Taxonomy (NCBI): domain Eukaryota; kingdom Metazoa; phylum Chordata; class Mammalia; order Afrosoricida; family Chrysochloridae; genus Chrysochloris; species Chrysochloris asiatica. The sequence goes on from NW_006408651.1 coordinate 4,568,674, forward strand.
CTTTGCTCTCCATCAGTAAGTGCTTCATGTCCTCTTCACTTTCAGCAAGTAAGGTTGTGTTGTCTGCATATTACAGGTTTTTAAAAGCCTTTCTCCAATCTTGATGCTGCATTCTTCTTCATATAGTCCAATTTATTAGATTATCTGCTCAGCATACAGACTGAGCACACAGCATAGAAATACAACCCTGATGCATACCTTTTATGATTTTAAATCAGGCTGTATCCCCTTATTCTGTTTGAACAACTGCCTCTTAATCTATGTATAGGTTTCACATAAGCACTTTTAAACATTCTGGAATTCCCTTTCTTCAAAATGTTATCCATAGTTTGTTATGTTCCACACAACAGAATGTCTCTGCATACTCAATAAAACACAAATAAGCATCTTTCTTTTATTCTCTCTTTTCAGCCAAGAGCCATATGACATCGACAGTGATATTCCTTGCTCTGTGTTCTCTTCTAAATCTATTTTGAATTTCTAGCAGCAACAATTTATAATTACCTTTAGCAAAATTTTGCCTGCATGTGCCTTTAATGATATTGTTCACATTCTGTTGAGTCACCTTTCTTTGAAGTTGGCACAAATATGGACCTCTTCCAATAAGTTGGTCAGGTAGCTTTCTTCCCAATTTCTTGGTACAGAGTGAGCGCTTCTGCACTGCATCAGTTTATTGAAACATATTAATTTGTATTGTGTCAATTCCTGGAGCCTTGTTTTTTGCCAGTGCCTTCAGTGCAGCTTGAACTTCTTCCTTCAATACCATTGGTCTTGATCATATGCTACCTCTTGAAATGGTTGAACATCAACTATTTCTATTTGGTACAGTGATTCTATGTAATCTTCTTTTGATGATTTCTTCATTGTCCAACATTTTGCCCATAGAATCCTTCAGTATTACAAGTCAAGGTTTGGATTATTTTTTTCAGTTTCAGAAAAGATGAATGTGTTCTGCCCTTTTGTTTTCTAATACCAGGCTTTACTTTGTCTTCTCTGACTGGACTTTGAAAGCTGTTACTTCATCATTTTTTCCATTTGTTTTAGCTACTTCATGTTCAAGAACTAGTTTCAGAGTTTCTTCTTATAGCCACTTTGATCTTTCCTGTCTTTTTAGTGACTCTTGCTTTCTTCTTTTAAGATGTTCTTGATGTCATTCCACAACTCATCTGGTCTTCGATCACTAGTGTTCAATACATCAAACCTGTTCTTGAGACGGCCTCTGAATTCAAGTGTGATATATTGAAAGTTATATTTTGGCTCTCATAAACTTGTTTTTAATGTTCTCAGCTTCAAGTTGAGCTTGAATATGTTCAGTTAGTTGATGGGTGACCCCTAGCCTTATTTTGGCTGATAATATTAAACTTCTCTTTTGTATCTAGTCAATTTTATTCCAGTATATTTCATCTGCTGAGCACTACCTGTACAAATGATGTTTATATTGTTGAAGAAAAGTATATTGCAGTGAAGAAGTCATTAATCTTGTAAAATTCTATCATGAGATCTCCAGCACCATTCTATCATCAAAGTTCTATTTTCCAACTAGTGATCCTTTCATTTTGTTTCCAACCTTCGCATTCCAGCCACCAGTAATTATCACTGCATCTTAATTGCATGATTGATTCATTTCAGACTGAAGAAGTAGGTAGAAGTCTTCAATTTCATCATCATTGACTTTAGTGGTTGGTGTATATATTTGAATAAAATTTGTATTAACTAGTCTTCCTTATAGGCATATGAATATTATTCTGTCATAAGCAGTACTATATTTCTAGATAGACCTTCAAATGTTCTTTTTGAGGATAAATCCAACATCATTTTGAATTTGCCATGTTCCAATTTTCCTAAATTTATGCATTGTATATTCCACATCTTAATTCTTAATGAATGTTTACAGCTGTTTCTTCTTATTGTAGGTCCTGCTCTATCAGCAAATAAAGATATTAGAAGTTTTGCTCCATCCATGTCATTCAGGAGAACTTTATTTTAAGGAGACAGCTCTTTCCCAGTTTTATTTTGAATGCCTTCCAACCCGGGGGCACATCTTTCAACACTATTTCAGACAATGTTCCACTTCTCTTCATAAGGTTGATGTTGTTGTTTAGTGCTGGTTCTGACTCATAGGGACTCAGTATAAGGTTTGAATCACCAACCTTATGATTAGCAGTCCAGTGCTTATCATACAGTGTTATACCAGGTTATCGGTGACTAATTCCTCAGAAGTGGATCACCTATTACTTCTTCTTAGTCTTAGTCTGGAAGCTCTGTTGAAACCTGTCCACCATGACTAGTCCTACTGGTATTAGAAATACTGGTGACATAGCTTCCAGCATCACAGCAACATGCAAGCCACTACAGTACAACAAATTGACAGATGAGTGGTGGTCAAATCACATTGTTGTTGTTGTTGAGTGCTGTTGAGCTGATTTCAACTCAAAGCAACCCTGTTTAAGGTCTTCAAGCTAGTGGGTTTGAACTGCTAACCTTATGGTTAGCAATCCAGTGCTTATCCCAATGCCATACCAGGAATCCCAAATCATTTTAAGCTACCTAAATTTCCCTAAGAATTAATAAGAATTTCCCTAGTTGTTTATACCCAATTTTAGCTTGTTTCCACCCAATATTAGTGGTGAATGTTGTTTTTGTTGTCAAGTGCCACTGAGTCGATTCCGACCCATAGCAACCTTATATAAGGTTTCCAAGGAGCAGTTGGTGAGCTTGAACCACCGTTCAAATGGCTTTGCAGTCTGGTGCATTAACCCACAGCACCACACCACAACCAATCAATTAATGGAATGGGGATGCCAATGGATATGTATGTGTGTGTGTGTGTGAGTATGTGTGGTGTAAGGAAAATTGTTCATGTATATTCCAGTTCTTTCCAATTCCCACTTTCTGTTCTTACCACTCAACTTCACAATTTCTTCCTTTTATCTAAATTCTCAACAGACTCCTTGTTCTCAAAGAAGTTGAGTCTGTTACTTTTTCTTTTTAATATATTTCATTCAGTAACTTTAATGAGTTTTCCATTTACATTAAGAGTAACCTTGTGAGGGAGCAAATGTAAATTGCTACAATTTGATGAACCTTCTCTTATGGATGTAGTTGCTCAAAATTCTAACTGAAAGGGAAGGACTCTTCGTATCAAGGATCAAACTTGCCACTTCAGTAAATTAGGTTGATAGGGATGGGCAACTTAGACATTCATTATAAAAAAAAATGGGGGGCTAAAAAGGTATGAAGTGGCTGGCTTACAAGCTTTCATGTGTTTGCTTAGTTTCAGAATGGTAAGGTAGAATCCACACTGAATAGTTTTCGTTTTTCACAGAAGGGTCTGGTGAAAGGGGATGGTGGAGGATGGGGATAGAATTTTATGATTCAACTGTGTGTAATTTTTATCAGGACTAATTGTGATTGTCACAACAGTAAATGTAGAAGATGTGTAACTAAAAGAGGGGACTAGTTAATCTTTCAACAGAGGACCCTAGGACCTGCGTGGAGCATGAGTGGAGCTTGAGATCCTAACCAGAAAAGCAACAACAGCAGAGACAGTGGCAGAGGTGATGGCATAGAGAGAGCAGCTGAGGACTGTAGGCCCATGAACTGAGAAAGTGTGTGTGCCAAGGGGCAGAAGCCTGGATTGTAAAGTGTGCTCTTTGGACATGTAAATGAATATGTATTCTCTGTTTAAAAAGAAAGAAAAAAAGAAAAGGAATAGAGGTAAATACTGTTGACTGATAGTACAAGGAGGGGATTGTAATCATTGCAATGAAACAAAATATGATTTACTAATTTAAAATTGATAATCTGCCCTGTAAAATTTCACTTAATTCACAATAAAAACTTAAAAAACAAAACAACAACCACAAAAGGAGTAGCCTAGTGAAAAAGGGATGATGAAGCTGAGGTGAGGGCATAAATACTATAATCATTTATCACCAATGACCACAATGAATTTAGTATGGCCTTTCTGCCTTTACCTGTATTAATATAAACTTGGAAAACCTATTTGTTTTGTAACAGGAGGGGGTTATCAGCTATTCATTTACCCCTTCACCTACCTAAGCTTTCCCTACCCCTTCCAGATCCAGGATTTCCTCTTAACTGTAGTATTCCCTGTCTGAACTCTTAACAGCATTTATCTTAAACTGCAGGGTGCTATTCACTAATATTTCATATGCAATCAAATTGAATATTTCAAAGACAGATAATAATTGTCTTCTGTTGTTATTAAGTGCTGTCTAGATGGTTCCAACTCATAGTGACACTGTATAGGGTTTCTGAGGAGTGGCTGGTGAGTTTGAACCACAGACCTTGAGGTTCAAACCAACTTTGTGGTCCATTGCTTAACTTACAGAACCACAATGGGTCTCCAGTAATTGTGTATCCATCACAAAAACAACTCCCCCAGATTTACAGTGAACATAATGTACATGTAAGAAACAGCTTTTTAACTACAGTGGAAGTAGTGAAAGCCACAACTCAATGGGCCTGCCTTGGTTTTCTTGGTCTCTAACATTTTTGCCTTTGACAGGGCACTTTTCAATCACTTTTTGATCACTTGTTTTAGTGGAAAATATTTGATTTTCCATCTGACTGATTTATGCTTTACACAGGTTACGTCTTCCATAAATTTTACTGTATTTCTTTTCTGTCTTATTAATAATGAATAACAAATTTATCTGATATACGTATTTTTCAAAAAGTAGACTCAAATGTTTCATAGTGTATAAAGCTAATAATTTAGCTTTATACACTATGAATAACATGCTTTTAACAACATGTTATGCTAATTCTAGAGTACATATACTTGAGATATGACCACATACAGAAATTCCTTTTTTAACTCTGAACTTTTACCAATGTGTATTCTTCCTTTGATTGTATTGATGTGGTGTGTTCCATCAGCAACATGATCTTCTTTTTAGAATGGGTTCAATTTTTACTTCATTTTTTTCTTCAAGAAAGGTTTATTAGTTTGGGGTCTACTTGGTAAATTATAATATTCAATATTAGACAGTTGGATAATATGTGTTTTATTTTGTTTTAACATGTTGCGTTTATTATACCCCTCTGTCCTGAACCAAGTGGCTTTTTTATTATTAAAAAATCTAATGAAAACAAAGTTCACAAAGAACCATTGTTAAAGAATACACTTATTATTTATTTTTATTTTTTACTGATTGGGTGGACGTACAAGAGCTTGTTTTTATAAGTCTGAACATGAATGACAAGCTGCTTGCTTTAGATTTATGTAAAATTTATAATAAAAATTAACCTTACATTTACTTTAAAAGAGTCCAAATTAAGTGCATTTATAAGCCATTGCAATGAAAAGTTGATTGAAATCTGAACCTTGACAATTTCTCTATAAAGAACATTTGATGCCTTCCTAAGAGTTTGTTTTATTGAAGCAAAATTTTAAATTAAGGTCATATGGGAAAAGGTCACAGGGTATTTTCAATATGTTTTTGTTAGAAACACTTGTACCTATATCATATATATCCCAGTTTATTTCAATGAAAATTTCCCCCTTAAACCAGTAGAGAAATAATGATCACAAGATCCATAGTCTTTTTGCACTTAGTTAATAAATCTAAAGATACTTGCTAGATCTCGTTCTTCCCTTTGAGCCTGGATATCAATAGTGAATCATCTCGAGTTTTCTTTGACCTATTGCTGAGATATAATTCTCCATAACTCACTCATATTACTTCACGTTTTGTAAGTGGACTGACTGCTCCAGATTATCTTTTCATGGATATTCACCTTAGAAGACAGAGATAGTGCTTCCTCCCAGAGCAAAGGGCAGGCATTATAAAACACAATCCATTTTGTGTACAAGTGTTACCTGGTTCTATTTTCATTGAGCTAATGGGAATTCTGCCTTAAGGAACCAGCAAAAGGAAATGTTAATACTCTAACTACATATTACTGTGGATAATAAAGTTTGTTATCTTAGAGTCAGAGACTTCATAAAGAAAATAGTTCTTGTTCAATCAAGTCTCCATTGGATTGTTTTGTCTCAAATTGAACTGTTAAATTAAGTGCCTGAGTTTATCCACTGTTTTTCTAATACCTATATAGTCTTTTCAAGTCTTCTACCTCCTCATTTCTTCCATTTGCTTTAACATGTCTATGATGGAGAGCAAGTTTCAGAGTTTCTTCTGACATCCATTTTGGTCTTTTCTTTCTTTCTTGCCTTCTGAATGACCTTTTGTTTTCTTCCTGTACGATGCTTGATGTCATCCCACAACTCTTCTGGTCTTCGGTCATTAGTGTCTAATGTATCAAATCTGTTCTTGAGATGATCTCTAAATTCAGGTAGGATAAATTCAAGGTCATAATTTGGCTCTCATGGATTTGTTTTAATTTTCTTTAGCTTCAGCCTGTATGTGCATACAAGCAATTAATGTTCTTTTCCACAGTCGGCCCCAGGCCTAGTTTCAGGTGATGATATGGAGCTTTTCCACCATCTCTTTCCACAGATGTAATCAAATTGATTTCTGTGTATCCCATCGGTGAGGCCCAGTGTATCATCATCTTTTAGGTTGTTTAAAAGAGGTATTAACAATGAAGAAGTCATTGGTCTTGTATAATTCTGTCATCTGATCTCCAGCATCATTTCTACTACCAAGGATGTATTTTTCAACTACTGATGTTTCTTGGTATCCAACTTTTACATTCAAATCACCAGTAATTATGAATACATCTTGAATGCTTGCTCGATCAATTTCATTATCTTTTGCTTTAGTGGTTGGTGCTTAAATTTGAATAATAACGGTATTAACAAGTCTTCCTTGTAGGTCTATGAATATTGTCCTATCACAGATAGTATTATACTTCAAGATAGATCTTGAAATGTTCTTTTTGATGATGAATGTGGCACTATTCCTCTTCATTTTTTCATTTTGGTATAGTAAACCACGTAATTGTTAGATACAAAGTGGCCAATACTAGTCCATTTCAGTTCGCTAATGTCTGTTGTTGTGGTTGTTGTTAAGTGCCGTCGAGTCGATTCCGACCCATAGTGACCCTGTATATGGTTTCCAAGGAGCAGCTGGTGAGCTTGAACCACCGACCTTGCAGTTCAAATGACTTTGCAGTCTGATGCATTAGTCCACAGTGCCACACCAGGACTACTAGGATATCAAAATTTATGCATTGTATTTCATTTTTTATAATTTCCAATTTTCCTAGATCCATATTTTGTACATTCCATGTTCCAATGGAGTAATGGTGTTAGAGGATATTAAAATTATCCCAGACTGCCAGAGAACAAACAAATCTGTGTTGGAAGAAGTACAACCAGAATACTCTTTAGAACCCAGAACAGTGTGACTTCATCTCTCATACTTCAAACATATTATCTGGAGATACCAGACCCTGAAGGGCATTTTGCTTTGCAAAGTGGAAGGTCAGCGAAAAGAGGAACGCTCCCAATGAGATGGATTGGCACAGTAGCAGCAACAATGGGCTAAAGTACAGCAATGATTGTGGGATTGGTGTAGGACTGGGCAGTGTTTCTTTCTGTTGTGCATAAGGTCGCTATGAGTCATAACTGATTTGATGACACCTAACAACCTAGTGTGGTGCTGTAGGATAAGCCCTGGACTGTAAGGTCATTTTGAACTGCAAGGTTGGTGGATCAAACCCACCAACCACTCTTAGAAAACCCTAGATCAGGTTGCTGTGAATCAGAACCTACTTGATGGCACTTAATAACAACAACATATAGTCTTAGTTTAAAAAAAAAACTAAAGGAAAAAGTAAAATAGTTGAATGTCTAACTTTCAATTTATTGTTTAGAAATCACAATAAAGTATTACTTTAGCCCCTTTTTTTTCTTATTGAAACTAACATTGTTATTATTAAGTGCTATTGAGTTGGTTCTAAGGAGCTCTGGTACCGTAGTGGTTACAAATCGGGCTGCAAACTGCAAGGTCAGCAGTTCGAAACTACCAGCTGTCCCATGGGAGAAAGATGAGGCTTTCTGCTCCTGTAAAGATTTACAGCCTCAGAAACCCTGTACATGACCACTATGGGTTGGAACCGACTCCACGGCACATAATAACAACAATGTTGAGTTGGTTCTGACTCTTGGGTTTCTGGAGGATTTGAACCGTCAACCTTACAGTTCAAACCAGCCTTGAGTTCAAGTGCTTATCCTACAACACTACAAACAGGATTCCACTGAAACAAACAGTAGATTGTTTATTTAAGTGCTAAGGCCATGCTGTTTTGTGGGACAAAGTGGCCAATAAATGAGACTTGGTATCTGTTCCCTGAGGATTTGGTCCTTGAACCCCGCTTTACAATTTATCAGCTAAATGGTATTGTGAATCTCTAAGATGGAAGTGATGATATATACTCAATCTTGGTTTTTATCCTACCTGTCCAGTAACTATGAGGATAGCATTGGATCAGGCAGTGTTTCATTCTTTTGTGCATAAAGTCACTGTGAGTCAGAGCTGACTCAAAAGGACGTAACAACAACAAAATCCAGTCAGTATCAATAGACATTTTGCAAATACAATTGAAGAAAATAAAGCCTTCCTGGATAAAAAAGTTGAGCTAAAAGTTGTGCAAGTGAATATAATATGGAACCAAAGTCCCTATTGGAGATCTTCATTGGACCAGTGCACAGAGAATTAATGAATCCACTCAACTAAGTAATAAGAATCAAAATGAGATTTAAACAGATCCATGGTTTATCATAGACTTCTTATAGAATCTTTATCAAAAACCTCAAGTACAATTTAAAGATTAATAGAATTAATAACAATAATTAATAAAAATAACATGTGCTATTCTTGTACACAATTAACCCTAGTTTAACTCTATAATAAATTGTATATTATTCTCAGTCTATACTGACAATTCCATCATTTGTAGTTAATCTTTTTATAACCTTCAAAAAGTTGCAGTTGAAAGAAAAGGACAAATATTGTATGAAACAAATATAGAAAAGATTTTCTTGATAAAAGAAACAATCTCTGATGGTTATGGGGGTGGGGTGGGGTGGGGAGGAAAAATTATTCATGGACTAGAGGGTTGTTGTTACATGCCTTTGAGTAGGTTCTGACTCTGTATATACATAGGGTTTCCAAGGAGCAGCTGGTGAGACTGAACAGCATACCTTTTGGTTTAACCTGACCTTGTAATCCAGTGCTTTATTCCATAATACCACACCAGGACTAGAAGGTAGACACATGTTAACATGGATGACAGGGCAGGCAATATACAACAAGAGGGAGGTTAGCAAAGGAAAGATGAAGGTAGCAGGAAACATAGGGAGGAATACAATACTAAAGTAGATAAATACTGTCGGTACATGGAAGGTGTTGCAGTCATTGTAATAAAGCCAGGTATATGATTTGTTGACAGACTGATGATCTGTTCTATAAACCTTTACTAAAATCACAATAAATGTTTTTTTTTGTTTTTTTTTTAAAAGAATAAGCATTTCCAATAGTATTCTATTTTATGATCTGTAATAGTTGAATCTTTGTGGCTCAAAATTCTAGTACCAGAATGGAACAAACCAGTAATAGAATTATAGACTGCAAACTTAGGTAGGTTTATTTCATTCTGTGGCAATATTGTGCCATAATACTACTTCTTTTATTATCTTTATGATTTTTAACTCATTTTTACAGAATACTCTCTTCTTTCTCTTTGGCCTCTACCTCAATAGAACTATTTGTTATTTAGCCATTCCATTTTTCTTCTTTCCTATGACAAGAAAAAATAATTTGTTCCAATCTTTTAAATCCAATATCTCCATAATTAACTTTGTTCCATTCACACCCGCCTTTAAATCATTTTGGTCATTATGATTTACCAGTGATTCCTTCTAAATGTTGTAACAACTTAAATTCTCACTTCCTGCTGAAAGCTTCTCCTTTACCTAACTAAGATTTACTCACACCAGACTTAAGCAAAAACAGGAAATGAGCTACATTCTCAATACATACCCCCATCTTTCTCCTTCTAATTATCAAATTTCTAAGTGAATAGGGTCAGTCTTGCTATCCCACACTTTCATCCATTCCTTTCAGTTGATTCCAACCTTATAGTACAGAGTAGAAATCCTGTCGGATTATGAAACTATAATATGAAACTTTTTTCGGCAGAGCTACTAGTGGGTTTGAACCACCAACCTTTTGTTTAGAGGAAGAGCTCCTCCTCTATCTTGCTGTAGCATTTTCTTAGTCATAGGTTAATCTCCTGTAGTTGATCCTCTCCCTCTAACACTTACCTAGAACTGTTCATTCACATATCATAGTGAGGTCCTAGTTTTCTTCTTAGTCGTATTCAGTTTTACCTCTTTATAACACTTAATCAAGGAGCTCTGGTAGTGTAGTGGTTACGAATCGGACTGCTAACTTCAAGGACAGCAGTTCAAAACTACCAGCTGTTCTGAGGGAGAAATAAGAGGCTTTCTGCTCCCGTAAAGATTTACAGCCTCGGAAACCCTGTGCAGGGTTACTAGGAGTCGAAACCGTCTCTACGGTACTTAACAACAACAACAACAACAACATAGCACTTAATATTGCTCGCTGGAGTCCTGGCGTGGTGCTGTGGGCTAATGCATCAGACTGCAAAGTCATTTGAACTGCAAGATCGGTGGTTCAAGCTCACCAGCTTCTCCTTGGAAACCCTATACAGGGTTGCTATGTGTCGGAATCAACTCAACGGCACTTAATAACAACAATATTGTTAACTATATCCCTTTCTAAAAATGGCTGGGCCTTTGATTTCTATGGCATTGCATTATTTTTGTTCCCTTTCTTTTTGACCTCTTCTTTATTTTACCAGCTATTTGTTGTCTTCCCACTGTAGAATTAGGAAACTCCTCCAGGGTTTTTCCTTTTGTGCCTTACATCTATTATAAATGCACTTTATCAGACTTCTTAGTTTCAGAGCTTCAAATCAATGAATTGCACAGATGGCTTGGTGCTTTATGTCAACAATTTTAATATTTTATTGGCATCAAGCAGCCCCAAATTCCCATTTGTCTTCTTAATATTATTGCCTCAGTGTCCCTCCTAATCTAAAGCTGTAAATACAACTAGGGCTAAATACACCATATTTTCCCCCAAAAGTCTTCTCTGACTTCCCCAGTCCTCATAATGATAAACATCCCATATAGTTTCCCAGAATCAAATTCTTAGAATCATCCATGACTCCTTCTATTTTACCTGCTCTAAGAATTCTGTGAGGTCCTGGTGTGATACTGGAGGAGAAGAACTGGACTGCTCTCCACAAAGTTGGTAGTTCAAACCCACCATTGGCTCCTTGGAAATCCTGTATGTGGTCACTATGAGTTGGAACCAACTTGGGGACACACAAGAAGAAGAACAAGAATTCAATGATTAAATCCTGTCAGTCTTTCCTTTCACATGTTTCTTAGAGCTTCCCTCTCTTTCCAAACCCATATACAATATACTTTCCCCATTCAGTGTTTTTTCTAAAAACGATATTCTTTTAATATATCATACATTGAAATTCTGTTTATATTTATCCAATATTGGCTTCAAAGTTCTATTCTCATATTGTCTTTTACACATTTTTCCACAGCACAACTAGGAAGTGACAACTTTCTTTACAACAATCTGTAAAGCTAAAATTTCACTTAATAAGAATATTCCCTTTTGTACTTATAGCAATATCGATAACAGAATGTTTTCATATGTTGTATATCAGTAACTTATACTTATTTATGGGTATTATATATTTGTAAGGATCCTGGTATGGCACTGTAGGATAAGCACTGGCTCACAAGGTTAGTTTGATCCATGAGGTACGTAGTTCAAACCCACCAACTGCTCCTTGGAAACCCTATACAAGCCTACTATGAGTGGAACTGACTTGACAGCAATTAACAACAATCACAACATATATTTGTATGTATACTTTAGCTCTTCTGTTAGAATACAGATTCTCATGACAAATAGTACCTTGTATTTCTCTCCATAGCTCCCACACATTGCCTTCCACAGAGCTGTTGTTATTTACATTAAGTAGATTCCCACTCAAGACAACCTTACATGTAACAGAAGGAAGCATTTCTTAGCCCTGTGCCATTTTCATCATCATTGGTATGTTTGAGCTCACTACTGTGGTTATTTTGTCAGTCTATCTCATGGAAGGTTTCCCTCATTTTTGCTGACCCTCAATTTTACCAACCATGATGTCCTTTTCTAGATATTGATACCTCCTGATGACAGGTCCAAAGCCAGCAAGTTGAAGTTTCACTCGCCTCACTTCTGAGGAATATTCTGATTGTATGTTTTCTAAGACTGATTTGTTTGTTCTCTTGGACTGCTAAAAGAATGGATGAATTCCAGTAGGCATTCTCTGGGATTGATAGAATGTGTACATGAATTGACAATGCTCCTTAGCATGGACCCAGAACAAAAGGTAGCATGAAGCTGGCTCTATTTTCTCCTCTCCCTTCTACTGGCCATGAGTAGTAGTTGTCTTGGTTGTTGTCAGGCTTTTTTGTTTGTTTCTGGTTATGGTTTGCTTATGATCAACTAACAATCTAAGCTATAACTAAGAACTTGACAATATAATTAAATATTGAGAGAAAATATACACATATATGCTGCTGGAACTACATTCTGAGGTAAATTTAGGTGAAAAGCAAAAACAGACTTTGGCTTACTGTTCTACATTAGGTGAGCTAGAATTAGGTTAAGAGGTGGGCACTGATTGGGATTAAAGCAAACACTCTTCACCTTCTGCTTCCTCTAAACACATAGGATATTCACTGTTGTTCAGAGGAAGACAAAAAAGGGGGTACAGTTAGTGCAGGGAACCAAACACCAAAAGAACCTGGCCATAGCAAGTCTCTAAAACTAATTTGAAAATCTCCTGATAATGTTGGCCTTGTCTTCCAAATCCTTCAATCTTGTTATCCATTTATTAAAGGAGAAAAAAAATAAACAACCCTATTGTTGTATCAACTCGTACTCAAGGTAACCCTTAGTGAGTTTGAGTGGAACAGTGCAAAGAGTTTTCAGTGTCTGATATTTTGGAAGTAGATCAAAGACCTTTCTTCCAAGGTGTCTCTGGGTGGATTTGAACTATCAACCTTTCAATTAGTAACCAAGTGTCTTAACTGGTTGCACCCACCCCCCTCCAGGGACTCCCTCCATCAAGCATGGGCTTTCTATCTTTTCTGCTTCATTCCAATCACAATTTTCCATTCTGATCTATGTTTCCATCCTCCAGGTCTGTGGAATCAGTTCTGACTCATAGTGATGCTGGGTAGGGTTTCCGGTGAGGAAGAAGGTGTGGTGGTGAGGAAGTAAGCAAAGTCTTGAACATGGGTTATATGAAGCTAGACTACTCCTTGGGGAAATCTACAGAAGGGGCTTTAGGAAGGGTAAAGGGAGGAGCAGTCATCAGGTGCACAAATATGTGCTTAAGACATGAATGCTAAAAGATAAGACTGATGGCAGAGACTGACACAGTGATGAAGCCCAAGCCCCAGGATGGAATTAGCCTCATTAATAGAGCAAAGTGAGATGATAACCACAGGTGTGGAAGTTAGGATTTACAATACATATTTTGGAGGGAAGCAATTTAATCTACAACAGATGTCATTACTTCTACTCTTGTTATTCATGATTTTAAAAGTATCTTTCTGTTTACCTTGAGTCTTCTGTTTTACCTTGAGTCATGGATTGAATTTTGTCTTCTGAAAACAACTATCTACTTGTCTGGGCCATGGCTCTCCATGGTTTGAAAGTCAAGTAGTGATATCATTTGACAGTTAGTGATGTAATTTGGCAGTTATATAATGATGTAACTATTTCCCCTGTCATGATCAGATGTGATCAGTCAATTAGTTGTAAGGGCATTGGGGTAGAATTTAGCACTCTTACCCTGGTCATAGTCCTGATCCTATTCAAGGAGAATGTTAATGGGTTGTGGCTTGCATAATTTTACTTTACAAGGAGATAGAAGAAATAGAAACAGACAGACCTCAGTAAAACTAAGGAAGAAGAATCATGAGTAGATTATGTCCCTTGGATCTAGAGTCCTTGTGCTGAGAACCTCCTAGACCCAGGGGAAGCTTGGTGTCAAGACATATGTAGATTTCCAAGGAACACTGGGCCCACCAATTTGAAAAGAAATAACCTTCCTCCAGGGCCTACAGAGAGAAAGACTTTGCCCTGAATTCTGACTTTAGCCTCCTAACCTGTGGAAGAACAAACTTCTATTTGTTAAAGCCATGCATTTATAGTATTTCTGTTATAGTAGAAATAGATAACTAAGATGCTTTGTTTCCACTTTTACTTTTTGTCTTCCTTATCCATATTTCTAGACAAGCTGCTATAGTTAGACTTTTGACTAATTCACTTTCTGGAACTCTTAAAAAGGAAACTATAGATCAATATGCTGTTTGCTGTTGCAAGTGTCATCAACTAATTCCAACTCAGAGCAATCCTGCAGTATAGGGCTTCTGATGAGCAATTGGTGAGTTTGAACTGCCAACCTAGTGGTTCGAAGTCCAGTGCTGGTCCTACAGTGCCACACCAAAAGTCCTCTTTGCATTGGTAAAAATATGAAAATGTATCCTCATTCATTGTTAGTGGAATTATAAAATGGTACAGCCATGGTAGAAAACAATTTGGTGTTTCCTCAAAAAATTAAACATAGAATTACCATGTGATCCAGCCATTCTACTCTCAGGTATATATCTAAAACAACTGAAAACAGGAAGACAAAGGGAAACCTGTGCACCAATATTCATTGCAGCACTATTCACAGTATCCAGATGTAAAAACAGCCTACATACATGTCCATCAAGAGATAGATGGATAAAACAAAATGGGCTATAGACCTATAATGGAGTCCTGTCATGGCACTGTGGGCTAAAGTGCTGGACTGCAAAGTCACTTTGAACCACAAGGTCATGGGTTTAAGATCACCAGCTGCTCCCTGGAAACCCTATACAGGGTCACTATGGGTTGGAATCAATTCAACAACTCTTAACAATAATTCAGCCATAAAAATAAATGCAGGGAACAAACAAGATGGCGGATCAAGTGGAAGTATAGTAAAGAGCTCCGCCAACAACAACACAGAATACCCAACCAAGCAGGCTCAGGGGATGGTCCCAGAACTCTGAACCACATAAAAAGGAATATTTAGAAAGTTGGATGGCTTAAAGCTGGGGGAATTTGGGGCAGAAGCAAAAAATCCATTGCTTTCTAATTCGAGATGCTCAGCTGCTTGAGGAGCCACCATCTTGGGTGAGACCAAGCGGGGGAAGGATCAGAGCGGCCACAGATGCCTGGCAGAACTGCTGAGATAAAGGTGTGGACATTCTTTTCTTTTGATAGCTGTTCATTGGTCCCTTGCTGTCTGTGCACCTCCATTTTGGTGACTATAGGGGTGCCTGAGCAAGGGGGTGCCCTAGCCCTACCCATGAAGGGTTCTACTATTCATGCACATAGATCTCCTCGAAATTTAAAGAGACAGTTTCCAATTAAAACCAAATGGCCACAGCTGGCCCTGAAATGTTTACAACTAGAAAAAAGGCCTGAACGGGGATTGTGGAGTGGGACAAGCGGACAAAAGAGGAAATAGACTGAAAATTAAATCCTAAGTTACGTCAAAACAACCAACAGTGACATCTTGAAATTTCTCAGGAAGAAGAGTGAAAAGGGAAGCCCATTTCCTGATCACATCTACCTGGAGGCA
>NW_006408651.1:4587025-4597819 GCF_000296735.1 Chrysochloris asiatica
TCAATGTAATGAAACAAGTTATATGAATTGTTGAATGTGAAACTGATGGTGTGCCTGTAAACTTTCACTCAATCCACAATAAAAACCTTAAATTAAAAATAAATAAATAAATGCAATCCTGATATAGCTACAGTAAGGATAAACCTTGCAAACATTAAACAGAATGGAAAAAAGTGAGTCACAGAAGGGAAAATATTTTATGATTCCAGTTATATTAAAAAAGTTAGGGTGGGCAAGTATATACAGATCAAAGCAAGCTTATTGGTGGTTACTGAGGGTGTTCAGGAAGGAAAGAGTAAGGTGACTTGGTGCTTAAGAAATAATGAGCTTCTGTTAAGGGTGAAGGGAGTTTTTGGAAACAGTTGATTTGTTGTTGTTGTCATTAAGTGTCTTTGAGTCAGTTGTGACTCATAACAGCCCTGTATAGGGTTTCTAAGGAGTAGTTCAAACCAACCTTTCAGTCCAGTTCTTACCCTACAGTGCCATACTAGGCCTCCAAAAATGCTGAAATGATGAATGGTTTGTTACCTACACATTTACTATAGTAATAATAAGTATCCTGATACTTTCACATGCACCAGGGCCTATTGCTGAGATACTGACCAATGTTCATGCTACTTTCCTCATTAGAGCTGATGTAAATAATCTATCCCCAGGACTCTGCCAGTTTTTGCTTTCCCTTTTTATTCACAATAAAAACACAGGCTAATTGCCAAGAGATGTTGTGATCTATGAAATATTTGCACAGCATAATTTACTTTTCTAACAAGAGTTGTGACTAGAATGAGTCAAAGAACCCATTACCCTCTCCTTTCAGATGTCCTGTTACTCCTACCGAGAAAAAAATTAATGGATTCACTTTATTCCAAAGACTTCTCATTGCGTGAGACAGACTGGTTAGGTAACAAAGCATATGTCTTATATGTGTATGTGCGTCTCCTTGATGCATAATAAAAAAAAAATAAAAAATAAAAACCAACATGCCTCTGAGCTTACTCCTGGGAACCAGCTAAAAGAAAACCCTAAAATATGTCATTTGGCAGAGAGTCACTTGTATTCCAATGGACTGGGAGGTGGGGAAGGGTTGCTCAAATAAGAAATCTGGATTCTTGCTCATTGCAGGGCCATGTGGGTCTTCAAAGAGATTTGCAGCAAATATGTGCTTTTTGTGATCCAGGGATGTCTACCCTTACACAGGCTGAGTCAGCAAAGGGGAAAGTTGAATGTTTTGTGGAAAGCTTGTCCATGAAACACACTTGGCTCTGCTCACATTGAATGTATTGCCCAGCTGGTACCTTATGTGCAAGCTGGGCAAAGCCCACCTCTCTGATGCCAGCCATTCCTTCTAGGCTATGGGCCAGTGAGAATCTCCAAAAACTAAGGTAGATTTGGAAAGAGTTGCCATAGTGAATTAATTGCGAACATTGGACTAAGTGGGAGAAAAGCAAACCAAGCCAAGGCTTGGTTGGGGTCAATTCACGTCCGTCAATAAATTTTCTTCATGGATGTTAATGCTGAAAGGGACCTCTGGAGGCTATTTAGTATATTCCTCAGCTTCCCTTGGATTACTTCAACACATGGTATTTCTGCCAGTTCTGATATTCAAGAAAGAACATCTCCTTGGCCTTCTTTTTTTACCTCCTAAATTCTCCATTTCACTTTCTGTGAGTACTGATATATTCTACTAAGCAAATCAATAAGCCAAACATTTCAAGAAGTGAAATCATCAGGTTACTGTACAGTCTAGGATATCGTGTTAAATCCCTAGCCAGCTGTCTTACAAATGATCACAAAAGCCAGAGAGTATGCATTAAGCCATACAACCCATCACTAGTTTTGGTAAAGGAACCCATATTCACATATTTATTCCACCATTATTGAGTGCTTGCTATAAGCCAGGTACTTTCTATGGACAGGGTCTAGGGATATGATTGTAGATGAAACAGACATAAAAAAACCAAAAAAAAAAAAACCAAACAAACAAAAAACAAAACCCACCACACACTTCAAGGAGTTTATATCCTGGTCATGGGATAAAAACATCACTGCTAATTGCAGAAGCAATCTCTACTATCACCATCTCAGCTCTGATTGGCTGAATGCTACTGTATTTTAATATGGACTATTTCATTTTATCTGCACAGCAATTTATTTGGTAGATAACACCATGTTTTCTATGTTATAGATAAGAATCTCAAGGGAGATTAAGTAACTTGCCCAAGGCTATACAAATCTAGTAACTGAACTTGAATACAAAATGTCTAACTTCAGATCCTAGTTCACAATTATTAGACTGCATATACAAAAATCACTGATGTAGGGATTTCCCAGTTTTGACCCTTTTTGGAAGTCCTCAGGAAAACATTTCTTAGAATGATTGTAAATTTATAGCTGTTTCTTTTATGTTGTTGTTGTTAAGTACCGTGGAGTCAGTTCTTGTTCATAGTGACCCTTCACAGGGTTTCCAAGGCTGCAGATCTTTACAGGAACAGAAAGCATCATCTTTCGTCCATGGAAGAGCTGGTAGTTTCAAACTGCCGACCTTGAGGTTCGCAGCCGGATTCGTAACCACTAAGCCACCAGAGCTCCTGTTTGCTTTACAGTACATACTAAAAGTCTACTATGTGCAAGGAGCTGAGCTAACAGTTGACCATAAAGTATGATGTGGTCCCTGGCTTCATACAACTTTGGAGAGGAGGCAGACATAGTCGATAGATAGATAGATAGACAGACAGACAGACAGACAGACAGACAGATAGATAGATAGATAGATAGATAGATAGATAGATAGATAGATAGATAGATGACTGATAGATACATAGATGATAGATAGACACACAAATAGCTAATAGATGGGAGATAATTGCCATTGAGTCTAACCTACAACAGAATGAACTGTTGCCTGGTCCTGCATTATCTTCCTGATTGCTAGCATATTGGAGGGTAGTTGAGGCTGTTTTGACAATCCTTAGCACCAATGGTCTCCCCTCGCCTGACTGGTCCTCTATTTCACCAAAGACAATGTCTTCCTCCAACCACTGATCCCTTCTGATACTGAGTCTAAAGTAAGTTGTAATCGATACGGTTAATTTTTGGAAACAGATCGTCAGGCTTTTCTTTCTTGTTTGTCTTAGACTTGGAAGCTCTGCTGCAGTCTGCACACCATGGGTGACCTTTATTTGAAATACTGGTGGTACAGCTTTCAGCATTCTGGCAATCCAAAAGGTTATGGCAAACTTGAGGGGCACTGGCAGTATGATGCAGTAAATGTTACGAGAGATGAACAGAATGTTAGTGAATTAAAAATAAAAAGAAGCCCATCCTGAGAAGGTTCAAGGAAGACAGAAGAGAGCATCAGTGAAAAAGGCAGGAGTGTGTGTTCATATGCATATGCTGTGATTACAGAGGCAGAGAGGGCAGTGAGGACACAGAATAAAGAATGGGAATCATTGCAGGAAGGGGATGTGGTATGGAAACAATAGAGTATACCCACAGAACTCCAAGTATTATCTTTTCAACCTAGATTAGGAATAGTGCTCCATCCATGATCTTATTTTGTCCATTGCTTTCCTTCAAATCTCTCACTGTGTGTAAGTTGGCTTTGCTTTAACCTTTCAAATGGCAGGATAAATGGTGGCGTGGTCTATGATCTTAGAAATGCTTTAATACCTGTTGACACTGAATCAGCCCTAACTCACAGTGACCCCATGTGCTTCATACAGTTTTCAGTGGTTGACTTTTTCCAACTATAGATTGTCAGGCTTTCCTTCCAAAGTGCCTCTGGGTAGATGTGAACCACTGAGCTTCAGTTAGCAGCCAAATAAGTGAATAGTTTACACCACTGTGGGTCTCCAGAAATACTTCTATTCCCACTCATTTCACATAACAATTAGATTTTCTTTGGAGAAGAATAAAATATGGCATTACATTATCCAATGATGCCTTCAATGTCAGTGAATGTCCCCTGAGGCAATAGTCAGAGGAGGCTCCACTGGATATCGAAAATGAAACACATTTAAAATTTTTTTACATTTAAAACTCACTTTCCTCCATACTAATTTGTATGGATACAGACAGCTTCTCCATGCCGCTATAGAAGAATTATAATAGGTGTCTATTTTTTTTAAGTAATTTTTTTTTTCTTTTTTTGTAGCACCAGATGCTGATGTTTTCTGTTGAAATCAACGAAGCCACAGGCTGAGATCCTCATGCATGCCTTGCTGCACTGTATATGTTTTCAATCAGTTCTACAAGGTTGTTATTTTTTTTTTTTTTTTTCAATGTCAAAACTTAACCCACACACATTCTCACGAGGCACGGAGATGCCTAAGCCACAATGCTGGGTTGTAGGCCCTAACATCCGTGTAATGATGGAATTGGCTACAGGGCACATTTGGAAATAATCTTCAGTCTTTGAGCTTGAGACCAAGGGCAGGAACTAATAAAACTGTGTGAAGCTACATTACCTCCTCCTTCTGTTCCCAGCATTCTGCACTTTTCATAGAGAGTATCTATATTCCACTGGACCCAAGGAAGTGTTGAGTTGCCAAATGATAGCAAAGTGTAGTGTGGACCTAAGTGAAGGGGCACCTTGGAGAATGAAATGAAAACGGGAGAAGGGCAACTGGCAACTACTGGGAAATGCAGGCTACAACTGAAATACAGATGTTGGAGGTCTCCAAACATCTCATCAAACAAATAGACAACGGGAAATGCTTTGCTAAGTAGCATGCACTTAACCCAGGGAACTTGATGACACATGATTTTTATTGAGCCAAGGAACTCTGTAACTTTTGTCAAAGGGTTGGACACTGTGATGAATATGAATAACATCTGTAGCTCAGTTAAGTGGGGTGAAAGGGATGATCCTGTTCCATCTTCTGGCATTTGCTGTGGAAACTGACTCCTGGCAGGGCCTCTGCAAGATGGTGTAGAGCCCAGTGGGTCAGGGGACATTTTCTGAAGTATTTGTTCAACTTGCTCTGAAATATTACAGCAAAACCATAGGTAGAAATGATGGAAACCAGGAGTCTTACTCAGCTGCTGCCATGCCTACCTAAGCAACCAAGAGCTCCCTCGTGTATTTGTGAACACAAAGTATGAACACCACTTCTTTATATTGTTGTCTAGTATTTTCCAAATACTTCTGGTTAACTCTTTGAGAGAAAATGTATTTGACAGTTAATAGATTAGAAAGACATATATAACACAAGCACATACACGTATACATACTTTTCCCTCAGGCTTATTCAATTTGTAGATTTTTAGCTGTTGAAATAACTTTCATTATCTAATCATTGGGATGGGTAGGTCTATTTTGACCCAGCAGAGCAGTCACTGTAAGTGATATTAAAGAAAGGGAAGGAAATACTAGAGAAGAGAGAGCAAAATAGGCATGAAGGATATATAGACAAAGAGAAGTCCCTCTCTACAGAGAAACACAGATTCAATCTCATGTGTACCAGATAAATTCCCAGCATAGCATTAAAAAACAATCTCCAGGTCCAGGTGCAAATGATAATGTACTGTTAACATATGGTTAGTGATTTGAGTCCACATATGGCTCTGTGGGATAAAGCACTGGACCACAATGTTGGCAGTTCAAATTCACCAGCTGCTCCTGGGAAACCCTATACGGCTGGTGAATCAGAACCAACTCAACGGCACTTAACAAGAACAAAAGAGGTGTACCACTATAGGATAAACACCAGACTGCTAACAATAAAGTTTGTGCGGTTCAATCCCACCAGCCCCTCCTCAGAAACCCTGTACAGGCTCACTATGAGTCCGAATAGACTTCATGGCACTTAACAACAACAACAGAACTTAAGAAGAAATCCTTGGTGACCTACTTATGAGGTCAGCCATTAAAAACCCTATGGAGTACAGTTTTGCTCTGGTATCAGCATGTGTTGTTTTCTGTTCTTTTGAACATAGTACTTTGCTATTAATGCTGGGATGAGAAGATGACTCATTGTTGTCTATGTGTTTTTGTTGTTGAGGTGTTGAAGTTTTCTATAAATTTTAGAGATGAGACCTTTGTCCAATATGTAATTGCCAAATTTTTGTGTCCTGATCTCTTTTTTTCTTTTTGCTCTGTTGGTGAACTGTTTTGATGCACATACATGTTTTAATTTTTTAGGAGGTCCTAGCTGTCTAGCTTGTTTTTGGCTGCCTGTGCATTTTTAGTAACATTTGTTAGTGTATTTATGTCATGCATTATTGTTGTTATTATTAAGTGCCATCGAGTCAATTCCGACTCATAGCAACCCTATGAGTTTCTGAGAAGCAGCTGGTAGATTTGAACTGCCAACCTTGTGGTTCAAAACCCAGGACTGATCCTACAGCACCAGTCAGGAGTCATGGCATGTACTAAAGCTCCTGAATTTGCCATTTAATGTGCTTTGTTCTATTGCCAAACATCAGTTGTCTATAGGATTCACATCTGGGTCCTCCATTCTGTTCTACGGGTCTAAATGTCAGCCATTGTTAACAGTGGCAGCACATGGGACTGCCATGTGTTGGAATCACCTTGATAGCAACTGATTTTATGTCATAAAAGCTATTTGTGTCTGATAATAAACAATTAGGTCCCTAGGTGGTGCAAATGGTTTGCACTTGACTAACTGAAAGATTAGGAGTTGAAATATACGCACAAAAGAAAGGCCTGGCCATCTACTTCTGTAAGATTACAACCATCAAAAACCCTATAGAATGCCTTTCTGCACAGGCACATAAAACGTTGACATGAATCAAAATCATATGAGACAGAAAAGAACCAAAAACTGAAGAAGTAGTAGTAGTAGAAGAAGAAAAAAAAAAAAAAAAATCAACAGAGTGAACCTGAAATCCAAATTGGGAAAAAAAAAAAAAAGGTTTTCTGAACTTGAACCCAAATCAAAAACTGTAATTTTTTTTTTCACTCCATTATTTTTGGTTCAAAAATCATTTTTATATTTTTATAAGCAAGACCATTGGGCCACTTAGGTGTGATTTGCATCTGATGCTCATGGATGCTGAATGCTTCCCTGGAGCATGGCTGATAAGGTCCATTTCTTTGGCAAGCAATGTTGCAAGGCCATAGCTATTGGTGATGATTGCTGTTGCACAAGATGATTCACAGGCCAGTCAGAGTTCATGATTTACTCTCTGTGGTTGACCTCTCTCATGGTAACTGTGCCTACCAAAGTTGTAAGAAATGCTTGGCGATTGAGAAGAGTCATAGTCAGAAATCTGAAAGAGCTGGCTAGGTTACACTAGTTCTGAACAAAGTTTCCTGTGAATGGAATTTGTCAGGTATTTGTAAAAATTTTAAATGTATTTTACATTCACTCCTCTCTTTTCAACATGGTTAGGTGCCAAAGACCAGTCGTTATGCAAAAATAGGCATTATGTAAAAATGAAGGATTTATTCATTCTGTTTTCAGACCATCCATTTGTCTGATCTGTTTTCGTACAAAATATGATCACATACACAATTGTTGTTGTTAAGTGCTGTACAGTTGGTTCCAACTCATAGTGACCCTGTATAGAGTGTCCAAGGAGTGTCTGGTGAGCTTGAACCACCAACTTTGTGGTTCAAACCGACTTTGCAGTCCAGCTCATTAACTCATAGTGTCACACCAGGACTCCATACAGCTAAAGTTTACTAATGTGTGCATCACTGTCATGAATCCACTTATAGATTCTTCCTTTGTGCAGAAGAAGGATTGAAGGAAACAAAGCTGGATAATGCTGGGCTGTGCAGCTAGAGAACCTACAACTGGAACATGTCACTTTCCTCCCTTGTGAAGCAGTCTCTAGGGCTCCACTCCCACCCCTACAAGCTCTGTGTCCAGGATCCCAGAGCCTGTTCTGCCCTCTGGACTTGGAAAATCACTGAACCTCAGGACTTGCAGTAAGGGAACCTGGGTACAACTGGTTCCACTGAGGCAGAGGCTTCACTTTGAGATACCATTAAACTCATACAAATTTCTTCCAAACACCCTTTCTGATGCCTCTTTCTTTCCTCTCTTCCAACTCCACAGCAATTTTGAGCTGTAGGAAGAGTTGAAGCTGGGAACCCAGAACAGGAACCCCTGGTATGGTATTGCCTGCACATCTACTTGAAGGCCTTGGCTACTGATGGAGCAGTGTAATCCAGCATCTCAGAGGCTGCCTGGAAACCCATCTCCAGGTGGGGAATGCTCATCAGCCAGTACTGTAACCTTGGTAACATCCAAAACAGTAGATATTTTACCATTGCTGTAAATGTGAAATGTCAGATAACCAGATAATTGATAAATGAAGAGTAGGAACATTCACATTTATAATTGATATTTATATTCAAGCAATGGGAAACAGTGTATAATTATTTCTAAATGATTTCACTCCTATATTTAAAGAGTTCAGGTGTAGTGGTGCAGGATAATGCACTGGAACACAAGGTTGGTTTGAAACAAAATGTTGCCATTTCAAACTCACTAACCATTCCTCAGAAACCTTCTACGGAGTGGCTATGACTCAAAACTGACTCAAGGGCACTTAATCACAACAAACTCCCTATATTCAGTGTCTATTTAAATATACTAATAAAAATTGCTTGTACTTACATTCTTAAATTTGATATTCATTTCAAAAATTGAAATTCCTCTTGGGTGAAGTTTTGTAGGAGTTCTTAGGGTTTTATAATTCTAATGCTAATTTTTATTTGGGTGTTTAAAGTTTTAGTGAATTCTAAATCAAATGTTGTCAACATTTGTCTATTATTATAAGCAACTTTTACAAGCTACCCCTACTGCACCCAAACCAAACTCACTGCCATCAAGTAGAAACTGATTCATAGTGACCCTAAAGGATAGAAAACTTCTTTATAGGTTTTTCAAGGCTGTAAATCTTTATCGAAGCCAGTCGCCACATCTTTCTTCCTCAGAGCAGCTGGTGGATTCCAACTACCACCCTTGGGGTTAGCAGTTAAGTGTTTTAACCACTGCATCACCAAGGCTCTTTTTTTTTTTTTTTTTTCACTCTACAGAGGAAAAATAATTTAACAGGATATAAAGAAAAAACTTAGGTTCTGAAGACAATAAAATTGTAGCTGAAATCTTGTTCTATCATTTCCACTTGATTTGATTTAGTTAACTGACAAATAGTTAATTTCTGAGCTCACCTATATATAGGAGATAATAACATCCATGGAATGATTTTGAGAAATAAATATGGTGAAATATAGAAACCATTATATTTCACTCTAGTAGGTTCTCAGTAAATGTCAACACTTGCTTAATACGGTCCCTGTTTTATGTGTACTTTCAGGTGAACCTCCTCTGCCCAATTCCTATTGAACAAATCCCCAAGAGTAAGTTTCCCTGACTTGTACTTACAAGTATGCTGTCAACATCATTAGCCTAGATTAGGCTTCTATTCATTCCGTTCTTGCCTTACCACCCTTTACATGGTTTTGCTTATCCTGGTTTGTCCACATGCAACACATCGGTCTTTCTTAATACTGATCCTTCTCAAATACAAGAATTATCATGCCAGTGGTTTAATTACTCTCACTGTATAAAAGTAAATGTCAATTTTTATTACAACCATGATGGAACAATTAGCATCAATTATCCCTCTTACTTCAACTAACTAGAAAAAGGAACTGAAGTGTGAAATGACAGTTTGAAGACACTGGAAAACTGTCAGCACAGGAGTAAAATGTCTAGCTTGGGTAATGAGAGCTTAAAATGTGTCTGGTAGCTTAGTGGATATGAATCAGGCTGTTTGAAAACTATCAGCAGCTCCATAGGAGAAAGATGAAGTTTTCTGCTTCTGTAAAGGTTTATAGCCTTGGAAACCCAGTACAGGGTCGCTGTGAGTCAGAACAGACTCCATGGCATACAGCCATCACCACAACCAATATTACTAAGGAACTCAAGTTTTAATGTTGTTTAACTTTTATCAACTTAAAATTAAATGTAAGCAGACACATAGGGCTAGTAGCCCTATGTCTGGCAGCACAGCCTTGAATAACTATATATAAACAACAATAACAACAAACACATATAATGATATAAAGACAATAAGTCAGCAAATACGATACAAGGGAATACCAGAAATAAGTATCTCAAAGAAGAGAATGAAAAGAATAAAAATAAAACAGCTAAATGGGATGGAGATAAAAAGCAATTAGACCCAACCACGTCAACTACTACTGTAATGTAAATGGATTAAATATTCCATTAAAAAATAGAGATTGTCACTGAGGGGGGAAAAAAAGCAAGATCCAAATGAACTGGCTGAACTTCCTTTATAGGAAGCAGACTTCAAGGCAAAGACATTGGAAAAGAGGAACATTTTGAAATTATGAAAGAGACAGCCAAGAGGACTTTTATAGCGTGGACTACTACTCACAAAACAACAGAATAGATCTTCTTACAAGGGCACATGGAATATTCACCAAGACGGACCATATGGAGGGTAATAAAATATGTCTTAATAAATTTTAAAAGATTGAAACCAGAGTGTGTTTTCTGACCACAGTGGTATTAAATGAGAAATCAAAACCAGAAAGATACCTGGAAAAATCCTTAGATATTTGTAGGTTAAACTGCATACTTGCAAATAACCATAGGATAAAAACGAAGTCAGAAGGAGAATTAGAAAATACTTTGAAATGAAAATTTAAATCTAAAAAAAATTTAGGAGATGATGCTAAAGTAACATGTAGGACTATGTTTCTCAAACTTTTTCTTTATTTTTTGTTTTTATTTGTCTCAGGACCCTTTTATACTCTTAAAAATTCATAACTATAATACCATTTTT
>NW_006408651.1:4597919-4598318 GCF_000296735.1 Chrysochloris asiatica
AAAAAAATCTGAAGAAGGCCTAAGATTCACGTTGGATAACTTGAAGAGGAATAACATAAGAATTATTGGCATTCCAGAACAGGGACAATCACACAAGCCCACAGAGGAGATAGTCGAAGAGCTTCTAGAAGAAAATTTTCCTAACATCATGAAAAGTGAAAAGATAAGCAATCAAGAAGCTCAATGAACCCCCGGATGGATAGACCCTAAAAGACAATCACCAAGACATATAATAATCAAGCTCTCCAAAATCAAAGATAAAGATAGGATCTTGAAAACAGCTAGGGAAAAGAGAACTATAACATACAAAGGCAAGCAAATCATAGTAAGCTAGGATTTCTCAGCAGAAACCATGCAGTCAAGAAGGCAATGGGGAGAGATATATAAAACCCTGAAAGA
>NW_006408651.1:4605312-4606326 GCF_000296735.1 Chrysochloris asiatica
AAAAAATTGTGTTTGTCTCAGGACCCTTTTATACTCTTAAAAATTCATAACTATAATACCATTTTTTAAAAAATTGTGTTTCGGTTGCAAGTTTACAGAGCAAATTAGTTTTCTGTCCAACAGTGCATGTGCATTTTCTTTTGTGTTCTTGATAGGAACCCCTGCAATGTATCAGAGCTCCTCCCACTTCCTGCCTGTGCTTACCATTTCCCTTTGTCTTTCTATCCTAGTCCTTCCTATTTTCTGAGCTTTATTTCATGGGTAAATGTTGCCCTTTTGATGTCAAATAGTTAATTTTTGCAAGGAGTGAGTACCTCCTTAATGTTATTGTTCACCTTATGGAAGTATCCAGTATTTGGCTGAAAAATTGAGTTATGGAGGTGAGTTCAATTCCAGACTTGAAGGGTGTCTAAAGGCTGTAGTCATGGGGGTTGCACCAGTCTCTATCACACTACTAAGTCTGGTCATTTTTTATGACTTAAAGTTTTGTTCCACGTTTTCCTCCCACTCCATCCACAGCTTTCAGTTTTGACCCTTTTCATAGTGGTCACAGTGGTAGCCAGGAACCATTTATTTCATCACAGTCATAAAGGTTCATGTGGTTCATTCATCCTCTGAACTACTCATTCCCTTGTAGTTTGATTTTCTTCTTTTGTCCACATGGGAAGAGACCAAGAGTTGCACCTTAGATAGCCACTCAGAAGCTTTTGAAAGAGACCCCAGTTGCTACTCACCATACTAGCATGTACAGCATTATCTTTGTGGACTGTGTTATGCCAATTGACCTCCACTTACCCCTAGACTATGTCCTGAGCTTCCAGAACCAGCTACTCATTCTCTCACGGTGCTTGGTTCTGGTTAAGAAGTTTTCATAACTTTGCCACTAAATGCATTTCTATGGAGTTCTAGTGTGGCACTGTGGGTTAATATGCTGGACTGCAAGATCAGTTTGAACTTCAAGGTCAGGGTCACCAACTGCCCCTCAGAAATCCTATACAGGGTCGCTCGCTATGG
>NW_006408651.1:4612421-4613287 GCF_000296735.1 Chrysochloris asiatica
ACATTCTTCAAAGAGAAGGAAAAAACAACTACAAACTTTATATGGAAAGGAAAGAGACCCAGGATAAGCAAAGCACTGCTTAAGAAGAAGAATAAGGTTGGAGACCTCTTCAAAATGTATTACACAGCTACAGTGGTCATAACTGCTTGGTACTGGTACAATGAAAGATAGATTGATCAATGGAACATTATTGATAATCCAGAAATTAATCCATCCACATACAGCCAAATGATTTTTGACAAAGCGCCTAGGTACATTACATGGGGAGGAGACAGTCTCTTTAAAAGATGGTGCTGGAAGAACTGGAAAGCAATATGCAAAAAATTGAAACAAGAGCTTTACCTCATGCCTTATACAAAAACCAACTCAGCATGGATTAAAGACCTAAATGTAAATCTCAGAATTATGAAGGCCATCAATGAAAAAATAGGGACAAATGTGAGGGCAGTAATTCAGGGAATACACAGACTACAAAACATTTTGAAAACCAAACAAACCAAAGTGGACAAAATAGGTGATTGGGACATACTAAAAATTAAAAACTTATGTGTATCAAAAGACTTCACCAGAAAAGTAAAAAGGGAACCCATAGAATGGGAAAGAATATTTTGCAATGACATATCAGACAAGGGACTCAATTCTAAAATATATAGGAAACTATAACAACTCTAAAAGAAAAAGACAAATAACCCAATTAAAAAATGGGCACAGTACATGTACAGACACTTCACCAAGGAGGAGATCCAGGCAGCCAACTAACATATGAAGAAATGTTCACGATCATTCACCTTTAGAGAGATGCAAATCAAAACAACAATTAAATATCTCACACCAGCAATAATGGCAAAGATCAAAAAAGTAGAGGA
>NW_006408651.1:4614282-4617987 GCF_000296735.1 Chrysochloris asiatica
GGAGCCTAGATCCAGAGGGCGTGGAGGAAGGTAGACTCTCCACTGAGTGGTATCCAATCTGCCTGGGCTGGGCTAATGAAAGGAGATGCAGATAGATCTCTTGTGATACAATAGTGAATAATCATTATTCAGGACTGACTGTGAGGGTTGGAAATGTAAAGGTAGATGTTTTGTATCAAAAGGAGGAGAGTGATGGACTTTGCAGCCTAGGAGCGGAAGTCACTGGAACCATCAAGGAAGAAGAATACAGAGCAGGACCCTACCCAAAGAAGCAGTGACGCCAGAGATGGAGGCAGAGACAATGATGTGGAGAGATGGAGTGGCTGGTGACTTTAGACCCAGAAAGGTAAAGGGGCTGTGTGTTGAAGACCAAGCAGCAGGCCTGCAGGGTATACCTTTTGGTTGGTTGATGATGCATGGAGGGGATTGTAACCATGACAATGAAATGATATATGATAGAATGAATGTAAAGCTAATGTTCTCCCATGTAAACGATCACATAATTCACAATATAACATAAAAAAAAAACAACCTCTAAGGAGCAGTTCTACTCTGTACTATATGATCATTATGAGTCAGAATCTCCTTGCTGACAGAGGGCTTAGTTTGGGTTTTTGTTGTGTTCTATTATGCTCATGGATATATTTATAACATAGATAAATGTCTGCTGTTGTTGCTGTTAAGTCCCATGGAGTCAACTCCTAGCAACCCTATATAGGGTTTCCAAGGAATGGCTAAAGGGTTTGAAATGCCAACCTTGTGGTTAGCAGTCCAATGCTGATCCTACAGCACCACACAAGGATTTCATATAAATACATATGTAGAAATGTCCTCTATCAATGCTATATATATTCATAGATATAGTACAATTGGCTTTCATAACTTGTTCCGTTTAAGTGTCTATGTATGCGTTCATAGATTATAAAACTGTCACTACCAGACTTTGTGTGTAACAGTATTTTCCGTTTTTATCCTTAACTCTTCTACTACTTCCAATGTCTTCTTTTGCCTTGATCATTCTGTGCTGACTTCCCCTTTATTGTATATTATTGCCTTTTCCTTCACCTAAGTAAATATGTATATACCTTCTCGTTAGTAATTTGCCTTCCCTTCCCTTCCACCCCAGGTAACCAAGGAATAATTATTTCTGTATGTAAACATGTGCTTAACTGTTTACAGTAGTGATGTCATATAATATTTATCCTCTTGTGATTGATTAATTTCACTCAATATAATGTCCTCTAGGAGTCCTGGTATTTGCAATGAAGAATTCATTAGTCTTGCAAATTCGATTATGTGATCTCCAGCATCTTTTCTATCACCAAGGCTGTATTTTCCAACTACTGATCCTTAGTCTTTGTATCCAACCTTTGCATTGCAATCACCAAAAATGATCAATACATCTTGACTGCATGTTTGATCAATTTCACACTGAAGAATTTGGTAGAATTCTTCAATTTCATCATCACAGGCTTCAGTGGTTGGTGCACAAATTTGAATAATAGTGGTATTAACTGGTCTTCCTTGTAAACATATGGATAGTATCCTATCACTGACAGTGTTGTAATTCAAGACAGATCTTGATATGTTCTTTTGGATGATGAATGTGATGCCACTCCTCTTCAATTTGTCATTCCTAGCATAGTAAACCAAGTGATTGTCAGATTCAAAATGGTTGATAGCAGGCCATTTCAGCTCAGTAATACCTAGGGTATCGATCGATGTTCATGCATTCCATTTCATTTTAGATAAATTCTAGTTTTCCTAAATTAACAATGCATACATTCCATGTTCCAATTATTAATGGATGTTTACAGCTGAATCTCCTCATTTTTTGTTGTGCCCCATCAGCAAATGAAGGTTCTGAAAGCTTTACTCCAATTGTGTCATCACGGTCAAGTACTTTTTTCAGTGCCTTACAACCTAAGGTGCTCATTTTCTCACACTGTATCTGACAATATTCTGGTGCTATTCATCATGTTTCAATATACCATGTTCTAGTGCTGACAATATTTCAATGCTATTCATAAAGTCTTCAGTGACTAAACATTTGGAAGTAATCTGCCTCACCTTCTTCCGAGTCTGTCTTAATCTGGAAGCTCAGCTGGAACCTGTCCACCATGAGTGGCCCTGTTGACACTCAAAATATCAGTCACATACTGTCTAGCATTTCAGCAATACACAAATCACCACAGTACAACAAACTGACAGATGAGTGGTGCCGTTGTGCATAGGTGTATAGACTTACTTCTGAGTCCTCCATTCTGTTCCACTGGTTTATATTTCTGTCATTGTACCAATACTAGCCTGTTTTGCCTACTGTGCTTGTATAGCAGACAAGGGTGTTTGAGGGCCACTATTTTATTGTTATGTAGTAGTGGTTTGGTTACTTGGGGTCTTTTTCCTTTCAATATAAATAGATCATTAGTTTTGTATCTCTTTAAAGAATTATGTTGGAATCTGGATCCAGATTGCATTATATGTGTAGATTACTTTGGATAGTATTGACATTTTTACAGTGTTAACTCTTTCTATCCATGTTGTGTTGTTGTTTGGTGCCACTGAGCCATTTCCTACTCATAGTGACCCTATGTATAATAGCCCAGTCCTGCACTATGGTCACAATTGTTATGTTTGTGCCCATTGTTGCAGCCACTCGGTCAGTCCATATCGTTAGGAGTTCTCCCCCTTTTTTTGCTGACCCTTTGCTTTACAAAAGAAATACCATTTTCCAGGGTCTGTTCCCTTTTGATAACATGCCCAAAGAACTTGAGACTAAGTCGTATCATCCTTGCTTCTAAGGAGCATTCTGGCTGTTTTTCTTCTAAGACAGATTTGTTTGTTTTCTGGCAATTAATAATTCAAATGCATCAATTCCTTTTGGGTCTTCCTTATTCATTATCCAGCTTTCATATTTACATGAGGTGATTAAAAATGCCATGGCGTGGGTCAGGTACACTTGACTCATCAAACTGACACATTTGGTCTTTAACACTTTAAAGAGGTCTTTTGCAGCAGGTTTGCCCAATGCAATATGTCATTTGATTTCTTGACTGCTGCTTCCATGAGCATAATTGTGGATCCAAGTAAAGTGAAATCCTTAACAACTTCAATCTTTTCCTCCTTTATCATGATGTTGTTTATTGATCCAGTTGTGAGGATTTTTGTTTTCTTTATATTAAGTTTTAGTCCATACTGAAAACTGTATTCTCTGACCTTCATCAGCTAGTACTTCAAGTCCTCTTCACTTTTAACAAGCAAGATTGTGTCGTCTGCATGTTGCAGGTTGTTAGTGAATTTTCCTCCAATCCTGAAGTGTTTCTTCATATAATCCAACTTCTCATTTATTAACTCAACATACAGATTAAATATGCATGGTGAAATGATAAACCCCTGGCACATACTTTTCCTAATTTTAAACCAGGCAGTATCCCCTTATTCTGTTTCAATAACTGCCTCTTGTATGTACAGGTTATATGTGAGCTCAATGAAGTGTTCTGGAGTTCCCATTCTTCACAATGTTATCTAGAGTTTGTTGTGATTCACAAAGACAATAAAACATGGTAGTCCATGGCACTTTCAGTATTCTCCTCCAACACCACAACTCAAAGGCATCAATTCTTCTACAATCTTCTTTATTCACTGTCTAGCTTTCATATCCATATGAGGTTATTGAAAATACCATGGCTTGGGTCAGGCGCACCT
>NW_006408651.1:4618558-4638266 GCF_000296735.1 Chrysochloris asiatica
TTCTCAATGTTGTCCATAGCTTGTCATGATCCACACAATCAAAAGCCTTTGCGTAGTCAATAAAGCATAGGTAAACACCTTTCTGATATTCTCTGCTTTCAGTCAAGATCCGTCTGATGTTAGCAATCTGAATGTCCACATCCTTTTCTAAATTCAACTTGAATTTTTGGCAGCTCCCTGTCAATGAGCTTCTGCAGCTGTTTTTGATTTATCTTCAGCAAAATTTTACTTGTGAGTGCTATTAATGATTTTGTTCAATAATTTCTGCATTCTCTTGGATCACCTTTCTTTGGAATGGACATATATGTGGATCTATGGCAGTAGTTAACCAGGTAGCTCTCTTCCAAATTTCTTGGCACAAACTAGTGACTGCTTCCAGCTTTGCATCAGTTTGTTGAAACATTTCAACTGGTATTTTATCAATTCCTGGAAAATTATTTTTTGCTAATTCCTTCCTTTAGTTTGGTGTCCTCCTTCAATACCATTGGTTCTTAATCATATGTTACCTCTTGAAATGGTTAATGAGCTTGGTGTATTTGTCCATTTATTTAGGTCTTTATGATTATGTAGGTCTTATAATATAGTGTTTTATAGTTTTCTATGTGTAGGTCTTTTGTATCCCTGGTTAGATTTAGTCCAAAGTACTTCATCTTTTGTGTTGTTATTGTATATGTTATGTTTTTTCTACTTCCCTTTTCAGAATTCTCCTTGTTAATAAAGAAGAATCTGACTAATTCTTACATGTTGATCTTGTAATCTGGTACTTTGCTAAATCCTTTTATTAGTTCTAGCAGTTTTCTTGTTTTGTCTCTAGGCTTTTTTTATGTATAGAAGCATAACATCTGCAAATAGAGATTGTTTTGCTTCTACTTTGCCAGTTTGCATGTCTTTTATTTACCTTTCTTGCCGTGCTTGGTTTCCATTTGCAAGGGGAAAGTTTTCAGTTTCTCTACATTGAGAATAATGTTGGACATAGGTTTTGTGTGGTAGTGGTGGTTATGTGCCAACTCATAGTAACCCTGTGCAGGGTTTCCGAGGCTGTAAATCTTTAAGGTAGTAGAAAGCCTCATCTTTCTCCCATGGAGCGGCTGGTAGTTTCGAACTGCTGACCTTAAGGTTCGCAGCCCGATTCGTAACCACTACGCGTCTCTCCTATTCCAATTTTGCTGATCACTTTGACCAAGATTGGGTGTTGGCCAAATGCCTTTTCTGCATTAGTTAATGCAATCGTTTTGCTTTTTTCTATTTATGTGGTGCATTACATTGATTGTTTTTCTAATGTTGAACTATCTTTGCATACTTGGTATGAACACTATTTGTTCACATTGCATTATTTTTGTTGTTTTTTTGATGTGTTGTTGGAATGTATTGGCTACAATTTTGTTGAGAATTTTTATGTAGATGTTCATGAGGGGTGTATTTTTTCCAAATTTTCTTTTAGTTTATGTTAGTTTGGGCACATAATGTATATGTAGAAATTTGTCCAGTTTTTCTATTTTTCAAATTTGTTGGCATACAGTTCTTCATAGTAGTCTGTTAATATCCTTTTTATTTCAGTGGGTTCTTTTGTGACATAGCCTATTTCATTTTCTGTTCATGGTATTTGCATCTTCTTAATTTCCTTTGTTATATTTGTCAGTGCTTTCCAAATTTTGTTAATCCTTTTAAAAACTCAATTTCTAGTCTCATTAATTCTTTGTATTGCTTTTCTATTATCTTTTATTTCTGCTTGAGTCTTTTATTTCTGCTTGAGTTTTTATAAAATTTGCTTAATTTTTGTTTATCTGGAAATGTCCTAATATCACCATTGTATTTGAAGGACAATTTTGATAGGTATATAGTAATTGGTTTTTTGTTTCGTTTTAATACAGGGTTTTATATATGACATCTTTCTTGACTGCACTGTTTATTTTCAGATATTAGAACTTATTTTTATTGGTTCTATTTATAGTTTCTTTTTTTTTTTTTTCTGATCTGTTTTCAGGATTCTTTCTTTGTCTTTATTTTTGGAAAGTTTCATTATGATATGTCTTGTTGATTTTCTTTTGAGTTTATCCTATTTGAAACCCTTGCACTTCTTGAATGTACATTTTCTCACCTTCATGATATTAGGGAAGTTTTCTTCCAACAACTCTTTGACAGTTTTCTTGGTGCCTTATTTTTTTGTCTCTTCCTATTCATGAATTCTAAGGAGCTCTGGTAGTGTAGTGGTTACAAATTGGGCTGTGAACTGTGAGGTCAGCAACTGGAAACTACCAGCTGTTATGCGGGAGAAAGAGGAGGCTTTCTGCTCCCATAAAGTTTTACAGCCTCGGAAACTGTGTACAGGGTTGTTATGAGTTGGAACTGACTCCACGGCACATAACCACCACTACCACCTATTGTATTAAGGATGTAAGATGTAAAGCACATGGAATTCCCTTATATTCTTGGGTAATACAAAATTACACAATCATGTTTTAAAAATAGTTTGGTAGATTTGGAGAGAGTTAAACATAAAGTTAAGCATAATGTTAAGCATGTTGTCTAGTTGGTTCTGACTCCTGGAAACCCTGTATAGGACTTCTGAGGCTTCATATATTTGCAGGAGCAGAAAGTCTCATCTTTCTACTGCAGAGCAGCTGATGGGCTCGAACCATCGACCTTGTGGTTTGCAGTCCAGTGCTTATCCTATGCAGCCACCACACTCATACATTAAACATGTTGTTGTTGCTGTTAGGTGCCATTGAGTCCAATCCAATCCATAGTGACCCTGTATAGAGTTTCTGAGGAGTGGCTGGTGAGCTTCAATTGCCAATCTAGTGGTTCAAACCCACTTTGCAGTCCAGTGCATTAACACACAGCACCACACCAGGATGCCACAATGATCATGTTATTGTTGTTGTTGTTAAGTGCTGTCAAGTCAGTTCCGACACACAGTGACACTGTAAAGGGTTTCCAAGGAGTGACTGGTGAGCTTGAACCACCAACCTTGCAGTTCAAATCGACTTTGCAGTCTAGCACATTAACCCACAGTGTTATGTGCCATGGAGTCGGTTCCAACTCATAGTGACCACGCATAGGGTTTCCAAGACTGTAAATCTTTTACTGGAGTAGAAAGCCTCATCTTTCTCCTTCAGAACAGCTTGTAGTTTCAAACTGCTGACCTTGCAGCACGCAGCCCGATTCGTGACCACTATGCTACCAGAGCTCCCACAATATGCCCAGTAATTTCACTTTCAGGTGTTTACTCAAGAGAGATGAAAACTAACAGATTTATACTTAATGGTCATACATACTTTATTCACATTATTCAAAATCTGAAATAACCCAAATACATACCAAAAGATAAATTGTAGTATAACCTAACCATACAGAAGAACTTAACAGAATATTATTCAGCAACAAAATAATGTGCTAAATAAATGAAGCCAAATGCAAAAGAATGTATAATGATTCCATTTATATGAAGTTAAGAGTGTGGCACTGCAGGATAATGCACTGGACCTCAAGGTCAGTCTTAATGGAAATGTCTGTGGTTCAAACTCACCAGTTGCCCCTCGGGAACCCTATACAGGGTTGGTATAAGTCAGAACCGACTTGACAGAACTTAACAACAACATTAGTACCAAAAAAGCTTATTGGTAGTGAGAAAAACCCAGATTAATGTTTGCTGGGTTAGGAGAATGTAACTAATTGTGAAAGAGCATGAAAAAACTTTTTGGAGTGAGAATTTTGTTTTGTGTCTTGAGTGGGTTGATGACTACATGTCTGTGTACATTTGTTAAAATTCATTGAACCATGTACTTGAAATAAGATGTAATAGATTTTTATAAAGAATAAAAAAATGCATATAATCAAGATTCTCCAGTATTACGTCTCTATTGTTGTTGTTATGTGCCATCAAGTCGGTTCCGACCCATAGCGACCCTGTACAGGGTGTCCAAGGCTGTAAATATTTATGGGAGCAGAAAGCATCATCTTTCTTCCATGGAGCGGCTGGTAGTTTCGAACTGCTGACCTTAAGGTTCGCAGCCTGATTCATAACCACTACGCTACATCTCTATTAGCCATTCTTAAATGATTTATTTAAACCATTCTAATATTCATCTTTCTTTTGGCTCATTCTATTAAATACCATCAACACACCAAGCTTATAACCATTGATTCATGTAGCTTATCCTAAATGTAATGTTTTCCTATATGTTTAACATCTCCAAATACTTCCCATTTCCCAAGTTAGCCCAAGTCCTGCCTGTTGCCTACAGCTTCCTCTGAGTTCTTCAGATTTCATTCTTTTCCTCAGTACCTGAATTTCTACAGTACTTAAAGTCCGTATGAGCCACACACCAAAACACACGTGCCCTGAGCTGTTGTCCATAGTTTCTCACCCACCTTGGAGCCCTGTTGTGGCGCTGTATGATAAGCTCTCGACTGCAAGGTTAGCAGTTCAAACTCACCAGTCACTCCTCAGAAACCCTCTACAGGGTCCCTATGAGTTAAAAATACTCAACGGCACCATAACAACAACATGCTACTAAATTAATTTGTCTTTGTACATGTTTTCATTGTATTAACACGTATCTTTCACTTTTATGGGGCATTTATGGCATCAGATAGATGGTAAGATTGCTTTTAACATTCTCTTACATATACACATACTTGTCTAAATTCCATATACAGTGGAATTAGAATTAATGCCATATTTCTGTATGGATGTACTAAGGTGGCACTTGAAGCATGAATTTCATAAAAGTCAAGGATTCTCTAAGGCCATTTTAGAAATAAGTCAAAACCTTTATATAACCAGAGGGATATATTGGTTTCTTCCCTGGAAATTGTTGTTAAGTGCTGGCAAGTCTGTTCAGACTCATAGTGACCCTGTATAGGGTTTCCAAGACTCTCAAAATCTTTATGGGAGCAGAAACCCTCTTTTTTTGGGGGGTGAGGGGGTGGGCTTGAACCACAGACCTTATGGTTCGCAGCCCAGTGTTTATGATATGGAGCTACTGTACTCCCACCCTTGGAAATAGTAGGTTGTTTTCCTATTCCTGAATAGCTCCTGAAAGATTGGAACTATGGAATCCAAAAGCAAAAATCTTCATAGATTCAACATGAGAAGCATATTCTTAATGGAGTTCTGGGGACTGCAGTGACACATACAATAAACAC
This sequence comes from Chrysochloris asiatica, assembly GCF_000296735.1. Classification (NCBI taxonomy): domain Eukaryota; kingdom Metazoa; phylum Chordata; class Mammalia; order Afrosoricida; family Chrysochloridae; genus Chrysochloris; species Chrysochloris asiatica. Next base: position 4,623,710 of record NW_006408651.1, read on the forward strand.
TCGAATGAGAAATGTAACGTATGTGATTCAAGCCTACCAGCCTCACCATGGGAGAAAAATGAGGAATTCTATTCCCATAAAGATTTAAAGTCTTGGGAACGCTATACAGGGCCACTATGAGTTGGAACCAACTTGAAGGCACTTAACAACAACAATGGAGTCATGATATGGTGCTATAGGGTAAGCATTGGACTGCTAAGTACAAAATCAGCAGTTCTGACCAACCAGGTACTTCTCGAAAACCCTATACAGGGTTGCTATGAGTCAGACCCAACTCCATGGCACTTAACAACATTGATAGGAAAGGTTTGCCCTGTGAGTGGAGAGAGCAGAGTTCACTGTCATAAATGTACTTGACTTGGTATGTTTAACATGGTTTCCTTTTAATCTTACCTGTGTATGTGAAGAAGGAGCTCTGGTGGTGCAGTGGATTGTGAGCTGCTAAAGGCAATTATCAGCACTTTGAACCCACCAGCTGCTCCATGGTGGAAACATGAGGCAGTCTGCTTCCCTAAAGATGCAATGCCTCCAAAGCCCTATAGAGCATTCTACTCTATTCCACCATGAGTTGGAACTGACTTGATGGCAATGAAATGAGTAGACTGGGAATGAGATAGTCATGGAGCTCAAATGCATTGCATTAAAACTTTGTTGCAAAATAGCAGCTATACCCATATTCCACAGTTCCAGAGAACAACAGAGGATACAATCCTTTGCAACCAGATTCCTTGTGTTCTGTGAGAAGTGGCTGGTCATCTGGGCCATCCTAGATGCTATAGAGGTAATCTGTTTCTTCAGTCTATCACAAATTGTGCAAGGGGTGCCAGGATGGACCACTCTGGGCTTTCTCAATACTTACAAGTTGCAGATTTTATTGGTAAATGGCAGTAAATTCAGTAGAAAATAAAAACAAGAGCTCGGCAACAATACAAACAACACACTCCCAAACAAAACAAAATCAGTGGCACAGAGTTTCTTCTGACTCATGCCGACCCCATGTGCTACAGAGGTGGAACTGTACCCCACAGAGGTTTCTAGGCTATAATTTTTACAAATAAACCACTACTGTTGAGTCAGTTCCAACTTACAGTAATGCTGCAGGGCAGGCTAGAACGGTTCTATAGGGTTTCCTTTGACTATAAATTCTTATGGAAGCAGACTGCCTTACCTTTCTCCTGCAGAGCAGCTAGTGGCTTAGAACCACTGACCGTTTTGGTTAGCAGTCAAATGATTAACCCATGGACCCTCCAGTGTTTCTTTTTTGTTTTACACAGATGTCAGTCAATGATGTGTTTTCCAGTCGCCGAAATCTAACTAACATTATACTTAAGAAAGCAAAAGAGCAAAGCAAAATTCTGGCAATTACGCTCACTTTTTATGTAACAAAGAGATTTACTGAGCCACCATTTATGCTTCTGGCTAATTACTAAGCATGCTGTAGATATGACAGGATCATTTTAAAGTATTGTATTTACCTCAGCAAGGTACCAAACACGTCCAAGGATCACCATAGCTTTAAGCTCCTAAAGGATACACAAAGCTAAATGTATTTTCTTGCATCAGGGATTTATCCCTTTTGACTATTTGTGGTGTTGCAACAGCCTAATTGTCTGCAGGCTTGAGATCTTTAAGTCATAAAACAGCCATACTTTGGAGAATACACAAGCAGTTTTCTTGGGGACAATGGAGAGAACAGAAGCAGATACCACAAAACTCAGCCAGTACGGTCCTTCACAAAGCTTTCCTTTCTCTTAAAAATAACAGCCCTAACCTCATTTTATACTTGAAGGTCATTTGCTGAAACATAGGATGTGAGTTTAATGATTCAGTTTCTTAAAATAAACAAAGAGTGCATAGCAAATAACATCCCGTGTACATTTGCAGGGAAAAAACAAAACAAAACACAGCAAACAGACACACAAAAGCAATGAAAATGTCACTGACGGGATATAAACTGATTGTAAAGAAAAAATTCAAGCTTTAAATTTTCTATTACCTGACACACCTGGATTCAAAACTATCGCTTCTACAGTATGGTAGTCAAAGGTGGCTTTATATCAACCTTCATGCACAGTACTTAGTTATTTAAAGTCCGCAAGATGAGGGCAAGGTAGCATATCCGGCTATACAATGTATGGCACAGTGTGGCTTCAGCTGTAGAATGCTTATCTCCTATGCAGTAGTCCTGAGTTCAATCCCCAGACAATAAACCTGAAGCACAGCTGCCACTCATCTGTCAGGAGGCTTACATGTTGCTACGGGGTTGACAAGTTTCACCTGAGCTTCCAGACTAAACTAGACTAGGAAAAAAAGGTTGGCCAGCTGCTTCCTAAATTACCCAATTAAAACCCCTTGGCTTACACTGGTCAGGTCTCATTATACAGAGTTTGGAAGGTGAGGGTAGGGTGAGGCCAATAACCAAACAACAAAACCATAATGCTTAGAAAGAGGAGTTTGCAGTATAGCAATATTTGTTGCAGCATTTTCACAATAACTAAATGGTGGCAATGACCCTCTAAAAAAGTGTTCATCAACAGATAACTGGATAAACCAATGTGGTTATATGCCTACAATGGAATATTACTCCGACATTAAGAAAAATGAAGTTCTAACGTCTTTAATGACATGGATGACTCTTGAAACATCATGCTGAGTACACTAACTCGGACACTAAAGGACAAATACTGGATGGTCCTACTTTTAATGACTCCTGGAGTGATAGTACACACTAATGCGTTGGACTGCAAGGCTGGTTTGAACCACAAGGTCAGCAGTTCAAGCTCACCAGCTGCTTCTAGCAAACCCTATACAGGTTCACTATGAGTCAGAACCTACTCGACGGCACTTAACAACAACAACTTATTATGAGGCTGATGTAACATCACAGAAAGACTGGCAGATAAAAAAGGTGGATGCAACATCACTAAAAGAAAGGTGACCCAAAGGAATGTAGAGATAATCAAATAATATAATTAATATCACATGTAAGTAAGATTTGGCTGAAGATAATTAAAAAGCAATCGCAGCAGTTTATGAAAAGGGAGCTGTTGGAAGTTCAAGCTGGCAGAAGAAGACGTAGAACAAAGAGTATCATTGTTAGCATCTGTTGAATCTTGGCTGAAAGCAGAGAATACCAGAAAGATGTTTACTGTGATTTATTTACTATGCAAAGGTATTGGTGTGGATCATAACAAACTATAGATAACATTGTGAAAAGTGGGTATTCAAGAATAACTGCGCTCAGGAGGAACATGCACATAGACAAAGAGGAAGCTATTTGAGCAGAATAAGGGGATGCTAAATGATTTTAAATTGGAGAGGTGACTGTGTGTGGGTTGTATCCTTTTGCCATACTTATTCAGTCTGTATGCTGAGCAAATAATCCAAGAAACCGAATTATATAAGGAAACACATGGCGTCAGGATTGTGATAAAGAAGTACACATTGCAGGATTCATTAGCAGTCCTGGTGTGGCGCTGTGGGTCAATGCGTCAGTCTGCAAAGCCATTTGAACTGCAAGGTCAGTGGTTCAAGCTCACCAGCTTCTCCTTGGAAACCCTATACAGAGTCGCTATGGGTCAGAATTGACTCAACAGCACTTAACAATACAAAACCCCCCACAAATATGCAGATGAAAAATCCTTGGTCCCTGGAAACAAAGAAGCCTTGAAATACTTACTAATGAAGATCAAAGACTACATACAACCTTCAGTATGGATTGCACCTTAAAGAAAACAAAACCCCTCATAACTGGACCCATAAATAACATTATGATAAATGGAGAAAAGATTGAAGTTGTCAAAGACTTTACTTCGCTTGAATTCACAATTAACACTCATACAAGCAGCAGTCAAGAAATCAGCCGATACATTGCTTTAGAAAAACCTGTTGCAAAAGTTTTTTAAAGTGTTAAAGAGCAAAGCTATCAGTTTGAGGGTTAAGGCATGCCTGACCCAAGCCATGGTATTTTGAACCACCACATATGCACATGAAAATTGGACAACGAATAAGGAAAACCTTATTATGGTTGTAAATGTGAACAATAAGAATCAGTTCATTTGATTATCTTGTTGGTGAAGAATATTGAAACCACCATGAATTGCCAGAAGAACAAACAAATCTTGGAAGAAGTACAGCCAGAATGCTCTTTAGATGTGAGGATGATGAGACTTTGTCTCTTCTTCTTTGGACATGTGGTGAGGGGTAATCAATCCCTGAAAAGGACATTATACTAGGAAAAGTGGAGCGTCCGAGGAAAAGAGGACAAATCCCAACAAGAGGGACCGACACTGTGGCAGCAACAATGGGCTTAAACCGTTGTGAGGGTGGGCAGTGTTTTGTTGTGCTGTGCATAGGATTGTAATGAGTTGGAATTAATTTGATGGCACCTAACCACCACCACCACCACAGCACGTATATGAAATACCTAGAAAAGGCAAATTGATAGAGATAAAACCTTATTTAGTGGTAATCAGGGGCTGGAATAAGGAAAGGATAATGAAGATTTGTTGCTTACACGTACTGAGTGTCTTTTTGGAATAATGAAAAAAATTTTGAAAATAGTGGGGATAGTTGTACAATGCTGCGAATGTAATTAATGCTACTGATTTGTCCACATAAAAGGATGAAAATGTCCAATTTTATGTTACGTATGAAGAAGCTTCAAAAAATTCATGGAAAAATTGAATAACTCAAATACATCCATTATTCTTTGGTCTTGCTTATCTGTTGGCTAGTTTTCACTCAGAATAGTATTTTTTCATGAACTTTTTGAACTTCCTTTGTATGTTTCACTACAATAAATAAAGGAGGAGTGAGTTTGCTGATACCTCTGCAGAACAACTACATCCAAATTCTCTTGCTCTGAGAATCAGTTGTTCCTTTTAGCTTTTACAAGATCTTGTAAGACTGAATCAGGACTTTCAGGGTGTCTAAAAGAGCACAAAATTGTAACTTTGGAAAGTTTAAGACTGTAAGAAATCCCAAGAGATCACTGCTGAGAATCCCAGTGAGACTTTGCATGGATACAGGTTCACATTTACAACCCAAAAGCTTACTTAAAGTCATTTTAAACTTAGGTTTTAGAGTGGAACTGGAAGCCCTGCATGATGAGATTTTCTTGATGATAAATTTTTGTTACCCCTGCTTCTTATTAGTCCAGAATTGATTGATTATATCATCTGTTGTCAGAGTTTGCAGTTTTCCTCTTCAGATTGATATTCTGAAAGATTTGTCTTCATAACATTTATCGTAACTTGTACTCACCAGCTTAGGCATAATAGTTTGACCAAAATCTGTTCCCATGTGAGAAGTTCCAAGAGAGACAAAACTATTCATTTTCATTGATCCTTATATTCCTAGCTCACCGCAAAGTTCCTGGCAGAGAATGAACTCTCAAATATATATTTTTTAATAAATAAAAGGACAATTTGTAAATGCATATATGTATGTTCATTTTTTAGTATGTGCCTAAGCACATGTGTGTTCATGCAATTGTAGATGTCAGGTTGGAATTACAAGAGGACATTTACAGTGTTATGTATATGACCTAAAGTAAAACAAGACTCAGGGACCCTTATCTTTACATAAAGGTATGATGAGCTGGTTTTTAAGAGTGAGCTCCAAGGAGACAGGAGGAGAGAGCTCTTCTTAAGAAGTAACACCGTTGCTGGTATGTGGGTACTGTTGTTAAGTGCATTTGAGTCAATTCTCACCCATGGTTACCCTGTATATGGTTTCCGAGAAGCAGCTGGTGAGCTTGAACCATTGACCTTGCAGTTCAGAGTGACTTTGCAGTCCAGAACATTAACCCACAGCACCACACCACGGGCTTCATATATAGATCTACAAAATCTGGGTAGGCTTTTTCTTAGATTGTTCTCTCTGCCTTGTGAAGAGAAAAGAAGTCAAAGATGATTAATAAACAAAATGGAAAATTTACAATAAAAGAAATGGGAATTATCTTAATAAGTGAAGACCTTTTAGGTATTAAAATCCAAATTTCTTCTCTTTCTGTGCTGTCAATAAAATATTTAACAAATAACATTTTTTCCCCATCATAATAGTTTGATTTAGGATGTCTGCAGATCTCTGTATGTGTGAGTATGTGTATGACAGAGCACACGTGTGTATATTGGTGTTGTTAGATGCTGCCCAGTTGGTTCTAACTCATAACATCTTTATGTACAATAGCATGAAACACTGCTGGGTCTGATGCCATCCTCACAATCATTGCTGGGTTTGAGTTCATTGTTGTAGCCACCGTGTCAATCCATCTCATTGAACGGCTTCCTCTTTTTAGTTGACCCTTTACTTTATCTGAAGTCCTGATGTGGCACTGTGGGCTAATGAGTCGGATTGCAGAGTCGGTTTGAACCACAAGGTCGGCAGTTCAAGCTCACCAGATGCTTCTTGGAAACCCTGTACAGCGTCACTGTGGATCGGAACTGACTTGATGGCACTAACAACAATATGCTTTATTAAGCAGGATGTCCTTCTTCAGAAACGTGTCTTTCCTGACTATATATCCAAAGTATGTGAGAGGGAGCCTCACCATCCTCACTTCTAAGAAGCATTCTGGCTATCCTTCTTCCAAGACAAATTTGTTCATTCTTCTAGCAGTCATGATATATTTAATATTTTTTGCCAGCACCATAATTCAAATGCATACATTATCCTTTGGCCTTCCTTATTTATTGTTTAGATTTTATAGGCATATATGACTCTTAATTCCCTGATACAGACATAAACTAGCAATTTATGTCCATTTGGCACAAATTTATAGCCATCGGCCCTCCAATCTCTAAATTAGAAACAGATCCAAGGATGACCAATGCTATATCTTCTTTTATACCAGGACTTGGAAGGTTTAGAAAACTTGGATGCTATAAACAGTTAACTCACTTGCTGCTAACAGAAAAATCAGAAGTTCAAGTCCACGCAGATGCACCTCAGAAGGAAAGTTTGGAGATGTACTTCCAAAATCTCATCTTTTGAAACCCTGAGGAGCACAGTTTTAGATTGATGCAAATAGGGTCACCATAAGTCAGAACAAATTTGTGAAGGTTTGAGCAAAGACAGGATAATGTATTAGTTGAGTCTTCTAGGTGTCTTCCCAGTTTCTGGTTTATCTGTCAGATGTTTTTCCCTTTACTGCAAGAGTCTAACAGTGGAGGAATCTTAAGACCTACTTTTCTTTCAAACCACCTATCAGAATAGCTTTATTTGTCAGGGAGTATATCTCTAGGCTCTCAGTTTGTGGCATAGCTCAAGCTATTCTTCAGAGTTGAGGACTCAGAAAATACAGCGATGTGTTTTGACAAGTAGTTTTCCCTCAGCTTTTAAATCTAGACTTTGGGCTCTCTTACACTCAACACAGTAATATGTTAATATATATTGGTTTGACATCTAAGAAGTCTAAGGAGCATTCTCAATAAATCCTTTTTTCTCAGAAATAGGAAAACTTACTTTTCCAATTGTAACACACAATGACTTCAGGAGAAAGGTGTTATTAAGGGAAAATTATTATTCACATTATTTATGACAGGAGTGAGGGTAAAAAGAAGGAACTTGACTCTTACAGGGATTGAGCTTGGTGAGAAGCTCTGATTTTAAGAATATTCTACTTTGGCAACTGCAGTCTTTCTAATGTCAGTTTTTATATTTCTAAGAAGTAAGATTATACCCTCCTAAAATATCTAATCTTACTGTCTTTAGTGGGATAAACATGCATGCTTTGTCTCTATTTTGGCCAGTTTCCTCAAAGCAGGATACCTAAAAGAAATGCTAACCTCTTTGAATTGTTCTCTCCTCTTTTTTTCAGATAGATTAATAGAACATTATTATATGAAGAAGACTCTGAGAATTTTTATTCCATCCTCTGTCTCATTTTGACACCAAAGATGCAAAATGACTTCTCCAAGGTCATAATGTTAAGTAATAGTGTATGTTTCTATTTCAAGTCCTTTGTTCTTTCCATTAAAATCAGCCAACAAAAACATACACACAAAGTTATGTCTCATGTAACTCTTACAATTGCAATTTGCTACACAACGTATTTCACCACTTGTCTGTCAGTCTGTTGTACTGTGGTGGCTTGCATGTTGCTGCGATACTGGAAGCTATGACACCAGTGATGTAAATAACAGCAAGGTCACCCATGGTGGACAGGTTTCCGTTGAACTTCCAGACTAACACACAATAGGAAGGAGAGGTAAACTATTAGCAGTGGAACACTGTCAATTGCAGGTTATTGAATATGGAACCATGAATAGCATCAGAATGCTATCAGATATAATGCAGAAGATGAGTATGTTAGGTTGGAAGGCACTCAAAATATGACTAGAGAAGAACTGCTTCCTCAAAGTAGAATTGAGCATGATGACTCTAATGGAGTAAAGTTTTCAGGACCTTCATTTGTTAATGAGGCAAAATACAAAATGAGGAGAAACAGCTGTCAACATGCATTAATAATCAGAACAGGAAATGTAGGAAGTATGAATCTAGGAAAATTGGAAGTTGTAAAAAATGAAATGGAACACAAAAAGATCAATAACCTAGGCATGAATGACCTGAAATGGAGAGGTATTGGCAATTTTGCATCTGACAATCATACTGTTTACTATGCCAGGAATGAAAAATTAAATACCAATAGCATCACTTTCATCACCAAAAAGAACATTTTAAGATCTGTCTTGAAATACAGCACTCTCTGTGATAGGATAATACCCATATAGCTACAAGGAAGACTGCACTCCTGGTGTGGCACTCACTGTAGGATCAACACTGAGGTGCGAACTACAAGGTCGGTAGTTCAAACCCACCAGATGCTCCATGGAAACTCTATACAGTCAGTGCACTATGAGTTGTAACTGACTCTGTGGCACTTAACAACAACAATAAGGAAGACCAGTCAATACCACTATTTTTCAAACTTATGCATCAACCACTAAAGCCATCAATGAGGAATGGAAGGATTCTACCAATGTCTTCAGCCTGAAATTGATCAGACATGCAATCAAGATATATTGATAATTACTGGTGATTGGAATGCAAAGGTTAGAAGCAAAGAGGAAGGATCAATATTTGGAAAATATGGCCTTGGTGTTAGAAATGATGCTAGAGATTGTAGTTGTGTAAGGTCAGTGCCTTACTCATTAAACATACCATTTTTAAACAACATAAAAGACAACTATACACGTGAACCTCACCAGATGGAATTCACAAAAATCAAGTTGACTTCATCTGTGGAATGAAACAGTGGAAAAGCTCTATATCATCAGCAAAAACAAGGCCAGTGTCAGACTGTGGAATAGACCCTCAATTGCTTATATGCAGTTTCAGTCTGAAGCTGAAGAAAATTACAAGTCCATGAGAGCCAAAACATGACCTTGAGCATAGCCCATCTGAATTCAGAGATCATCTCAAGAACAGATTTGATGCATTAGACACTAATAACTGAAGACCCAAAGAGTTGTGGGGTGACATCAAGAACATCACACAGGAAGAAAGCAAAATATCATTAAAAAGTCAATATAGAAGGAAAAGACTCTTAAACTTGCTCTCCAGCATAGAGATGTTAAAGCAGATGGAAGAAATGATGAAGTAAAAGATCTGAACAGAGTGTTTCAAAGGGCAGCTTGAGAAGACAAAGGCGAGTATTCTGATGAAATGTGCAATGGCATTAGAAAACCAAAAAGGAAGAACATGCTCAGCATTTCTCAAGCTGAAAGAACTGAAGAAAACATTCAAAGCTTGATACTGAAGGATTCTAAGGAGCTCTGGTAGCGTAGTGGTTACGAATCAGGCTGTGAGCCACAAGATCAGCAGTTCAAAACTACCAGCTGTTCCGTGGGAGACAGATGAGGCTTTTTGCTCCCGTAAAGATTTACAGCCTCGGAAACCATGTACAGGGTCACTATGAGTCGGAACCGACTCCCCGGCACATAACACCACCAACAACAACATGGGCAAAATGGAGTCCTGGTGTGGTTCTGCAGGTTAATGTAAACCCACCAGTCGCTCCTCAGAAACCCTATACAGGTTCACTATGAGTCAGACTGACTCAATGGCACTTAATAACAACATCATGCACAAAATATTAAATGATGCAGAAAGCTTCAAAAGAAGATTGAAGGAATACAGAGAGTCACTGTAACAAAAAGAAATGGCTAATCTAGAGCCAATGGTACAGGAGGAAGAAGTCCAAGCTACACTGAAGGCAATGGCAAATAACAAGGATCTGGGAATTAATGGAATACAAATTGAAATATTTTAGCAAACTGATGCAACACAGGAGGCACTCACTCACCTATGCCAAGAAATTTGAAAGGGACCTCCCTGACCAACTAATTGGAAGAGATCCATATCTCTGCCATTTCCAAAGAGAGGTGATCCAATGGAATGTGGACATCATCAGACAATATCATTAATATCACAGGCAAGTAAAATTTTTCTGAAGATAATTAAAAAATGGCTGCAAAAGTACTTTGAATGGGAACTGCTGGAGGCTCAAGCTGGATTCACATGAGGATATGGAATAGGGGATATCATTGTGGACACCAGATTAATTTTGACTGAAAGCAGAGAATACCAGAGATATGTTTACCTGTGTTTTATTGACTATGCAAGGGTTTTCATCTCTGTGGATCATAACAAGCTATGGATAACTTTGTGAAGAATGGATATTCTAGAACACTTAATTGCATTCATGAGAAGCTTGCACATAGAGCAAGAAACAGTCATTTAAACTGAACAAGAGGACATTGGATGCTTTAAAATCAGTAAAGTTATATGTCAGAGTTGAATTCTTTTACCATACTTATTCAATCTGTATGTGGATCTAGTAGTCTGAGAAAGAGAAACTGGATTATATGAAGAAGAACATGGCATCTGGATTGGAGGAAGACTCATTAACCACCTGCAATATACAGATGATACAAACTTGTTTGCTGAAAGCAAAGAGGACTTAAAATATACTTAACTGATGAAGATCAAAGGCTACATCCTTCAGTATGGGTTGCACCTCAGTGTAAAGAAAACAAAAATCCTCACCACTGGACCAATAAATAACATCATGATAAATGGAGAAAAGATTAATGTTGTCAAAGACTTCATTTTACTTGGATCCACAATTAACACTCATGGAAGCAACAGTCAAGAAATCAAATGATCCAAGCCATGGTATTTTCAATCGCTTCATATGCATATGAAAGTTGGACAATAAATAAGGAAGACCACAGAAGAATTGATGCATTGAGTTATGATGTTGGAAAAGAATATGTAAAGTACCATGATCTGCTAGAAGAACAATCTATGTTGGAAGAAGTGCAGCCAGAATGCTCCTTAGAAGCCAGGATGGCCAGATTTGGTCTATCATACATGGGACATAGTTTCATGAGTGATCAGTCCCTGGGGAAGGACATCACGCTTGTTAAGGTGGAGGGTCAGTGAAAAAGAGGAAGACCCCCAATGAAAAAAGGTCTGAAGTATAATAGAGCCTTGGGGGATGCTGCAGGACCAAGTAGTGTTTCATTGTGTTGTGCATAAGGTCACTGTAAGTTGGAACTGACTTGATGTCCAAAAAGAAAAGTTTTAGTGAGGTGGGAGATTCATTTGTATGGATAGCTCACTTCCCAGCAACACTAGATAAATCTTATTTTTAAATATTTTTTGTCTAAACATTTAATACGGCACATAACAACAACAACAACAACAAACATTTAATATTTACATTATTTATGTTTATTTTCTTAACTTATACATCCTTTAACTTTGAAAAACAAAGAGGAATGTGAAGCAATGTTCACAGAGTCAGAGTTCTACAAGGAAGTTAGGACAGAGAGAAAAAAATGGATCAAGAAAAAAAAAAAAGTTGCTTTGGAATGTCTTTTGCATTCATTTGCTTATCCCATTTATTGCCTCAGCCCTGGACAACCACAATGGCCCCTTGATTAGTTCTCCTGAGTCTAATGTTTCCTTCCTCTCATCTCTCCTGAACACTACTGGGCTGACTGATGTTTCTGAAATGTAGCTCGAAGGACATTCTCCTGATCAAAGCAGAACACTACTTATATGATAAAACTTAACTCCTTAGCTGAGATTCCAATTATGCTACACTAGACCACTTTTCAACCATGTTTTTCATTGTTACCTTGCACTGAAACTTCATTTGGTCCAAATCAAATACATGCCATTTTCTGCTCATACCTTGAAATTGTTACCTCAGTACCTTCTCTTGGGATGCCGCCTTCTACTATATCTGCCTGGTGGCAAATGTACTTATCCTTCAAGGCTCTGTTTAAAAGCAACATTCTTCATTTAATGCCATATGAAGTACTCTCTACGTCTGAACTCTTCAATTATACCATTTTTCAACAAATGCCTGTTAAAGTGATTACTCTGTTTCAGGAACTTTTAATAAGTATGCTCCATGGATTGGCTCATTTCATCCTATGAACAGGAGCAACCAGGTCTTGAGAGAAGCCTTGTGGTGATATAGGATAAGCACTGGACTGTTTACCACAAGGTCAGCAACTTGAACCCACCACCGCTCAGTGGGACAAAGAAGAGACTTTTGCTACTGTGAAGTTTTACAGTCTCAGAAACCCTATACAACAGGCTTGCTATCAGTTTGAACTAACTCAATGGCACCTAACAACAACAACCAGGTCTTGAAGAGTTTATTTATTTAAGATCACACAGCTAGTATATGGCAGGAATTACAGCAAGCCTTTCTGTCTCTGTGCTCAAACCAGAAGTATCTCAATGTCTTTGTTGTTTTTAGGTGCCATAGAGTCAGCACCGACTTATAGCGACCTTATGCACCGACTTATAGCGACCTTATGCACAGCAGAACGAAACAATGTCTGATACTGGGCCAACCTCACTACTGCTGCCACACTTGAGTTCATCGATGCTGCCACCTGGATAATCCATCTCATTGGGGCTCTTCCTTTTTTTCCTCTGACCCTCCATCTTACCAAACATGATATCCTTTTCCAGCGACTGTTACCTCCTGACAATATATCCAAAGTATGAGAGATGAAGTTTAGCCATCTTGGCCTCTAAGGAGCACTCAGGCTGCACTTCTTCCCAAACAGATTTATTGGTTCTTTTGGCAGCCCATGGCACTTTTAGTATTCTCCTCCAACACCATAATTCAAAGGCATCAATTATTCTATGGTCTTCCTTATTCACTGTCCAGCTTTCACATCCATATGAGGTTATTGAGAATACCATGCTTGGGTCAGGTGCAGCTTAGTCCTCAAGCTGACATCTTTGCTCTTCAACACTTTAAAAAGTTCCTGTGCAGCAGATTTGCCTAATGTAATACCTCCTCTGATCTCTTGACTGCTGTTTCTGTGAGTGTTGATAGTTAATCCAAGAAGAATGAAGTCCTTGACAACTTCAATCTTTTCTCCATTGATAAAAATGTTGTTTATTGGTCCAATGGTGAGGATTTTTGTTTTCTTTACATTGAGATGTAATCCATACTGAAGGCTGTGCTCTTTGATCTACATCAGTAAATATTTTAAGTCCTCTTCACTTTCAGCAAGCAAGGTTGTATCATCGGCATATCGCAGCTTGTTACTGAGTCTTCCTCCAATCCTGATGCCACATTTTTCTTAACAGAACCCAGTTTCTCAGATTATTTGCTCAGCATACAGGTTGAGTAAGTATGGTGAAAGAATACAACCCTGTCACACACCTTTCTTAATTTTAAAACATTCGGTGTTCCCATGTTCTGTTAGAACAACTGCTTCTTAGTTAACTCCGTATCCATTGTCTTGGCCTTCTCTTACCAGGACTTCATTCCTCCTGCTTATTCTCTTGCCCTCCACAAGTCACCCTCTAGACTTGCACTGTCCAACGTTGTAGCCACATGTGAGTAGTGACAGTTTGAAATGAGTTTAGTACATATCAGATTTTAAAAACATAATACCAAAACAGCAAAGTATTTCATTACTAATTTTTCTATCGGTTACATGTTAAAATGATAATATTCTGAAAATTATTTCACCTGCCTCTTTTAACTTTTTAAAAGTTGTTAAGTGCTGTTGCATCGATTCTAAAAACCTGTCTAGGGTTTCAGAGGCTATAAATCTTTGTGGGAGCAGAAAGCTTCATCTTTTCCCCCAAAAAATGCAGCTATCAGAATATTGAAAGTTACCTAGGTGTCTCATTGTATTTGCATTGAGCAGTGCTGATTACAGAGCATCATCTAAAAATATAAGTCCTAGCTTGTTTTTCCCCTTCAGTGATTCCCTGCTTCGCTTAGAATAAAACCAGATTTCTCACCAGAACCTAGAAACCAAACAAATCAAACCCACTATGACCAAGTTGACTCCCATTCATAGTGTCCCTATGGGACAGAAAGACCACACATAACTGGCCCTTGCCTGCCTCTCCAACCTTGTTTTGAACTAGTCTTTCTCTCACTCACTTATTTCTAGCCACACTGATCTTGTGAGGGTGACTTTGTTGGTTGGTTTTCAGTGGGTACTCTGTTCTTTCTTTTTTGTAAGCAGAACTTTTTTTTTTTTTTTTTTTTTTTTTT
>NW_006408651.1:4638366-4640105 GCF_000296735.1 Chrysochloris asiatica
TGAAGGAAACAGACATACAAACACAGTTAGGGGGAAAATCCTGACTGTGAAGGAAACAGACATACAAACACAGTTAGGGGGAAAATCCTGACTGGTTTAGACTCATCATGGTGATCCCAGGAATTGTTATAGGCCTGATTCTATCCAATTAGACACAGGAAAAATCTTCTGGAGGTTCTTGGAAAGGATTCCTTCTTAAAAAGAGCCAAACAGGACGAGATGATCTCTTCATCAGCTAAGCATCACTGTGTCTACATGTGGTGTCTTGCTATAAGTGATGATTCACTTTATGACCAACTGAACATGGTGGAGTGGATTTGGAAAGGACTCAGGTTCTTGATAATGTCACTGAACAACTGAATTATTCTACTTTGTTCTATCTTTTTAAGTATGACAATAAGCACTTTAGTGTTTAAATTTGAGTTGAATGTTGTGTAACTTTCAGCCAAAAGCATCTTAACTGTCATGGTTGTTAAGTGCCATCATGTAAACTCCAGCTCGTAGCCACCCCATACACAACAGAAACAAACACTACCTGGTCTCATGCCCTTCTCACAATTGTTATGTTTGAGTCTGTTGTTCCAGGCACTGTCTCAATCCATCTCACTGGGAGCTCTTCCTCCTTTTTTTTTATTTTTATTTTTAAGACTTTTAACTATTCTATATGTGGCGCTGTGGGTTAATGTGCTAGACTGCAAAGCCGTTTGAACTGCAAGGTGTGCAGTTCAAGCTCACCAGCCACTTCTAAGAAACCCTGTACAGGGTAACTATGGGTCGGAACCAACTCAATGGCATTTAACAACAACAATCTATCTATATCCCAACCTCCTAATACCTTTCTGCCCTGTATTTGGCTTTAATCTCATCTCTACTCTTGACTTGCAATACCTAACTCCATTGTATCATCCGTGGATCACCACTACTGTGATTTTCTCAGGCTATGCTCCCTGACTAATCACTATAAAGCAATAACGGTTCCCTAGCCATTCTTTACCCTGCCACGATATGTTTATTGAATTCAGAGTTTGTATTAGCATTTGATATTGATTTTGTGATCACTTTTCAATATTTGTTCTCTCAGTTGAATGTAAACCCCATACCAGGCCAAGTATAGAGGCAAAGCTCAGCAAATATTTTGCTGAATGAAAACACAAAGTAAAATTCAAACAACATCAACAACAAAAAGCAAACTCACTGCCATCAACTTGACGTTGACACATACTGACTCTATACAATGCTTTCAAGACTGTAAATCTTTACAGGAGCTGACAGCCTCATCTTGTTCCCAACACCTACCCACAGTGCCATCAACTCAGTTCTGACTCATGGCAACCTTGTATAGTGTTTCTGAAGTTGTAAATCTTTGCAGGAACAGAAGCCTCATACTTCTCCCAAAGAGCAACTGGTGGGCTTGAACCCTTGATCTAGGCTACACCTAGCTCTGTATATTGAGTGCTTAAGTTTTGACTTCAGAGGTAATCTGGGTATTATTTTATGATTCCACCAAGTTGCCATTTCCAGCTACTTCTATTTGAAAACACTGCAACCAATGGACACATAGAAAGTTGGAGAACAGAAGATACTTCTTGAAAGAAAGACCATAGGAAAAATATAAAGCAACATAGGCAGACCGACTGTTACTACAAGAACAAGCAAGTGGCTAGCTCAGGAAACATCAAGGCAAGTGGTCGGGTCCCCTCAGTTCAAACTCCCTTCCAAGACTAAGACTCAATGGGAAT
>NW_006408651.1:4641188-4643323 GCF_000296735.1 Chrysochloris asiatica
ATTTTTTTTTTTTTTAATAAAATATTGTTTAAATAACCTATTTGGATTTTCTTCCTACATGTGATGGGAAATCAAATAGTTGCATCAGAGATCAAATTTGATGATTCTTTCATCACAGGATAGGTAAATTTTTCTGTTTGAAATAAAGGTAGAAAGATATAACAGTACTGTGATGAAAGCATAACAGAGATCTAAATGGGTGCTAAGAAAGTCTAGAAATGAACTACATCAAAGGACTAAGGTTTGAACCATAAGGTTGGTAGTTCAAGTTCACCATCCACTCCTTTGAAACCCTATACAGAGTCACAATGAGCTGGAACCAACTCTACAGCAATTAACAACATCAACAACAAGAATTCAAAAGGATTTATAAGAGGCTAATCCTGGAATCTTATTTTAAAGGATGCATAAGTGAGCATGGGTTAGACAAGGTAAAAAAAGGATCAGTTAGGTCTCCTTTTAAGTGATTTTCAGTCAATTCTTAATGATCTCCTCACTTTAATGCATAAAATGAATTTATATTCCACATAATTTATTGTTTGAGTTACTTATCAAAGTTGGACTTATTCTTACTGTTTTTCTGATATAAACAATAAAATGACTATAAGGAAAGTTTCAGGCAAAAGTAAGAAAAGAACCTGAGTTGCCTGGAACTTGAATAAACTACGTTGGATCACCAGGAGTTGACCTATTTTATTTGATTGTCAATGTCAATTAATAACAGCTCTTCCCTGGATACCTCCACAAAGTTTTAAACCTGGGAATGGTGCCAGAACAGACCTCCTCTCCTCTTTTCTTGACATTGTTCCACAAAACCAAAATTCCTTTCATGTTTAGTCATATGAAAAAGGACTACCATACAAGTCAGAAGCACAGATGTGATCATGATAAATGTGAATCAGAGCCAGTAATTCCCAGGACAGTAGTGAAATCTTGACTTAAAAATTTCTCCTTACCCATAGACAATTGTTAGCTTTGCTTTGAGGGATTCTCAGGAGTCTCTACTGTGATCTAGTGAACCCATAAACTTTCAGTCAACATGGCTCAGGCCATCCATGATGATAACTTTAAACTTCTGGACACTGGATATGTTGACAATAAGAAACTATCAAGATGATTGATGACATTGTAAATTTTAATCCAGATGTTTGATTTTGTGTAGAAGGCTTTATCTCAATTCTGGTTAGTTAATCCACCAGCTAAAGAGTCTCATTTGTCCCTTTTGGCCTCAGACTCGGTCTGCATCATGTCACTGCAGTGTGACTGATCTGTCTAACAATAACCAATTTCCTACTAACTCTTACTTTGTCTTTTAAGTAGCTTAACTTCCACATCACAGCAACACACAAGCCACTGAAGTATGACAAACTGACAGATGGGTGGTGAAGAAAGATAATAATTGTGGTGAAATCCAATTTCCATTAACATCAACTTATATTATTTACTTTTCACTAGGTTGCTAATAAACACTCCAATATTTCAGTGACTTACAACTGTACAAGTTTATGTTTTGGTCATGTTATCTGCCGTGGGTAGAACAGCTGATACATATGTCTTCATCAATCAATGGTCCAGACTAAAGGTGTGACCTCTAATCTGATCCATTGACATTTTCATCTCAGATGGAAGAAAATAATGGTAGAATCAACATGCTTGCTTTAAAACTTTAGTTGGGATGTGACACACATTACTTTCTCTCATATCCCAACACAAATCACACGACTAGTCTGATATCACTGGCCTGACAATATAATCTATAATCTTGTCATAGAAAAGGAATTCTCATGGATGGGGGAGAAAGGTAGTGGATAACTGGACCTAAAGTGTGGCACTGTGGGTTACTGCGTCAGACTGCAAAACCATTTGAACTGCAAGGTCAGTGGTTCAAGCTCACCAGCTGCTCCTAAGAAACTCTATACAGAGTTGCTGTAAATTGGAACTGACTGCAAGGCACTTAACAACAACAACAATAATATACTGTGCTACACAGTTCTTTAGTTCAAGTGCAGGGTAATACAGTCTCATATACCTTCTATCATCTGTGACTGTCTTTGCTTACAGAAAATGGAAATATAAATAATTTATCATTTGGTGGTCATTTTGTTAGTGCCTATATGTAGCACTGTGGGTTAATG
>NW_006408651.1:4646563-4649711 GCF_000296735.1 Chrysochloris asiatica
TCATCTTTCTCCCATGGAAAGACTGGTAGTTTTGAACTGCTTACCTTGAGATTAGCAGCCCGACTCGTAACCATACGCTAGCAGAGTTCCTTTTACAGTTAGTACATGGCTTTATAAATTTTCTTTAGTAATGTTCTTTATAGATATTCTCTCTCTAACTAAACTGTAAGCTGAGGAAAGATCTATCTTTTTCTATTCCTTAGTCCTTCTTTTTTCAGAGTAGTTAACATACCCTTGGCAGCAAATGACAAAAAATAAATAAACAAGTAAAAATTTACCACACTGATCTTAGACAGTAGAAGTACTCTTTATCTCCCCTAGCATTTAATGTTAAGGTAGACTGACTCCAAGACTTAGTACTTGAACAGCTGAAAGACAATATCAGGTAGCCTTTCTATTTTTTGTTCTATCATCATCAGCAAGTCAGCTGTATTCTTTGATATTTCCAAACACCATAACCAGGCAATACAATATGTAGAGAGACAGGTAGATTCTTCATTTTATCATTTTCTAAATGTTAGGTTAGGAAATCATTTCAGAAGGCCTTCCTTTTGTGTCTCTGTTGCCAGAATTATATGTCTGATCTATGCTGAAACCAATCCTCACTGGCATATTTAATTTGGATTTACTGGTGGACCTGGAGATACTTACTTCCTTCTGAATCACATAGGAGAGAAGCAGGTTCTCAATTCAAAATATACAGGGAACGCTCTGTGAGCACATTAGGTGACCCATTGGCTAGACCACCAGCAATATCTGCAGTATTTTCCAATCTGAAATAAAGAGAAGAATCAAAGCAATTATGTTTATAATTAACTATCCTGAAGTCTCTACATCATTAAAGAAAAAGCAGAGTTTGTAGAGCAGAAATTATAATGACCTGATCAATCACTTCATTTTACTATCAAAACCTGGTACCACATACATTCATATATACATTTAAGGAGCTCTGGTAGTGTAGTGGTTACGAATCGGGCTACTAACCTCAAGTTTGGCCAGTTCAAAACTAACAGCCACTCCATGGGAGCAAGATGAGGCTTTCTGCTCCCGTAAAGATTTATAGCCTCTGAAACCCTGTGCAGGGTCACTATGTGTTGGAAGCGACTGCACGGTACTTAACAACAACAACATATATATGTTTGTTTGTTTCTCAAAAGAAAGAATGTGTTTCTTCTTTTCTTTATATTCCACTTATGACCCAAAAGAATGTGAACAGGCTCATTTAATTTTAAACAAGGGTGGGAATGCAAATCTCACTTAATAATAAAGCCAAATAAAATGGCATAATATTTTATATACTCTCTCTTATTGTATATAACCTTTCCAAATAACAAATGCAGACATGTATGAAACACCCCAGAGACAATAAAAAGACTATTCGGATTATAAATTGCCACATGAGCATTCTATCTTCTTGTGTGTAATATTAAGAAGAAAAGAGAAGTAGAATTCTACTTAGAGCATTTATTTCAGTTGTAATAAAATATTTGAAAATGTGAATGTTAATGAATTAAGAGCAATGTATACTGTTGTTGTTAAGTACCGTGAAGTCCTTTCCGACTCATAGTAACCCTGCACAGGGTTTCTGAGGCTGTAATTATTTACAGGAGCAGAATGCCTCATTTTTCTCCCGCGGAACCTCTGGTAGTTTCAAACTGCTAACCTTGATTTTGGCAGCGTGACTTGTAACCACTATGCTACCAGAGCGCTACAAACTTGACTATTTGGATTGGTTAGGAACAGATAGAATCTGGTTTCATTCAATTCAGTGCAACATGTCCTGATGGTATGCAACTTGAAAAATGACTAGCTAGGTGTTAGGGATACAAATATGGTCACATCATAGAGTATAAAGAGGACAGATTTATTCCCAACTACAATGTGTTAGACTATAATAAGCCCTATATTAGGGACAATGTAAGAAATGCTTCTAAAATGATTAGTGAGGGTTGATTGATTTGAACCAAGGCAAGGTGGTGCAGAGAAAATTTCCTGGAGAACATACTTGAACCTGTCCTAAAAGGATAAGCAAACTATTGCTAGGCAAGAAAGACAAGTGTGTTTCAATACAACAACAACATAAGCAAAGGTAAGCATGGCTCTGTTGGAGTTCTGACTCAATGGGTCAGTACTGAAATGAGTCCCATTAAGAGAACAAATGTAGTTACAGAAATTTCAGTCTTGACTTGTATCTCTTAAAAACATGGAAGGAAATCCAGGTACATGTCCTTCAACAATTTCTGTTGAGGAAACTGTCATTCTCCTACCGGAGAAGAATTTTCTTTTTCTTATCCATTTCACCCTGCCCTGCTCTGTTTCCTGCAACCTCTCCCTTTGAATGGTTTCTATGACTCCAGTGGCCTGGTCCTTTCTGTTCATCCCCCTTTCTTCCAGTCACTCTGATGCATTTGCTTGTTAACCTATTCTCAATCCTGCACTCCAAAAATCCTGAGACAGAATAATCTTCCAAAACTGGGGGACGGAAGACACATTAGTCTCTTCTCTGAGCTAAGATTGTGGATTCCCACAGATTAAGCCTTTTGTCCTTACACTTTGTTCAAGCACCAGTGAACAGCATGGGGGGTGTGGGGGAGTGATTTCTGGAAATGAGATTTGGCTAATTGTTTGGGGTCAGATTCTGAATGGTTTTGAATCTAAAGCTTTCTGAGAAAAAGGACAGCCTCTCAGCTCTGTATTTTAAAGAGCAGGTTAAAGACTTCATGCAGTGTATGTTGTTAAAAAAAAAAGTGCCATCGAGTCAGTTCCGACCCACAGTGACCCTGTATAGGGTTTCCGAGGAGTGACTGGTGAGCTTGAACTGCTGACCTTGCAGTTCAAACAGCTTTGCAGTCTGGTGCATTAACCCACAGCGTCACACCAGGACTCCTTATGCAGTGTAGGGAAGCAATAATTCCCATTACACTGCCTATGTCTCTGGGCTTCTTCATAGGTCACAATGTCCTCAGGAAATAGGCTTCTGCACAGATGAAAGAGGCCCTTTTCTAATAGACATTTAAGACAGAGTACTGTTAGTGGCTATTGAGTTGGCTCCAACTCAGGGAGATCTTATGTGTAACAAGGAAACAGTTCTCAGTCCATCTTCATTATGCCACCTTCATGGTCTTTGATATATTTGAGCCCATTGTGC
>NW_006408651.1:4650381-4652211 GCF_000296735.1 Chrysochloris asiatica
GTTTTATTAGTGCCTGGTATTATTCTCCTCTCCACACATGCCTTAATATCTCTGGACTCTAAAAATCTGTATGCAAAACATCTGGGCACAAAGATGGTGATCAAAAAACACCAATTTCCTCACTCTTATCTTCCTGGTGTGCCACTGTAGGATAAGCACTGGACCATAAGGTCAGTTTGAACAGCAAGATCAACGATTCAAACTCACCAGCCGCCCCTTAGAAGCCCTATACAGGGTCCACTCAACAGCACTTAATGATGAACGAGGACCGCCTTCCTTCTAGGATGGAACTTTAGGCACGGAATGTGTGGAGTCACACCTCATGGCCACTGAAAGAAGGCAGGATTCACGGACCCTAGTTGTTTCTTTCTCCCACAATGTTCAGTTCCAAACCAAGCTCTTGCCCTTAAGAAAGAGCAGGCTTCCTCAGAAAATGCCGAAAATATCCCATCCCATGAGGCATGGCCCTCTTAGAGGCACCAGGGATGTGGATTTCTTTTGTTCTCCCTGGGTACAAAACAGGAGCCCTGGTGGCATGGTTGGATAAGCACTGAATGGCTAAAAGCAAGGTCAGAAGTTCAAACCCACCAGCCACTCAGAGTGAGAAAGACTAAGCTTTCTGCTCCCATAAAGATTTACAGCTCAAAACCATATATAAGTTCACTATGTGTCAGAATCAACTTGATGGCAGTACGTTTGAGCACCAAGCAGGCTCACTGACTAACAAACAAGGTTTTGTCAATAATTTTTGGCATCTTTGGATGGATACTATCAAATTTACCAAATCTAGATAACTGAGTCACGATATGGCGCTACAGGATAAGAACTGCACTGCTAACTACAATGTCAGTGGTTCAAACCCAGCTGTCCTTGGAAACCTTATTCAGGCTCGCTATGAGTGGAATTGGCTTGATAGCACAAACAAACAACATTCTCAACAATAATAATAGTTTTAATGTAATCCTACTTCTCCAGGTTCCTATCATCCCACTGTCTCAAATCAACTACGAAACACCTGGCCTTCCCAGTAAGTACCATCTAATCTTTCCTGTTCTCTGAACACTGCTTCCTCTAGTCCCTCACTTCCATTCTCTGGTATTCCTTGTTGTTGCCATTAGGTGCCATCGAGTCAGTTCCAACTCATAATGATCCCATGCACAACAGAACTAAAAACTGCCAAGTTCTGTGCCATCCTCACAATTTTTGCTATGCCTGAACCCATTTCTGCTGCCAGTATATCAATCCATCTCACCGGATGTGTTTCATTTTTTCATTAAGACTCCATTTACCAAGCCTAATGTCCTTTTCTAGGGATTGGTCCTTTCTGGTAATATGTCCAAAATATGTGAGATGAAGTCTCACCATCCTGGCTTTTAAGGAGCAGTCTGAGTATACTTCTTCCAACACAGATTTGTTTGTTCTTCTGATAGTCCATGGTACTTTCAATATTCTTCTCCAACACCATAACTCAAATGCATTCGTCTGTCTATAGTCTTCCTTATTCATTGTCCAACTTTCATATGTGTATGATCCTATTGAAAATATCATGGCTTGGGTCAGGTGCACCTTAGTACTGAAACAGATACCTTTGCTCTTGAACACTTTAAAGAGGGTTTGTGCAGCAGATTTGCCTAATGCAATACATAGTTTGATTTCTTGACTGCTGTTTCCATGAGTATTGATTATAGATCCAAGCAAAATGAAGTCTTTGACAACTTCAATCTTTTCTCCATTTACCATGAAGCTTTTTAATGGTTCAGTGGTGAAGATTTTCGTTTTCTTTACATTGAGGGGCAACCTATACGGAAGGCTGTGGTCTTTGTTCTTCAT
>NW_006408651.1:4654300-4663639 GCF_000296735.1 Chrysochloris asiatica
TTCTTTCTATGATGTACTTCATGTCATCCCTTAGCTCCTCTAATCATCAGTCATTATTGTCTAATGAATTCAATCTCTTTTTGAAATGGTCTCTAAATTCAGGTGGGATATGTTCAAGGTCATATTTCGGCTCTCACTGACTTTTTAAAATTTTCTTCAATTTCAGCCTGAACTTGCAATGAGCAGCAGATCCTCTGTTCTACAGGCAGCTCTTCTACTGTTGTATTTTGAGTGCCTTCTAACTTGAGGAGCTCATCTTCTAGTACTCTATCTGACAATATTCTGGTGTTATTCATGGTTTCATCTTCTGGCACTATATCAAAAAAGTTCTGCTACTATTCATAAGGTTTTTAGTGGTCAAATATTCAGTAGTCTGCCTTTCCTTCTTCTGCATCTATCTTATTCTGGAAGCTCCACTAAAGCCTGTCTACTATGGGTGACCCTGCTGGTAATTAAAATACCAGTGGCATAACTTTCAGCAACACAGAAGTCACCAAAGTATGACAAGTCAGCAGAAAAGTGTTGGCTGATAATCTAGTTCCATGCTAATAATTTAATAGAAAAGAATGAGCTATCCTACCCAGAGAACACAACTGTGTCTTCAAAAGAATCTTCTAAGGATACAAATCTTATTCCAAAGGCCTATCCCAGTGGCAATGAGCTCTGGTAGTGCAGTGATTATGAGTTGGACTGCTAAACTCAAGGTCAGCAGTTTAAAATTACCAGCTGTTCTGTAGGAAAAAGATGAGGCTTTTTGCTCCTATAAAGATTTACAGCCTCAAAAACCCTATACAGGATCACTATGAGTCAGAACTGACTCCACAGCACACAACCACAACCACCATCCTAACTGCAGAAATTCAGACAACCCAGCAGGTAAGGTAAAAAGAGCACAGTGATTCTGGAACGAGTTAACTTTTATAATCATATTTATAAAAGAAGCTTCTTTTCCTATGCAGTCAGCCCTGAACTGAGGATCTGGGAAGCAGACAATGTGAGAATTGGAAGAGAATTTAGAAACCTTGTCCAATTTCCTCATTTTTCAAATAAGGAAACCAAGATCCCCAGGTGAAGTAATTTGGATTTCGTCAGAAATCTTTCAATTCAGGCACCTCCCACCTTTTTTTTTTTTTTTTCTTTCAGTAGGACCTTTCATCTTTTGCCTCTAATGTGAACTCTTAATTTGGAGGCATCCCAAACAGTTTTACATACAGTCAGCATGTGTAATAGATGTCCTTTTTGATGATGCCAAAAGATATAAAATTATAAACATTTTCTAACAGATTCCCTGTTTTCTAGGAATGAAATCAGGTCACAGAATGATTTTGTAATTGTCATTAAGTCAATTACAACTTACATCAAGTCAGGTGTATCAAGTAGAACTGTGCTCCATAGTGTTTTCATGTCTGATTTTTCTGAAGTAGATTACCAGGCCTTTATTCTGAGCTTCCTCTGGGTGAACCTTCCATTTGTCCATTAGCAGCTGAGCACATTAATCATTTGTTCCTCCCAGCAACTCCATTAACAGACTGATCATTAAGAGTTTGCAAACAGTGCCCCAACACTGTCCTACAGGCAAAATTAGTCATGAATTTGCACTGTATGTGCCATAGATTGATCTTTTGTTTGTTGCTGCTGTTGTTATGTGCTGTGGAGTATGTGCTGTGGAGTCCTTTAGCAATGCTGCTTAGGGTTTCTGAGGAGCAGCTGGTGGGTTTGAACTGCCGACCTTGTAGTTTCCATTCCAGTGCTGATCCTACATTGCCACACCAGGAGTCTGGTCTATTGTTTTTAGCATCAGGAGTTCTGATTGTTGAAAATAGTGGGTCACTGTGGCATCCTGGTGTGGTGCTGTGGGTTAATGCACTGGACCTCAAGGTCAATTTGAACCACGCGGTCAGCGATTCAAGCTCACCAGTCACTCCTTGGAAACCCTATGCAAGATTGCTATAGGTCGGAACCTATTCAACGCCACTTAACAACAATCATATGGCAATATAATGTTTGGGTGTTGGTGTTTATGTATACTACTATCAACGAGCTTGGATATGAAAGATGGGGATATGTCAACATTATTAGCAACGAATTGAAATGAGACTTTGAGAGCACACCTGTACTGAATGTAGAACATGAAGAAGCAATAAGACATCTTCCCCATCACTCAGTGGGAAGACATAAAAGTAAGCTGCAGTAGCTGACAGAGTATTGAGTTGTGTGGCCTCAGTTTCACATCATAATGGGAATTCCCTTCCAATTACATGAAAAGGAAAAACTGGCTTCTGCTTGCTGAGTTATTTTTCCAGTTTCAGAAGGAATCTTCTGGTCTTTTTTGCTGTTAATTATGGATCCTGTGCAGCAGTTTAATCTAACTATGGCTCTCTCCAGTGATTACATGATAAGACATTCCCAAGTCCTCCTCCTTTATTTTTTCAGTTCTCTTTCCCTAGGTTTCTCTACCTTAACTCTCCTTTAGAAGTTGCCCTTGAAAAGCTTAGTAACAATTGGACTCTAACAACATTTTAACGTAACGCTTACATCCCTGCTTCTGTTCACACTGTAAAAGGTAATCTTTGAATGGTTT
This sequence comes from Chrysochloris asiatica, assembly GCF_000296735.1. Taxonomy (NCBI): domain Eukaryota; kingdom Metazoa; phylum Chordata; class Mammalia; order Afrosoricida; family Chrysochloridae; genus Chrysochloris; species Chrysochloris asiatica. Next base: position 4,656,882 of record NW_006408651.1, read on the forward strand.
AAGCATCTGGATTCTATTACTGCAAAGTATAGCACACAAAATGGAAGAGACTTTTTACATTTGCGTGGAATTCAGGCAGCTGCTGGAGTCACCCTTGGGCCTAGTTGTTTCAAAGAGATTTGCAACAGGCTTAAGTCAGAAATGATAAAATTGTCAAAAAAAAAAAAAAAACTTTGGAATTCCTTTTGGAAGACAGCTAAAAAAATAAAACCAAACCAAACCTCCAGAAGGAAAAAGGAAGAGAATACTGCCTGCAAAATTTTAATAATATAATTTATTGGGTCAAATACTGAAAATCCAAATAGTATCTGCTGTGCATATCCAAGAAATGTTTCTACTTTTTTTTTTCCTTTCAAAATATAACATTGGTTTTGCAGTTCTGCAGATTATAAATCACATTTTTTTGGGTAGGAATATTGGATTTTTATTCCATTTGTCCTTTTTTACTTAAATACTCTAAACCTTTGTGGTTTGGTTATTAAAATCCAGTTGGCAGAGAAAGGCTAAATCTTTATGTTTTCCAGCTGCATTCCTACTAGCTACATACAAGTGTTATTAGCCATATGACCATATTTACATCAGCAGTGAGTGAGACTTTCTCATGACCCATTCTGACAGCACCCAGTGATGCAGGGAGGCTGAGACAGGTTTTTTTTTTTTTTTAAAGAGTAAGACTGACTAAACTGAAATAGCTGCCCAAGGTGAGTGAAGCCATGTTGTTCCTGGAGTTAACCAATCTAATTTGTTGTTGTTGTTAAGTGTAGTCGAGTCAATTCCAACCCATAGCAATCCTGAATAGGGTCTCCAAGGAGCAGCTGGTGAGCTTGAACCACCGACCTTGCAGTTCAAACGACTTTGCAATCTGATGCACTAGCCCACAGCACCACACCAGGACTCCCAATCTAATTTAGACGGGACAAAACACAGAGACTACACTGCAGGAAGATCAGAAAAGTTCATGAATGATAGTAAGTAAGCTGAACAAAGGAGCTCTGGTAGTGTAGTGGTTACGAATAGGGCTGCAAACTGCAAGATCAGCAGTTCAAAACTACCAGCTGTTCCACGGGAGAAAGATGAGGCTTTCTGCTCCCATAAAGATTTACAGCCTCGGAAACCCTGTACAGGGTCGCTATGAGTCGGAACCGACTCCACGGCACATAACAACAATAACAACAACAAGCTGAACAAAGTAAATTATTCAGTAAGAACAATAGGAGAGGGGGATTTTTAGTTCAGATATTTGATGTTCTTTCAAAAACATAGATTAGAACATGTTTTTAAATGCTACTCAAAACTGAAACCGAATCCACTGCCATCAAGTCCATTCTGATTCATTACTGTTTGTGAGGCTATAAATTGTTATGGGAGCAGAAAACCTCACCTTTCTCCCACGGAACAGCTGGTGAATTTGAATTACCAACCTTCCAATTTGGATTCCTGTCTTTATCCTACAGAGCCACCGGGGATCCTTAACGTTCCCCAGTATACCCAGCTTAATATAAAAGGCAGATTTGTCTAATAATAAAAGATAGTGCCTTCCACTCCTTTATTATATGCAGCTCATTCCATAATATGGCTACTTCCCTGAAAAATTAATTGTAAAACAATAATGTGAAATTTTCAGGTAGGAATTTTTTAATTTATTTAAATAAACTGTGAAGTAGATTTTGTGAATGCCTCAAATCTTCACCTATTGGTCTCTCTTGCACACTTGTATTTTTTACATATAGGATCTCTAAATTCAAAGATGTAGACCAGAAGCTGGGAAATATTTTCTGTAAAGAGTAAGAAAATATGTTCAACTTTTGGGGCTATACGGTCTCTCTTTCAACCATTCAACTCTGCTGTGAAGAAAGCAGACACAGATACTATTCAAATGAAAGAAAATGGTGGTGCTGTGTTCCAGTAAAACTTTATTTACCAAAACAGTTACTGAGTAGAATTTGGCCAAAAGTCTCAGATTCATGCTAGAAGGGTTCCAAGAAACTGCTTAAATGATGGCTGAGTGGAATCAGGGAGGAAAAGAGATTAGGAAATGCTATTCAAGCAAATGAGAGTAGAGGGTTTGGGTGTGAGAGGGTTCTCCAACAGAGAAAGCTGCACAGCAGAGATCCAGAGGCTGACCTGTGTCTGGTGGGTTTGATGGAAAGCACTTCTATTATTGGAGTTCAAGGATGGTGTGCTGAGAGGTAAGATGGTGAATATTTAAGACTATTTGTAAGAGTCTTTCAGCCTACTGAGATGGTTATTAAGGCCTTTGAGTCAGTTCCGACTCATTGAGGTAGGAGGATTACAAATGCTGAGGCTAGTTAGAGGGAGGGGAAGTTGGACAATCTGTTTTGAGTTACATGCAATAAGCAGTTTTGACAAACCAGTGTCCAGAATCACCTTACTAAAGAGGAAAGCTTGTCTACTATTAAGTACTGATTTGTTTAAGGGAAACACAAATTCTTAATTCAAACCATTTCCATTTTGCATGGAGACCAACAAGCAACACGGAATTTCATTTTAATATCCCAGTACATATGGTGTGTGTGCTTGTCCTATGCTTCAATCCTGTCCATGAATTACATAAATACCATGGGGACTTCAAAAACTCCATTTTCTTTTAATTCCATTTTTCCATGGGCTTATGAAACCTCCTTGTACTTAACAATAACAACAACAACAAAAAAATTGGGGGGTGGGTGTAGGGGTTGTTGTTGTTTGTTGTTGTCAGGTGCCCTCGAGTCAGAACCCACTCATAGCGACCCCATGCACAGCAGAACGAAACAATGTCCGATCCTCACTACCGCTGCCACACTTGAGTCTATCAATGATGCCACCTGGCTAATCCATCTCGTTAGAGGTCTTCCTTTTTTTCTCTGACCCTCCACCTTACCCAGCATGACATCCTTCTCCAGCGACTGTTTCCTCTGGACAACATGTAGGGGTAGGGGATTAAAAAATGTTATGAAAGATGTTTGATTTGTTCTTTTAACTTCTAATTCACTACTTTTCAAACTTTTGACCAACCTTCAGAAATACTACTGGTCAAACGTACTTCCTGAGTTGCCTTTAAGTGAAGAGCGGGTGACAAGGCATGACCAAGAAAAACCTTCCAAGCTGAGGGCTCATGGTGAGAGGTGAAGTAGAAAGAACAAAGACACTTGGAGCAGCTCTGATTCTGCCACTTCACACCAGATGTGCACTGACCCTGTGTGCAGAGAAGCAAACTGTCTCTTCCCTTGCCTGGGAGAGTCAATCTCCATTTGGCAAGGCTTCAGGCAATTTTTGCTAGGCTTGGCTGCAAAGGGGTATGGGAGTTTGCTACTTTGAAGTTGCAAGCTTAAGGACTTTCCAGATAGGCTTAAGGGGTCTCTATTGGGTTTCAGGAAATGGGTCATCAGTGAAAGTTACTTTCAGGAGTTCCAGCATAAGACTGCATTTTTGGACTTAAGTTACTTAGCTTGAAAAAAAATGAAAAGAAAAGTCTCATTTAATTCGTATCCATTGTTTATTTAGACATATAATTATTTGAGACTAGGTTAATGGGAGTACATGCCATATAAGTCAGAAAATATTTCATGCATGTCAGTTCCTTCAGGATGCTGTGTTATAATCACTCACTGAAAAGACCCTGTTGTTAATTTGAAAGGATGGAGCATGAGGTAGGAGCTCAGAAGAGAGGAAAGGATGTCCATCCCCACAAAGTTCAGCGCGCAGTCACAAATGCCTCTCGCTTCTTCTGTGTTACCTCTTTGGCAGGAAGAACATTGCAAAGAAGGGACAGGGAAAGGCCTGATGAGTGGCCACCCAAAGATCTTGACACTAAGGGTAAGTGTGTGTGTGTGCCAAGAATTGCACCCAAACCACACCAAAATGTCACCGATATTATTTACTTACTTCTTACAAAAACTGTTATGATGCAGTTTTATCCTCCAAGAAAAAGAAAGGAAAAAACAAACTAACCAACCTTTTCCCATTGAGTAGTTTCTGACACATGGTAAACCATGTTCTACAGAGCAGAATGACCCCAGAGGATATTCTTGGCTAAGATCTTTATAGAATCAGACTGCTGCATCTTACTCCCATGGAGCAGTTAGTGGATTCAAACCATAGGCCTTTTGTTAGCAGCTGAGCACTTGTACCACTGCTCCACCAGTGTTTCTATAATTAAAGCCCAGAGAAATGAAATAATGGTGCCAATTTGGTTCCTCCAACAATCAGAAGCTAAGATAGGTTAGATGTGCATGCAATTTATCGGGAAAATATCTATGAAAAAACAAAGGAAACAATTGTAGGCCAGGCAAATGTTCAGACCATGATGAATGGTTTGCATTTGAGAGAAGAAAGGGGGACAGAATAGGAAAAATCTCAGATCATGCCATAGCTCAGTCATAATTTCATCCAAGTCAATTGGTTGGGTGATTCCAAGCAAACATGTTCATTGAAAGAGTCTTGAGTAGGGAAGGAATAGAGTAGCACGATCGGTCCTGTCATATTCAGACAATGGTTGGGAACAGCCTGAGACAAGTGTGGTACTGGATCTGGAGGGACAAAATCTGTGGCTACCAATTAAGTATGTTACCCATAGCAAGTTGTCTCAAAGGAAGGCTGAGCAGACATCCCTATGTGCGTCACATGTAACTTGCCTGAGGTCATAAAAATTGCAAAAGATTTAATCATAAACTACCTAAGCCTTCACTGTATTAACATCACTCAGTGGTTCGAAACCTTCCTGGAAGAGATCAGAGAACAGAAAAAGTTAATACAAAATTGTTGACACCATAGTTGCTATGTATCAGGGGTTGGAAAATGTTTTCTGTAAATAAACAGAGAATAAATTTACATTGTAGGATGAGCACTGGACTGAGAACCGCAAAGTCAGCAGTTCTAATCCTCCAGTTGCTCCTCGGAAACACTATGCAGGGTTACTATGAATTGGAATCGACTCAATGGCACTTATCAACAAGGCCTCTGTTGCTACTACTGTTGTTTAAAACCAGCCATAGATAATATGTAAACACCAAAAGTGTCACCTATGGTGGACAGTTTCAATAATTTCCAGATGAAGACAGGTTAGGAAGAAGGATGTAGTACTCTACTTTAGGAAAAATAAAGGCACTGAAAACATTCTGAACAGCAGCGGAACATTTTTGGAAGATGAGCCCCCTCAGATTGGAAGAAATTAAAAATGAGACTAGGGAAGAGATATCCCTGAAAACAAAGTTGACCTTAATGATGTAAATACAGCAAAGGTTTTGGGACCTTCATTTGATGGTGTGATATGATGCAAAATGAGAAGACACAGATGCAAAAAGCCACTATTTACTAGAATGTACAAAGTATGACCCTTGGAAAATTGGAGTTGTAAAAGATAAAATGGGAGTCCTGGCATGGGCTGTGTGTTAATGCACTAGACTACAAACACAGTGAACTGAAAGATTGGTGGTCCAAGCTTGGACCTATACAGTGTCACTATACAGGGTCACTATGGGTCAGAACTAACTTGGTGGCACTTACTTAACAACAACAGAAGATAAAATGGAACACATAAAGATCTTTATGTAAGACTTTAGTCAGCTGACATGATCTGCTGTTGGCCATTTTGAATCAGATAATCATATGATCTGTCATGCTGGGAATGACAAGTTAAAGAGGAATGGTGTAGCATTCATCGTCAAAAAGAGCACTTCAAAATCTATCCTGAAGTACAGTGCTATCAGTGATAGATCCATATGTATACATCTAAAAGGAAGACCAGTTACTATGACTATTATTCAAATTTATGCTACAACCAAAGATAAGGAAATTGAAGGTTTTTACCAATTTCTTCAGCCTGAAATTGATCAAACGTGCAATTAAGGTACATTGGTAATTACTGGCAATTGTAATGCCAAAGTTCAGCAGCTGGAAAACGTGGCCTTGTGACAGAAACTACTCTGGAGATCACATGATGAATTTTGCAAGACTAACAACTTATTCATTGGGAATTTCTTTTTTCTTCTCCATAAAAGCAGCTATACACATGAACTTTGCCAGATGTAAAATACAGGAATTAAAGCAAATACATCTGTGAAAAGAGATGATGGAGAAGTTCAATATCACCAACCAGAAGAAAGCCAGGGCCAGCTGCAAAATGGACCATCAATTGCTCATTGTTGTTGTTAGGTGGATAGAGTTTCTGAGGCTTTAAATCTTTGTAGGAGCAGAAAATTGCATCTTTTTCCCATGGAGTGGTTGGTGGACTCGAACCATGGACCTTATGGTTTGCAGTCTAGTGCTTATCATATGGCACCTCTGTGCTCCATTTAATTACTCATATATAAGTTCAAATTGACACTAAGAAAATTAAAATAAGTCCACAAGAGCCAAAATATGACTTTGGGAATACCACACCTGAACTCAGAACTATTTCAAAAACAGATGTAACACACTGAACACCAATGACTGAAGACCAAACAAATTGTGAAAACTGGACACCATACACGAAGACAGAAAAAAGTTCTTAAAACTTTTGAGGAAAGAAAGAAAAGATTAAAATGGGTTTAAGAAGACTCTGAAGTTTGTTTTATTAAACTTTTTATTGTGAATTGGTTTCAGGTTTACAGACAAGATCCTCAGCTCTACACAGCAAACCATACATCTTGTTGCATCTCAATGATTGCAATACCCTCTATGAAACATTCATCCCACTCCTTCCGTGTGGTTCCCCATTTACATCTTGTAGTCCACAAATGAACAAGGTAAAAATATTTGATATACTATATATATAT
>NW_006408651.1:4664574-4666321 GCF_000296735.1 Chrysochloris asiatica
GCTAGGTCAGTGTCCGTGGTCTCAGTTTACACATCTTCCTAAACTTCAGACCAGCCAGCACTTCCTCTTCTCTCTTTCGTCTCAAGGTCAACAGGTACCAATGGAACATGGCCAAACTCAGCCCATGTCTTCATGGCTGCATTTCCCCCACTTCTAATCACAAGTAGACCAAGGTAGTCACCAGTAAGCATACTACACTTATCATTAGTTCCCTTTGAGTTTCAGTCCTAGAAGGGGGTTTATCCTGATAGTCTGAATTTTCTTTCTTTGATGCCTCCAAAGCAAACAGTTTGCTTGATACTCACACAACCAAACAATCCGATTTTTTTTTCTGCAGGTCTTTCTTTTAATAGGAATCTTCTGTTCTCCCAGCAGTTCTGGGATGGCCTGCATGTCTTTTCAAGTGGGAATGGCCCAACTCAGAAGATTCTTAGTGGGGCTCAACATCCCACCTAACATCCCATATGCTAAAAATGTTCAACAAGAACCCTATTTCCCTGGGCAACTTATATTTCCCCTTTTAGCAAAGCCAATCAGTTATACTCTAAAGATCAGCTTACAAGTTTTCTGGCACCATAATACCCAATATTCATTTCTATCACACATAAATGTCTATGTCACAACAGTAGGCAGGGGAAACAATATCCACAAGACAATCAAGCACATAAACATTTCCCCCCTCCTTTACCCACTCAGCCTATGTCTTGATCCATGTATCTACTCACAGAACACTCTTGTTCCAAGGTTGTATGTAAATCACTATTTACCTCTGTTCCATTAAGCTCATGCATACCAACCTAAGTCTTCCCCTATTTTCCTTGTTCATCTGTCACCCTCGCTCTTCTTATGTATTGCCCTCCCCCTCCTTGTATATTGTCCTCCCTGTCACGTGAGCTAACATGTGTCTACTCTGTAGACAGTGAATTACTTTCCTCTTGTTCTCACCCCTGGTAATCATAAAAGAATGTTTCGTATAGTATGGAAACCTTTTAGTAAGCTTTTAAAATAAGGGTCTCATACAATATTTGTCCTTGAGGTTCATCTATGTTATGAGGTGTTTTGTAGCTTCATCATTATTCTTCAATATTGCATAGTATTCCATTGTGTTATGTACCAACATTTGTTTATCCATTCTTCTATTGATGGGGACTTCGGCTGTTTCCATATTTTTGCTATTGTGAATACTGCTGTGATGAACATTGATGTGCATATGTCTACCTGGGCCCTGGTTCTTATTTCCTGTGGAGATATTCCAAGTCGAGGGATTGCTGGGTCATAAGGTATTTCTTTTTCTAACTTTCTGAGGAAGTGTCATACCATGTTCCAGAGTGGCTGAACCAATTTGCAGTTCCACCAACAATGTAGGAGGGTCCCAGTCTCTCCACACCCTTACCAGCATTTGCTGTAATCTGTGTTTTTGAATTTCACTGTTAATGCTGGTGTTAGATGATATATTATTGTTATTTTGATTTGCATCTCTCTAATGGATGCAAACCACCTGGTATGGCATCACAGGATAAAGCACTGGAATGCAAGGTCAGTTTGAACCACAAGGTCAATAGTTCAAACCTACCAACTACTCCTATACAGGATTATTATGGGTCGGAACCTACTTCATAGAACTTAACAACAACAAAAATGGCTAATGACTGTGACTATTTCTTTATATGTTTGTTGACTGCCTGTATGTCTTCCTTGGTGAAATGTCTTTTCATGTCCTGTGCTCATTGGTCTTTTTCTTGTATAG
>NW_006408651.1:4667836-4669095 GCF_000296735.1 Chrysochloris asiatica
CAAGTCTTGAGTTACAATATTGAAAGACTGTAAAGACAAAATATTGAATAACATTACTGATGTTTAGTACTTTTGATTCAATTCTGACTCATGGTGGTGTGCCCTTGAGTAGTTTCTGACTCATAGTTCTGAGGAGTAGCTGCTAGGTTTGAACTGCCAACCTCTTGTTGTTGTTAAGTGCTGTTGAGTGGTTTGTGATCCATAGTGACCCTGTATAGGGTTTTCGGAGTGGATAGTGAGCTTGAACAACTGACCTGGTGGTTCAAAGTGACTTTGCAATCCAGCACATTAACCCACATTACCACACCAATATTCCAACCTTCAGGAAGCATCAAAAGAAGATGGAAGATATCATATGATCAATAACCAATGGTTATTGCTGTTGTTAGGTGCTGTCGAGTCATTCCAACCCATAGCGACCCTGTATAGGGTTTCCAAGGAGCAGCTGGTGAGCTTGAACCACTGGCTTTGCAGTTCAAACGACTTTGTGTCTGACACATTAGCTCACAGTGCTACACCAGGACTCCATAACTAATGGTGGTAGTAAGAAATAAGTAGGTAGTAGGAAGAAGTCTAAGCTAAACTGAAATTGTTCATATTGGTGAAAAACAAAGCCCCAGGAATTGACAAAATATCAACTGAAATGTTTCAACAAAGTGATGCAGTGCTGTAGGTGCTCACTTGTCTATGCCAAGAAATTTGGAAGACAGCTGCCTGGCTACCTGACTGGAAGAAATCCTTAATTGTGCCAATCCCAAAAGATGGTGATCCTAGAGAATGTGGATTTATTGAATAGTATCAATAATATTGCACCCACATAAATTTTTCCTGAAGATAATTTTTTATAAAATGGTTGTGGTAGTACATCAACAGTGATCTTTCATAAATTCAAACTGGATTTAGAAGAGTTGTGGAATGAGGGATGTCATTGTTGATGTCAGCTAGACCTTGGTTGCAAACAGAGAATACTAGGAAGATATTTATCTGTGTTTTTTAGACTATGCAAAGGTATTTGAAGGTGGATCACAACAAATAATTAATAACCTTGCAAAGAATGGGAATTCCAAAACAGTTAATTGTGTTCAACCCATACATAGATCAAGAGACAGTCATTTGAACAGAACAAGGGAATACTACCTGGTTTAAAAATCAGAAAAGATGTACTTCAGAGTGTATCCTTATTCAATCTGTATGCTGAGTAATCTAAGAAGATGGACTATATGAAGAAGAATTTAGCATCGGGATTATAGGAAGTTTCA
>NW_006408651.1:4670290-4670786 GCF_000296735.1 Chrysochloris asiatica
GACATGAGGAACCTGTTGTCAGTTGAATATTGACTCACAGAAGAGGCACAGGAAAGATGGTGGACAACCCTATGTTAATTACCTTGCTTCACAATTTTACAGAAGGTTGGCTTACTCAATGTAGAATTTGAATCTGCATGGCACAGATGAATAAGCTCTGGTGATGCAGTGGTTAAGCACTCTTCTGCTAACTGAATGGCCTGTTGTTTGAACCCACCAGCCACTGTGTGGGAGAAAGATTTGGTAGCCTTAGAAATCTCATGGGATAGCTCTACTTTACTACACAAAGTCATTGTGAGTCCATATTACTCAATGGCTACAGGTTTATGACATATATTTCCTATGAGGGGAAGGCAAGATTCAAGTGTGGAACAAATTCCTGGAGTATCTCCATCTGTTGGAGAACTCCTTTCTTATGACAGGGAGGTTCATGCTTACAGTAAAAGAAAGTTCTTTCCTACTGTAAACTGTATTCAAAGTTGCCACGGATTGAAAT
>NW_006408651.1:4673378-4688590 GCF_000296735.1 Chrysochloris asiatica
TTTTTTTTTTAATTATATGAGGAAATTCACATGTCCCTAAAAAGTATGTACTTCCTTACTTTATACTTTACACAAAACTCAAGTAAACATCATATGTCTGTTATGGATTAAATTGTGTACTCAAACAAACATGTTGAAGCCTGTGGTTGGTGGTGGCTGTGTGTTATAGATTTGGTTCTGATCCATAGCAACCTTGAATAGCATTTCAGAGGCTATAAGTCTTTACAGGAGCAGAAAGCCTCATCTTTCTCTCAAGGAGCAACTGGTAGATTCAAACTGTTGACTCTATGGTTAGCAGCCCAACTCATAATTCATGCCTGACACTACTAGTGCTCCTTAACATGTAATACTCATGAATGTGACATAACTTGGAAATAAGAGTCTTTGCAGATGTAATCAGTTCAGTTAATATTAGGTCATACATAGGGAGGGTCTTAATCCAACACAAATGATGTCTTTATAAAAAGAGAACAAAGAAACAAGGGGAAGGTATACATATAAAGACAATGACAGAGATAGAAGTGATGCAACTATAAGCTAAGGAGCATCAAGGAATCAATAGAAGGATTGCCAGGAACCAAAAGACATTAGAAGAGGCAAGAAGGATCTTTCCCTAGAGCCTCCAAAGAAAGCATGACCCTGCTGCCATCTTGATTTCAGACTTTCATTCTCCAGAAAAGTGAAACAACAAATATCTGTGATTTTATGCCACCTGGTTTATGGTGCTTTGTTAAGGCAGCCGTAGAAAATGGATACAGATTCTGATATATAAAAAGAATGAAATTTACAGGTAGTTTGTGTTGGGATTCCAAAGTTCTGAAACTGGGATATGAGTAATGTTATTAGCATTATGATAACTGAAGAGTGTAGTTCTATACTTATGATACTGGACTTGCTTGCTTTGGTCCCTGTGCTTTCCAGTTCAGATGCATGACTGTAAGTAGGTCGATACTTCTGAGGCAGTGTTCTCAACTCAGAAAAATGCACAGGACACATCTCTGATGGAGTTCTTGGCAAATCACTTGATTATATTTCCTGATATTCAACAGATGCCTATAAGCCACAGGGCAAACAGATCTACTCAGCCAGTAGTTCACCATAACATTAAATTGGAGCTAACATAAGGACCTATGCATAATATTTAATAGAAACTGAAATAATTATAAAAGGCATAATTTCAGAGTTTATTACTGTCCAACTGTCTCAACTTCTGTGGTAGCATAAGGAGATCTGGTAGCGTAGTGGTTATGAATCGGGCTGCTAACTTCAAGGTCAGCAGTTCAAAACTACCAGCTGTTCTGCAGGAGAAAGATGAGGCTTTCTGCTCCGGTAAAGATTTACAGTCTCGGAAACCCTGTGCAGGGTCACTATGAGTTGGAACCGACTCCACAGTACTTAACAACAACAACAATAACTGCCTCAACTTCTGTGGTAGCATATATTTCAAACCCACTAGCCGGTCCTTGGATAATCCTATACAGGGTCACTATGAATTGGAACCGACTCGATAGCACTTAACAACAACACATTTCACTGACCAAATCAGTGTGTATTTATTGTCAGATTTTCTCTTACTTTTGGCACTGTATACCAGTGGAATATTTCATGTGAGCTTTATTTAGAACAGATACAGCAGCAGACAGACCCTGTGGCTTTGGATGTTAGTAAAAAGAAATGATTTATGATGTAATTTCTATTTACATATGATTCATTTTCTGTTAGGATGACAGCATTTTCTTCAAGTAGAAAGGGTTCATTGGATGATACCTTACCACCCTTCTTCTTTCCATACCAACTTTTCCCTTGCCTTTCCTGCTGTTTCTCTCCCCTTCAGAGCCCACACATCTTACATGAACAAATTCTACTTGAAAACTAAAAAAATACCACTACCAAGAAGTAAGACCAGAGCTACAAATGGAAACATTAATTTTCATCTGGACAAGTGACTCCAAACATTTTTGTGATTAACTTATAGGAAAGGGAGAAGAAGGTAACAGAGATGGAGAAATCTTCCTTAGAGTCCCACTTTTCCCATGACATAGTTATTAAAGGATATTCACCTGCTGTTTCAAATCTACAAAGTATTATTTTCCTCAATTGCCTTTAAACTGTGTTTGAACAATGCTTCAGTTGGCAGTCACAAATCATATGGGAGGCATCCCAATAGTGACTTTTAGGAGAAGGTAAATGGATTCCTCTGTTTATATATTTTAGTCTACTCCAGAATCTTCTCAGATAAAGAATGATGTCAACTAATTAAAGTAAAATGGACAAATTAAAATTCATAAATCAGGTGAGAAAACGAATTATCTTTGGTTAAAAAAGTATTTGAGAAACATGTTGTGAAGTTTTTAAATGGCTTTGAGTTTAGTATAATTCACATTTAGTAAGGAATTTAATAAAAATGAATTAGTTCAAATTCTAAGGCCTATTACTTTATGTTGTCATCTGTCTTGACACCATAAAATATGTATGGGGGTGATTAATGATGTCCCATTCTTGAATAAACCAACATGTATAAAATATGGAAAAATCTTTCTACATATTCATAACACTGAAATATATATATACAGAGTTAATACAGACTCCAATTAACATTATAATGTAATTAGTGTGGTTCTATTCCATGGCCCAATAGATAAGGAAGAGGCTTTTTAGTAACACTCTACTACCACATACAGCAGATTCAGTTAAGGTTATTTATCTTGACTACTGACTTGAAATGTAAATTTGCCCTCTCTGGTTATGATATGAAAGTTGGGGAGGGGGGTGGTCAGTGTAGCTGTGAATTGTATGTATGCCCTCTAACGATCTGATACAGGCAGTCCTACATGGTGCAAATGGTTAAGTGCTTGTCTACAACAGAAAGGTTGGCAGTTTGAACCCTCCCTGAGGTGACTTGGAAGACGACAGGCTTGGAGTGATTCTATAGTATAGAACTACATGGAGCAACCCTGTTCTGTACACATGGGGTCATCTGAGTCAGAACAACAAAAGATCTGACGGAGAAAATAAACGTCCGATCTCCAAACTGGAAACAAGTTGGCTCCATATGAAAAACACTGGACAGTGAATTACAAAGTCCAAAATTCAAGCCTACTAGCCACTTTGTGGGTGAAAGATGAGGGTTACTTCTCCCTCAAAGATTTAAATAATTAGAAACAAGGTCGCTGTGAGTTGGAACCAACTCGACGGCACTTAACAACAACAATCTCCAAATTATTGCCAATTGCTGTCACGTTTTCAAAGCTGTGATGTTTTGGAAACTTATTGCAGACTTTTTTTCCAGTGTACAAACTACCAGCCTTTTCGTTAGTAGACAAACACTTAACCATTTCAGGCAGTTCGAAACTACCAGCTGTTCCATGGGAGAAAGATGAAGTTTTCTACTCCCGTAAAGATTTACAGCCTCAGAAACCCTATACATGGTAGCTATGAGTTGGAACCAACTCCACGGCACATAACAACAACAACAACAACAAGAATTACCTCATTTTGTGAGGAAAGGAAATAAAAGTCTTCTCTCATTCTTAGCCTAGAGAAACTTCCTCTCTTACGGCAAAGAGTAAAATTCTCCCAGGATCAAAATTCTTTACCCAGAATCCCAGGATATCAGTCCAGGAGGTAGGATCCAAAGACAGAGTGGAAACGTTAGACTTTTATGCTACTTCTTGTGGTTCTTGTAGACTTATACCTAAGTCTGACCCTCAAGGTCACTCAGAACTTTTCAAAAGCCTGAAATAGATGGAGAAAACTTGAGAAAACTTGATTTATCCTAAAGGAATTATTGTTGTTGTTGCTAAGTGCTGCTGAGTCAGTTCTGATCCATAGAAACTCTGTATGGGGTTTCTGAGGCGTTGTTGGTGAGTTTGAACAGCCAACCTTGTAGTTAGCAGTTCAGTGCTTATCTTACAGTGCTAAACCAGGAATTAGGAGGCAACATGTAATGACAAGAGTCCCAGTGTAGTGCTGTAAATTAAGCAGTGGACTGCTAATCCCAATGTTGGTGGTTCAAACCTAACAGCTACTCCTCGGAAACCCTATACAGGATCACTATGAGTCAGAATTGACTTAAAGGCAATTAACAAGAAAAACATATGGTGGCAGAAGTCCTGGTGTGATGCTATAGGATAAGCACTTGAGTGTTAACCTGAAGATTGGCTATTCAAATCCAATGCCCCTCCTTGGAAACCCTATACAGGGCCACTATGAGTCAGAACCTTCTTGGAAGCACTTAACCAACAATGATAACAACATATGGTGATACCATGTTATGTCTTTCAAAGTTTCGTTCTATTGTCAGAGCTTGAATCCTGAGTTTGTGTTAATAAAATAACTTTACATTATGCCTATACGCATTGTTGTTGTTGTTAAGTGTTGTAGAGTTGATTCCGACCCATAGCGAACCTGTGTAGGGTTTCCAAGGAGCAGCTGGTGAGCTTGAACTGCTGACCTTGTTCAAAGGGCTTTGCAGTCTGGTGCATTAACCCACAGTGCCACAGCAGGACTCCATTAAGAATACCAAAATATCCGAACCCACATCCACAGTCAATTCTGACTCACAGAAACCCGATAGGACAGAATAGATCTATCCCATAGGATTTCACAGAAGCAGACTGCCTCATCTCCTTCCCCTAGAGTGGTTAGTGAGTTTGAACCACCAACCCTTTGATCAGAAGCCCAATGCTACCGTACTACATCAGCAGGGTTCCTATGCATATATTAAGAAGCAGCTAGGAAAATATGTTTGTGATAGACTAATAGAGTAAGTGTGCAAAAAAGCAGAGCTTACTATTTTCTACATTTATTTCATTTCTTTTTTCTCTTTTGTAAGCTTCATTTTTCACTCTATGAAGAGAAAAAGGATGAAATTGTTTGAAGGATAAAGAAGCAAATTTAAGAAGAAATTGTACACTGTAATTTGCTAACAAAGAATTTTGTAGATTGCCAACCTGTGTAAATTATATGCAGTTGGGAAAAAACCTGCAAGCAGAGGGAAATATAATCACTTCATCTATTTTTTTTCTTGGTTAGTGTTTCTAACACTAACTCTATTGTATGACTAAAATGTACAAAAATACATTGGTTTCACAGATAGTCTTTGAAACACACTATTGTAGACCTTGGGAATCTACAACAAACTATCATCTGTGTGGTTGGAGCCCTCTAGTGTCCAGGGGGACTTTCGGCATATGATTTCCTGAATTCATTTCCTGGAAGGATGGATAATTAAGTCTTCTCATATACTCATTAGACAACTGGAAAGAATGCAGTTTCCCAAGTAAAATTTTATCAGAAACTCAGATCTAAATAGGGAATTCTTAAATCGACACCTTCAGAGTTGGCAATTGCCATTTAGCATTTCCATTCTTCCAAACTATTATATATATTACTTAACTTTCTGACAAAACTTTGAGCAGCACTACAAGTGGCAGGTCAGCAAAAAAGAGGAAGACCTCTAACAAGATGGACTGACAAAGTGGCAGCTACAATGCATTCAAACTTACCAATTGTGAGGATGATGCAAGACCGTTCAGTGTTTTCTTCTGCTGTGCCTAGGGTCACTATGAGCTGGAACAGACTCAACGTCACTAAAAACAACAACAACCAAAGGATGGCCATTAAATTACTGTAGAGAAGAAGAAAGATTTCTACACTAAGGAAAAGTAGACCTATATTCTAGTATAATTCTGGTGGGTGGGTTTTCATAATCTGTGAGTTATCACTGTAAATTGGAGAGAAATTAGATTTTCCTCAAAAGTTCCCAGGAGTCAGTTGAGACCTGGTTGGCCAGCAGTATGGCAAGACCTGGGGACTCCTGAGCCCAGGGACAGGGACATGGCCACAGAGGACTAGAGCAGAGAGTGAAGCATCCAGCTGATATGAAGTGAGGGAGATGCACAAGAACACCCATACTTGCAGATAGTACCCACTAGACCTGGCTTCAATGGCTGGATGATCAGAACTCAACTAGAGGAAGAAAGAAGAGGAAAAAAAGAGTAATCCACTACCATTTGATGAGCTTGACCTATACTTATGGATGTAGTAGCTCAAAAGAGGGAATGAATCTTTACAGTGAGGATCATTCCCACCCCCTTGGTACACATGGTTGACAGGGATAGGCAACTTAGACACTGACTATCCAAAATGGGGGGTTACAAAGTCATGAAGTGACTGGTTACAAGCTTTCAAGAAGGAGCCTAGTTCCAGAGGGTAGGGGGGAAGGTAGGATCTCAACTGAGTGGTTTCCAACCTGTCTGGACCAGGCTGGTGAAAGGAGATGGGGATAAGACTTTTGTGTCACGATAGTGAATAATTGCTATCAGGAATGATGGTGAGAGTTGCTAATGTATTGTGTAACAAAAGGAGGGGAGTGGTTGACTTTGCAGTCCAGGAGCAGAGTACAGTGGCCTATCCAGAGAAGCAGTGATGCCAGAGATGGCGGCAGAGACAATGATGTGGAGAGATGGAATGGATTGGGACTCTGGATTCAGGGAAGGAGAGGGTCTGTGTGCTGACAGCTGGGGGGCAGGCTTGCATGATGATGCACGGAGGGGATTATAATCATTGCAATGATACGAAATACGATAGGATGAGTGTAAAGCTGATGTTCTCACATGTAAAATATCACTCAATTAACAATAAAAACAAAACAAACAAACAAAAAGTTACTAGGAGTCATTTAGAAAATCACCCCCCAAAATACTTTATATACTGAGCACATAACCAGAGTTCTTAGTGACTTTTTCACTCTCTGGTTTTTCCTTTTCAAGTTCCTTCACTAGCATCCTCTTGTACTGAACCTTTAGATCTTTTACTGCCTAGGACTCTATAGTCTTTTGAATTTGCACAATTTTAGGGAATCTCAAGTATACCTTTGGCTTCATGTATCATTTATAGATCCATGAATATTAAATTTTAAAATTGTAGCCAGCTCTGGATGAAATCTGTGTTCTCCAGATCTGCCTACTCAGCTTCTGTTTAAGTCTCACAAAAGCATCAAGCTCAAACTGAACAAAAGTGAATTGGACCCAAACCTGCTCCTACTCCAATGACTCCTAGCCGAATAAACAGCACAAGCTACAAACATGATCATCCTTTGGGGACACATTAGCCACCAAGTCAATAAATCTTACTTCTTCAATCTCTTTCAAATTCATTCTCTTTTCTCAATTTGTGCCATCAGCACTAGCCTAGCCCAAGTTATTCAAACTAAGGCAATAACTTTCTGAAAAACATTCCTGTTTCCAGTTACTCTGATCCACTCTCTTAAAATGCAGATCGGATCATGTCATTTCTCTCCTTAAAACCTTTTATGGTTTATGATAAATATCCAAATTCTTATTATGACTTACAAACCCCTGCACAATCTGGCCCCAGTTTATCTCTCAAGTCTCTCTTCTTGATCTCCCCCTCATGCTCCTCTGTCCAAATATAACAACCTTTCACATTCCTTCCTGCCTAGGGGCCTCCACTCAGCTATTCCTGCCGAACATACTCTTTGCCAGAGCTTACCTAGCTAACTATTAGTCCTAATCTAGAATTTTAAAAGCTGTAAGTCTCTTTTTTTTGTTGTTGTTAAGAGAAAATGTAGATAGAAAAAGTACATGTGTATGTGTGTGTCCTTTACCTAAGCCATAATTAAAAGGGTAAGAAATTAAGCCAAGACTCTTTCCCAGAGAGGAAACTATCTCCCTCACCTATAATGGCTGTGTTTATACAGATGGTGTGCTCTGAAAGATCTCACTCGCAGCTGATAAGAAAATGAAAATTAAACAAAGAACATTTGATTAGCTGATTAATCAAGTTGAAGTCAGGTCCCCTCAAGACAAAATCTATCTAATTCTTGTTCTATATTCCATGTGGCAGGCTTCAGTTTTCTGTAATTTTCTTTCATCCAACATAAAGAGGTAATAACTCTCTAGAGGTCAAGTTCTGTTTACTATGTAAGACTGTCTTTAAACACCTGAAATGTTACTATAACTTCTGAGCCTGGAAAATTCTTGGATGTTTGGGATCATGGATCAGTGGAAGAAGGAGTGAGACGTGTGTTTATTGTCCTTTATTTTCATTCTAAATGACTATGATAGTTAAGTTTTTGTGCCAACTTGAAGGGACTAGAGTTCTCAGTGGTCTGGTGGTTGAGATGTAGTTATGCCTATAATGAGATCTAATATAATTAATGAATTCTATGATGATGTATGCTATGAACAGCCAATCAATTGAAAGGATGTGGCCTGTGTCCAACGTATTAGATACTCAGGAAAGATTTGCTTGCTTTCCTGGGTCTGGATCTTACATCTGCCTCATCCTCTGATCTCTTTGGACTTGAGTCTGTGACCAACTCTATTACTTTTCTGCCTGCCTCATCCATTTGCCTGTCTGCCTACTATCTCATCTGCCTATTGTTGTTCAGTTGACCCAGACTTAGGATTCTACAACTGTGTGAGCTGTTTCTTTGATATAAACTTCTTTTTATAAATGCATATATCTGTTTCACTGGTTTTGCTATGCTAAAGAAGGCAGCCTAAGACATTTGGTACTGAGAATGTTTATAGAGAAACAAAATCATAAGATGGGTTTTCTAAATTGATTCTTAAGTCTGACCAGTTTTAATGAATTGATAATTATGCTTCTTATTAGAAAAGAGGGTACTGTTAATCCATGGTGTGAGGTGGCAATGTTAATATACAAAATATCGCCACTGTAGATCAAGTATTGAAGGCAAGCAAGATTCTGGGTGATCATGTGTTTGATACTTTTCTGCAATTTTGTCAAGATGAGAAGTATAGGGAAGCTGATTGGTTGGTCCCATTGTCACTAGAGAAAGTGATAAAGGAAAGAGACCACTTCAGGGCTTCGTAGATAAGCAATACACATAAAACCTCAAAGTTTCCACCGGTGCCCTGAAAGCAAGCCTTATTTCTTGTAGTAACAGAATTGATATTGCCAAAAACTAAACCAAGAGTCTTATCATAAGAGTGAATTACAATGTCAGCTGAATTCCCAATCTCAAATGGTGTCTTATATTAAAGTGATGGCATTGATTGGGAAGAAACGAGATTCTGAAACTTGGGATGGGGCCATATGAACAGATAATGAGAAAAGTGAGGACAATGAGCCTCAAAATTCTGTCTAATCACTCTTGCCAACAGCACCACCCTCCCACCTGAAGTGATCACTTTATCTTTGTCGGCTGATCTTTTTTTTTTTTGAGTAAAACCACTGTTCCATCAGCCCACACTCAATGAGATTAATCCAAATGTGCCTGCTGAGATGTCTGAGGCATTGTCCGGGGCATTGCCTAAAGTAGGTGTCTTGCAAAACGTTGCTGAATGTTTCAAGTGGTGGTGGTTATGTGCTGTCGAGTCAGTTCTGACTCACAGCGACCCTGTACAGGGTTTCCAAGGCTGTAAATCTTTACAGGAGCAGAAAGCCTTATTTTCCTCCCGCGGAACAGTTGGTAGTTTCAAACTGCATACCTTGTGGTTCACAGCCCGATTCGCAACCACTACACTACCAGAGCTCCTTGAATGTTTCGAGTAAATACCACCAATTATTGTTTATAGATGTATAACTACTCTTTAAGTCCCAACGACCCCCAAAAAGTGAAGTACAAATAATGATCCAGGAAGAATTATGCTACATGCCAAAAGAACTCCTTGATTTTTCTAATATGTACAGACAGAAACCTGGAGAATAAATGTGAGAATGGCTATTAAGGATGTGGGATAATGGTGTAAGGGACATAAGGTTGGATCGGACAGAGTTTATCACTATGGGCCCATTAAGCACAGATTCTTCATTCAGTGTTTCGGCTCGAGAGGTTAGGAGAGGATCTAATAGTTTATTTGATTGGTTAACTGAACCATGGTTTGCAATATATCAAGTTGAGTAAGGATGAGGAACTTTTATTCTGCCAAAATTTATATCATTCGCAGGCCATACAAAATTATCAACTTAAAAATGAGCCTTCTGAATTTGGTCAAACATTTAATTAACTCACTCCCAATGTGACAGCACATGACCACTACCACCACTGTGATGCCTGGAGTCCTGGTGTGGTAATGTAGGATAAACCTTTGACCCCAAGGTTGGTTTGAGCCACATGATCAGCAATTCAAACTCACCAGCTGCTCCTCGGAAACCCTATACAGGGTGTCTATGGGTCAGAACTGACTTGAAGACAGTAAACAACAACAACATGTGATGGCTGGAACTGTAGTTGTGTTGGCAGGGCCAGAACAAATGATTTCATGGACTTTATATGGCCCAAAACACCCTCAGAAACCCTGTACAGGGTCGCTATGAGTCGGTTCCGACTCCACGGCACATAACAACAACAACAACAACAACAATATGGCCCACAGACCAGATGTTTCCTACTCCTGCTGTAGAGGAAGGAATCCGAAGACTTTAGGAAATTGGCATATTAGAGTGGATTTATCAGCATAGACCCATGCATCCAACCATGGAGTGCCCAGTGGAGAATGCCAGCCTCCTTGAAGACTGCTGCGATTGTTGTTTTATGTAACACTGATTTGACAGTGGGACTACCCATAATGGATCTGAACAGACTCAATGGCGCTTAACAACAACAATGGGACTAATTGAACCTTGTGGTGGTAGGAGCCAAGTGGCAACAGTTAAGAGACAAAGACAAGGTGGGCGTGATTTCCATAATGGATAGCAAAATCAAAGCAGTAACCAGAATAGTCTGAATTGTGTTGACTTAAGGCACTGGCTAGGAGTCCTGGTGTGGCGCTGTGGGTTAATTCACCAGACTGCAAAGTCATTTGAACTGCAAGGTCGGTGGTTCAAGCTCACCAGCTGCTCCTCGGAAACCCTATACAGGGTCGCTATGGGTTGAATCGACTCAACAGCACTTAACAACAACATGGCACTTGCTACCTAGGCAGGGTGTCCTAGGAGTGAAATGGGTGGGAAACCTACTAAATATTTACTTGTTCTGTACAAGAGTAAGAACTCAAGCTCAAGTGAATGAAGTCTAACCAGAATTGCCAGAACAGTCACAGCCTTTCAATAAATTCCCAGACTTGAGCAAAGTTTATAGACCCACAACCCCTTGAATGAAGGGGCCTTTCTACACTGCCAGCTGTTAGTCTTTCTCCCAGTGTTCCCCAAAGGGATCTACAGCCTTTTATAAGGATGACTGTTCACTGGAGAACAGGAAATAATCTGATTTTCAGGGATTACTGGACAGAGGCTCTGAATTAAACTAATTCCAGAAAACTCAAATTGTCACTGTGGCCCACCAGTCAGAGTGAGGGCATACGAAGGTCAAGTTATTAATGGACTCTTAGTCCATCTCACTGTGGTTCCTGTGGGTCCCCATATTAATTGTGTAGTGATTTCCCCAGTTCCAGAATGCATATTAGAATAGACATACTCAGCAACTGGAAGAACTCCCACACTGGATCCCTGAAATGTGGAATAAGGTCTATTATGGTTGGAAAAGTCAAGTGGAAGCCATTAGAACTAACTCTACCTAGGAAAATAATAAGCCAAAAGCAAGACTGCATTCCTGAAGGGATTACAGAAATTAGTGCCATAATCTAGGACTCAAAGGATGTAAGGATGTTATATATGTCCATTTAACTCACCTATCTGGCTTGTGCAAAAAACAGACGGATCTTGGCGAATGACTGTGGATTTTCGTAAACTTAACCAGGTGGAGACACCAATTGTAACCGCTGTTCCAGATGCTGCTTCATTGCTTGAGCAAATCAATAAATCTCCTGGCACTTGGTATGCAGCTACTGATCTGGCCAATGACTTTTTCTTAATTCCAGTTTCTAAGAATCACCAGAAGCAGTTTGCTTTCAGTTGACAAGGCTAACAATAATTGGCCCAATACCTTATAACATCAACAATACAATAATATACTGTCCTACTTCAAGTATATGTCAATTCTCCATCATTATATCATAATTTAATCCACAGGAAATTTGATCACCTTTCCTAGTACAAGATATCACACTGATCCATTCAATTGATGACATTATACTGATTGCACCTAGTAAGGAAAAAGTATCAATGACTCTAAACTTACTGGTAAAACAACTGCCTGCTAGCAATAGGGTGATTTCCTGACAAGACAATGCAATAAGTGAAGAAATCTATCAAAAGAAAATAGGACTTGGGCTGCAAAGAGCTGGATAAACAATAAATGTTATTGTTGCTAGTAAGTGTCTCCCAGTTGGTTCCCACTCATAGTCACCCTGTATAGGGTTTATGAGGTTTTAAATATTTGTGGGAGTAGAACGCCTCATCTTTCTCCAGTGGAGTAGCTAGTGGGCTTGAGAAACACTGACCCTTCTGGCTCACAATCCAGTGCTTATCCTATAGAACTACCACACTCCCAAGCAATAGATTTGTCACAAGTAATCATGGCCTCTCTCTCAGATTCAATCTGGGTCAGATCGTGCATACTTTTATTTCATCTATGAGTATATTTCTCTGTAGACTTACTTTTCCATCTCTCCAAGCATAAAGTGCAGTTATTATCATATAACTTTGAATTTAAAGAATTAGTAGAGACTAATTATCTTCACGCAATTCCAAATTCCAAGAAAAGGTAGGGTGATAAGCCTGGTTCAGGAACTAACAGAACTTCTATTTCAATCACTGGACTGTGCTAGATACGGTTAGGAAGACAATCTTTGGGCATAAACCTGATATCAAGTGTCCAACTCCATCAGCAATATACATGAAGAAATTAGAGTGAAGATAGTGAACACATGGCAAAGGGCTCAATATTGATTCCGCATCTGACATACTATCATCTGATCTCAGTTATTTGGACTTGTGCCAGTGACCCACCATATTGTTTGCTGATCTTGAAATTCATTATCCTCTGCTGCCTGTGAGCTAGCCTCCTACCAACCTACCTGCTGGTTCTGTATTTGCTCACTACATCATGTATCTCCCTGAATGCTTTTGGAACATTGCAACATAAATAGCAAGATTCAAAGTTATATTGCTAAATGTTTAGCTTCTCTTAAGTAAGGAATATGCTCATTATTGCTCAGCACTAATCTTGCATTTAAAATATCTTTAATCTTTTTAGTTTTCCTTTAACTCATCATGTGGCTTGAAATTTCCTAAATGGTTTTATGAATTAACATATCCAGCTAGACAATACCTACAAACTATTAACAATTTTAAGGAACTCTGGTAGCATAGTGGTTACGAATCGGGCTGCGAACCTCAAGGTCAGCAGTTCGAAACTACCAGCCACTCTGCAGGAGAAAGATGAGGCTTTCTGTTCCTATAAAGATTTCACAGCTTTGGAAACGCTGTAAAGGGTCACTATGGGTCAGAATTGACTCAACAGCACTTAACAACAACATTAACGATTTTAAACTATGTATTTTATTTAAATTAATCTGACTTCTCAACATGCCTTTCAGAGATCAGATTGTACACAAATTTATGGATGCACATTGTAATGCTTAAGGTTAGGTTGTATGTCAACTTGGCTGGACTGTGATTCTCACTGTTTTGGCAGTTATGATGTAGTTATCCCGTATGATGACATTTGATATGATGTTATTACCTCCAAGATGAAATCTGGTATGAACAACCAATCAGTTGAAAGAGAGTTTCTTTGGGACTGTGACCTGCTTCCAATATGCATGTTCTTTGCATTTTGCTCAATCAGGATCCTGCATGTGGCTCATCATCACCTGGTTTTTGGGACTTGAGCTAGCAATCTACCAGCTTACCTACCAATCTTGGATTTGTCAGCTTTTGCCGCCTGTGATCCAGAGCTTACTATCTTACCTGTCAATCTTTGTGTCATCAGTCCCTGTATCTACATGAGTCAGGAAAAGCCTCCAGCTTGACATCTGACCATGAACTTGGGACTTACTAGCCTCTATGAGCCATCTCCTTGAGGTAAATCTCTCTATATCTATACCTATACCTATACCTATACCTATACCTATACCTATACCTATATCTATATCTATATCTATATCTATATCTATATCTATATCTATATCTATATCTATATCTATATATATGTTGTTGTCCCATGATGTTGAATCAGTTTGGATTCACAGTGATCCTGCATAGTGTTTCTGAAGAGTGGCTTGGGGGTTTGAATCACCAGCCTAGCTATTAGCAGTCCAGTGTTTATTCTACAGCCTTATGTTGGTTTTGTTTCTCTAGAAAACCCAGTCAAAGACAGACATCTTCCAAGAATTTATGAAGCAGATATTTTAATTTGGTTTCTAATTCTCCTCAACCAAGAGCTGGTAGACTTGATCTTCTTCCTCCTTGCCAAACTCAACTTGAGAGTGTATGGTCCACCTTTATCCCTTTTCCCCATTTGCAACCCTGTTTCTCTTTTTGAAAAATATCAGGAGAAAGAATTTCTTTATAATTCTTAAGCATTAACTTCAGCATTTCTTTCTATACTTCAAAGAAATTATCAAGTTTGTTGATGTTAGTAGTTAAGTAAGCTATAAACATGCTTATTAGATGCAAATTTAGGATAAACTATATTCCCAAATGAGAACATGATGGTGGTGGTTATGTGCCATGGAATCATGATAGAAGATATCAATCTTTTAAAAAAATTATTCTGGCTATGTCTATATTAATAATTCAGATACATGGAAATATATAAAGGTACATTTTTTAAGTCACTATTAACATAAACTTGTCAGACTTCTATTTCTTGAGCAAATATAAAATCGCCCATTTGATGCATTTCTTTTCTGACTTCAAAGGTACACACTACTTAAGAATTGTGGGGACAGGGTAAGACAGCTTCTGTCTTCATCAGGGGAAAATAAGAATCAGCATTAGCTCAAGATTAATTCCTATGGGACAGAAGTAAATATGCCTTCACCTACTATTCTTTTCATCAAAACTGACACCAACCATCCTGCCACATGGCACTTAGGTATATATAACATTTGTCAATTCCAACCATACAAATTATTGAAATAAATTAGCTAGCTAGTTAGCTAGATAAATGTTGTAAAGTTCCATCAAGTTGGTTCCAACTCATAGCAACACTATATAGAATTTCCGAGAAGCAGCTGATCCTACAGTGTCACACCAGAGTCCAGATAGAAAGATAGACAATATTATAGGGAAGTTTTAGATTTCAAAGAAACCTTCAAGATAGTGTTAAGTGTCTTCAAGTCAGATCCAACTTATAGCGACCTTGTATAAGG
>NW_006408651.1:4689655-4691408 GCF_000296735.1 Chrysochloris asiatica
AACAACAACAACAACAACACATGCAACCAAAATTCTTTAACTAATAAATATGGAGTTAAACATTTCTGGAAACAAACATCACAGTCTGGTTAAAAATGCCTACCTATGTAGATCGAGAATAAAACTTGGCTCTTTGCAGATAAGTTAGAAGTGGAAGAAGCAATTTGGACACTGTTGGTGGTGGCTGTGAGTTGTGGAGTCAGTTCTAACTCATAGTGACCCTGAATAGGGCTTGCAAGGCCGTAAACCTATATAGGAGCAAAAAGCCTCATCTTTCTCCCATGGAACAGCTGGTAGTTTTGAACTGCTGACTCTGAGAGTAACAGCCTGATTTGTAACCACTATGAAACCAGAGCTCCTTAATTTGGACACCAGATATTATTTATTGCCCACAGGGTAAAGAGTGCTGCTTGCGGAGTGAGAGTACTGTAGAAAATCTAAACATCTGGAGACAAAGTAGAGGCAGAACATCTCTATGTCCTTCTCTGTGGAACTGTATTCCATTTGCAGTGGGATGAAAAAAGCATGAAACTTAAAAAGCAAAATAGCATATTCTAAGTGCTTTTTAATAGGAGATTGATTAAATTAATTATAGTATAGCCATTAAAATGACTATCTTCGAGACTATTCTTTAGAGAAGCAAAACTGGTGAAGCTTATGAAGTTATACATAAAGTGAAGTTTATAGCAAGGAAATGGTTCACTCAGTCATAGAGGTGGAAAAGTCAGATGTTAGGCTGGAAGTTTCTGACTCATGTAGTTGCGGGGCTGATGAACCACGAATGGCCAGTCAGACAGGTAAAAGGGCATGCTGCTGATGACACCCAGGAGCTGCAGGCAAAAGAGCAGGCCATTGGCTCAAGTCCAAAGAAGTGGAGGTTGGAGGACAAACCAGGTACAAGACCAGACCTAGCAGAAGGCAAACAAGCCTTGCTTGGAAGCAGGGCACATCTCCAAGGACACTTTCCTTCAGTTGATTGGCTGCTCATAGCAGACCTCATCATAGAGTTGATTGCATTATGTTAGACCTTATCATGGGATAAGACCACATCTCAATTGCCAAACCACTGAGAATCCTAGCCCAGTCAACTCGATGCAATGCTTTAACTATCACAATGACGTAGATCTATATATGCTAATATGGAAAAATGTTGAAGTGTAAGACTTACTTGAAGTAAATCAAGTTCAGAAAAGAGTGTAGAGTACAGCCACATCCATGAAGGCATATTTGGAGGCACTGGGTGATATAAACCATTAGCATGTTCAGCTGCTGTCTATAGAAAGAGTCCAATCCACCCAGAGACCTAAGAAAGGCCTGCAACTCTACTTCTGAAAAACCAGGCTTTGAAAACCCTATGGAGTTTTACTCTGACACATACGGGATCACATGAGTCATAATCAGCTTAACAACTGGGTTTCCCTTAGACATGCTTGCATATGCAAAGACCAAATGTTCCTGGAAGAACATACAAGAAAATAGAAATGATGACCTGTTATAAATAAAAATAGATGATAGCAAGGGGTGCATTGTATCCTTCTGAGCTCTCTTTTTCTATACTATAAGTATACATAACTTTTATAATTTAGAAAATGAAAATAGAATCACCAGGATTCATTTCCACCTTAATGTCTTATCAGTTATAAGCCTCAGGGTGAGTTGTTTAACCTTTACAAATTTTAGTTTATTATTTTGTAAAGTAGTCATCAAAACTACTGCTCTATTTATAGTACAGAGCCACACCTTATAACTATAA
>NW_006408651.1:4693472-4694940 GCF_000296735.1 Chrysochloris asiatica
GAAAATACAATCTATAGTATTATGCAAATGTTATCATCATTTTATATTTACTGAGAAATTCAGCATATATAATTTCCCACAGTTGCTGAACTTAATTTGTTATATTAAAGCCACAGTTGTGAAAGATGTTACTAAATCCTTTCTTTGGACTATACCTTGATCTTTAATGGTACGGTGTTATGTTCTAAGTGCTGTCGAGTCGGTCTGACTCATTTGGACTCATAGAGTTTCTGAGGAGCAGCTGGTGAGCTTGAACTGCTGACCTCTTGGTTCAAACTGACCTGGAAGTCCAGTGCATTAACCCACAGCGCCAAACCAGGACTGTGGTTAAATATTGGAGATGTGGTTCTGACTTACAGCAACCCTGCATAGGGTTTCTGTGGATGTAAATCTGGGGAAGCAGAAAACCTCATCTTTCTCCTGAAGAGTGACTGATGGGCTCCAATCTTGTGATTCGCAGTCCAGTGCTTATTTTACAAAACCATCCTGTTCTCTAAGGTTATGGTAGAAGAAACTAAAATCAGCAACATCAAGGAATTTAGTGCTCTACTAGGTAATACCCATCATCCTCAAGCTTTAATCCAAACTTAAAGTTCGACCTATATGGCAAAAGTAACTTCCAAAAGTGAGAGTCCAGAATATAATCATTCTTTGCTATCATATAGAACTAATGATTACTATGTATATACTATCTCTCTGCATAGATTACATATGAAAAATAGATGACAAAGACAACATCTATTTTAGCCAAGTGGCTGCTCCACATGTGATCAGCTTTTCCACATGTGAAAATATATGGTGTTCAGCTCCTGCTTAGACTATAGCCTAGGAAACTATATGGGGCAATTCTAATCTGCCTTATGGGTTTGATAAGAGTCAGAATCAACTCAATGGCCCACAACAACAATAACAACATTCCACCATAAAAAGCCAGGTTTGTATACATTTGAAAGCATTGGAATAGACATTAGTAAGAAGGTCTCAGTAATTCTTAGAATTTATTATTTGATTCTAGTTAATATAACTAGAATATAATCTATTACATTACTCCAATTTCTTCATCACTAGACTCTTAAGTGTTGGGGAAGACAATTCCTAAGGACATTTCTTGCTCTCTATATTATAGAAGACTTTTTAGTCGCCAAGTTTTAGTTTGTGTGATAAATTGTTGTTGTTGTTGTCAGGTGCCATCGAGTCGGAACCGACTCATAGGGCAATACATTTTTATAAATAATAAGTGTGACAATGTGGGTTAATGAGCTGCACTGCAAAATTGGTTTGAACTGCAAGGTGGATGATTCAAGCTCACCAGACACTCCTTGAAAACCCTATACAAGATCACTATGGGTTGGAACCAACTCAATGTCACTTACCAACAACAACAACAGAGAGATTAAAGAATTTCCAAAAGTTCATGATTTAATACTTCTTGTCTCAATCCCTCATTTCCCCCAGGTTAGCTGAGCAA
>NW_006408651.1:4695863-4697442 GCF_000296735.1 Chrysochloris asiatica
ACTCCCCTTTTCTGAGCTGTTCCTCCCCCATTAGCATCAACTTATTGCCTATCTAATCTTTCCAGTTGCTATATAGATAGATCTTGAATGAGCACAGTGCCCAAGGCAAACATTCGTTACTAGTGTTCTAGGAGAGTAAAGACCCCATCTTCAGCTATATAAATATTATGTTGTTGTTAAGTGCCATCTAGTCAGTTCCGACTCATAGAGACCCTGTCTAGGGTTTCTAAGGAGAGACTGATGGGTTTGAGACCCTTTATTGTCTTAAACGGAGTAAAAACAAGACAAAACAAACAGATCACCCAGGGACAAAATAAATATAGATCACCTAAGTGAGGGAAATCACCACTATGATGATGAAATCCAAAGTTCTACCTCCCCATGGTGAGCTTTTATAGAGCACAGAGAACAAAAGTATCTCCTCCCACACCCAGAACTTATCTGGTCACATACACAGACAAAACTGCAGAAGGAAGGAGGTACTGCTGTAAGTAGGAAAGTTTACAGACTGCCTCTGAGCCCCTCTGGGTATGACATCACAACAATGGGACTCTGGTAGCCATTAAGGGGTATCCCTAGGAAAGTTCCTAAGAGGAAGTTTCTGTTTTACCTGTGTTTGCTAGGGGAAGTAGTCCCAAACCACTTTCAAATACACTCTACAATTAGGCTATCAGAGTTGCATGAGGTTCTTGAGAAAAACTGTCATCTTAATACTTAAACAAAGGCACAAGTTGGAACTAAGCTTTGCCTAACTGGATTCATTCACATGCAAAATGTCTTAGATTTCCTTGAGAATTTGAAATTCTGTTCTGCGTTTTCCCTTTTTGATCTTTGATCAAAAATCATCGTGGCAAAGGAGGCAGTTGTTAATGGAGGCAAATAGCCACACAAACCATGCCCTCCTCCAGTTCCCGATTCTCCTTCCTCTGGTATTCCAATTGAGTAGAGACAAATTATTGTGTTATTCCATATGGTTTTCAAGAACTAATTTTTCAGAAGTAGATCCCTTTCCATTCTTCAGAGACACCTATGGTGGATATAAACTGCCAATCTTTTGGTTAGCAGTCAAGTATGGTACCTTTTTGAATTACCCAGGGACTTAATAACCAGCACCAATTATGAAGGGACTTCAAAACTCCATGAAAAGATGAAATTAAACAATATAAACTTTATTCTCAATATAAGCTCCATCAAGGACAAAATACTTTTGTAAGTGATGATATAAGTGGCTTAGTCTATCTCAGAACTGAGGCTCCTGGGAATTTAGCCATGTCAAAGCAGACTTTTTAAATGTGTATTATTTTTGTCATTAGTTGCTGTCGAGTTAGTTCTGACTCATAGTGATCCCATGCACAATAGAATAAAACACTACCAGGTCCTGGGCCATCCTCACAATTGTGGTTACAATTGAGCCAACTGCTGCTGCCAATCTGCCAATCCATTACCTTCCTCACGGACCTTCCATTTTACCAAGAATGATGTAATTCTCCAGGAACTGTTCCCTCCTGATAGTAGGTGCCAAGTATGACAGATGAAATCTGGTCATCTTGGCTTCTTAGAAGCATTCTGATTGTACTTC
>NW_006408651.1:4703876-4730643 GCF_000296735.1 Chrysochloris asiatica
AAAAAGAAAAAAAGAGAAAAAAATCAGAACAAAGGAAAACCAACAAAGTGTATTGTCTACCTTTGTTCTGAGGTTCCCGCAGCATTTATTCTGTGGTGGGTCTGCTCCCCCACTTGGTCTTGCCGTTTGGTCTCACCCAAGTTGTCAGCTCTGGGCTGCCGAGCCCAGCAGATTAAAAAACATGCGATTTCTTGCTCCCGCTACAAGTTCCACTAGGTATAAGCCCTGAAACTTTGTAAATATTCCTACATATGAGGTTCAGAGTTTTGGAGCTCTGCCCTGAATGCTCTTCACCTGGTATTCTGTGGTATTGCTGAAGGCTAACTTCACTGCACCTCTACCCTATCTGCCATCAAGCGCCACCTCCTCTGGAGCATTATTTTTTTGCCAATGCCTTCAGTGCAGTTTGGATTTCTTCCTTCAGTACATCTGTTACAGTTCATCTGTTTTTGATCATATGGTACCTCTTGAATTGGTTGAACATAAACCATTCTTTTTTAGTATAGTGAATTTATATACCTTCCCTCTTCATCTGATGTTTTCTACGTATCATCCAATATTTTGCTCATGGAATTCTTCAATATTGTAAGTCAAGACTTGAATTTTTCCTTCAGTTCTTTCAGCTTGAAAAATGCTGAGCATGTTCTTCCTTTTTGGTTTTCTAACTCCAAATCAATATATACTTGATTTTGTCTTCTTGAGCCTTTCTTTAAAATTTTCTGTTCAGCTCTTTGACTTCCTCATTTCTTCCATTTGTTTTAGCATCACTACACTTGATAGCAAGTTTCAAAGTCTCTTCTGATGTCCTTTTTACACTGTTTGTATTCTTGTGTGATGTTCTTAATTTCATCCCACACCTCTTCTGGTCTTCAATCATTAATGCCTTATGCATCAAATATATTCTTCAGATGCCATCTAAATTCATCTGGGATATGTTCAAGGTCAAATTTTGGCTATTGTGGACTTGTTTTCATTTTATTCACCCCCAGACTGAACTTGCATATGAGTAATTGATGGTCTGTCTGTTCCATAGTCGACTCTTGGCCTTATTTTGACTGATTTTTTGGAACTTTTCCACCACATCGTTCCACAGATGTAGTCAATTTGATTTCTGTATATTCTATCTGGTGCAATCCATGTGTATAGTAGTCTTTTATGTTGTTTAAAAAAGGTATTTGCAAACAATAAGTCATTGCTCTTAATTTACAAATTCTTTCATGTGATCTCCAGCATCATTTCTATCACCAAAGCCGTATTTTCCAACTGCTGATCCTTCCTATTTGTTTCCCATCTTTGCATTCCAATGATCAGTATCAATATAGTCTTATTGTATGTTTGATCAACATTGAAGAACAATGGGTGCCTTTTAAAGATTTTTAAGCTAAGGAAACAAAAAGGAGTCAACATACGTAAAATCAGGATGTAAGCTGAATATCTAATAATTTCTCAGAGAAGCTCTCACAAAATTGGTTGTAAGATGAGAGGAGTGAGCAGGAGCATTGTGGTGGAGAAGGACTCTCTGGTGAAACTTTCTGGGTAATTTCTGCTAAAGGTTTTGCCTAAGTTTCTCAAAATACTCTCATAATAAGCAGACATAATAATTCTTTAGCTCTGCAGAAAATCAATAAGCAATGTGCTTGAACATCTCAAAAGCTGTTGCTATGGATCTTTGCCCTTGACCAATCCACTTTTGCTTTAACTTGACTACTTCCACCTCTTGGTAGCCATTCTTTGATTGTGTTTTGTCTTTGGGATCATACTTATAAAGTCATGTTTTATCTCCTTTTACAGTTCATTCAAGAAATGTTTCAGGATCTTTTCCCCTGGGGTAATAGGAGATGGAGGAGTTAGAACTACCCTTAAGTAACTACCTTCATTTTGAGACTTAGTTTTACCCTGCTGGTGAGAATGGGTGGATTAAAGACTGTCACTCTGAAGGAAGAAATGGTCATCATCCAAGGTTGGTTGTATATGAGAGGACTTGGATTTGCAACTTCCGCCATTGGTAATTCCCAAGCTTCGCTGACATTAATAAAACCTTGGATACTTGCTCTGCTACTAGACTTTCTGGCTATGTAGACCAGTGAATCCTATTTGTAGCTTGGGGATATAGATAACAGGAGGAGCATGGTGATAGATGGTATTAAGGAAGACAATTTGTAGATCCTCAAATCCCGTATGCTGAGTCTTTCTTTAAAGTGATGTGTCTGAGAATATACCTGCATTTACATCACCAGGCAGGTTCTCTTACTCCAAGATCCCTTTCAGGAATCATTCTTTCCACTGCTATACCAAAATAAAAGCAGCATTCTCATCATTCTGAAACATATTGTGCTGCACTATACAGGGGTGGGAAATCTCCAGGACAGGAAATCATAAACATTATGAAATAGGTATGCTGGAGTGGTTTCCTTTAATGAAGCCCCATAAACTCATATTAAAGATTCATATCATTCTTTGTCTAAGGAAAAAGTTTGGCTTTGAGTATTGTTAACAAGGATTCAAAGTGTGAGGCTTATTTATTATATTCTGAATTCAGAAAATGTGTAGTATTCTAGACTAGGTTCACAAAGTTAGCTTTTGTATAAAGACTTCCCTTCTATTACACTGTATTATCAAAGAATGCACCACCAAGAGGGACAGACCTGTGGAAACAGCAAATCATACAGAAGTCTTCCGTGTCTGATTCCATGCAGGCAGCAAGCTGTGGCCCCCCTACTTATTTTTCTTTCTATTTCTCATCTCTATCTGCCATCCATCCACCCATTCACCATATAATTAGGATGTTTAAGAGTTATAAAAAACATGAAGAGAAACTCCATTCTACTGTGAGACCCACCCTGTCTTCATTTTCTCCATTCACAATAAAAAGTGCTCCGCACAAACTGATTCATTTTGTATTTCAGTCTGCATATAATTTGCATCTTCTGCATGATTTTAAAGAAGTGGAGATGAAAAGTTTCACAATAATTTTATGTATCATCCTTATATTTTCAAATAAAAGGAATATATATTGAGGTAAGTTCATGTTTTATCTTTTGTAAGCATTTATTCAGACTCACAAAAAAAGCATTTTTATTTTTTTCCCCAAAAAACATTGCTGTGAACTTAAAAAAAAAATATTTAACTCAGGAAAGCATTGTCGATCAGTATGCATTACATCATATTGTTCTCACATTGTTCTTTTCTCTAAACCTACAAAATTCTTCCTTTTTTTTTTAGCCCTTCCTTCCCCTCTCATCCTAACCGTCCAGCAATGTTTCTTTTAGTCTGATAATCTTTCATTGACTTTTTATAACAGTGGTTCCATATATATTTGTCCTTTTATGACTTATTTCACTCAGCATAATGTTCTCAAGGTTTATCCATGTTGTTATGAGGTGTTTTGTAGATTCACCATTATTCTTTAACATTACGTAGTATTCCATTGTGAGTATATACCTTAGTTTGTTTATAAATGTTTCTGTTCATGGGCAATAAATGCTGATAAGGATGTGGATAGACTAGAACCCTCATACACTGTTGATGGGACTGTAAAGTGGTGCAATCACTGTGGAAAATTGTACAATGCTTCTTTAAAAAGTTGGATATAGAAATACTATATGACCCAGCAATTCCACTATTTGGTACATATCCTAGAGAAATAAGAGTTATGACATGAGTAGATAGATGTGTCCCCATGTTCACAGCAGCACTAGTCATATTAGCAAAAAAATAAAAACAACTTTAAATCTACATATTTATCTTTTTTTACTATATATTTTTTAGATTTGGCATTTCCTGAACAAGGATGTATTATGGATTTGCCGATAAACAATATTCTTAACCAAAAAAAGTAATTATTTTTGTAAACCCCATACTTTGTAGAGTTCAATGCCGTCTCATTTTTGCTATTAGTTTCTATTGTATCTTGCCTCAATAAGTTAGAACTTACAGAACAATATTCATCCTTGTATTCATTAAATAATTAAAGGGGTCACCATACAGCTACCAAGAGATGAAAGTTTGCAATAAAAATTTCCTTTTTATATTTGATATTTATCAAAATAAATTTCAGCTTTGTAATCAATTTTATAGCACTATTTAAAAATTTTTAAATTGTATCCGTGGCAACTATTTTAAATCACAATGAAACAT
The DNA here is from genome assembly GCF_000296735.1 of Chrysochloris asiatica. Taxonomy (NCBI): domain Eukaryota; kingdom Metazoa; phylum Chordata; class Mammalia; order Afrosoricida; family Chrysochloridae; genus Chrysochloris; species Chrysochloris asiatica. The sequence continues at coordinate 4,708,014 of NW_006408651.1, forward strand.
TTTTAGATGTAAAAACAAAACAAAAAAAAAGTATGAGAATTTATAGCTTTCCAAAATTCTTTCAGAACCTATACCAGAAAAATATTTGAATGTTCATGATACTCTTATATGTATAAAGTTTCAGAATAACTAAATGACTGAACAAGTACTAAAATATGTGACATGTAGCTCTAATATATCAAAATCATATTGCTAGAAATATTGCTATTAGGATATGGGTTTTGAGTTAGTATTATTTTTCTACATTTAGGGGATATTTTTATGAAGTGATTTGCATTTTCTGTCCTCTGGTGGCTAGTGGTCTTCACTTACATACTTATTTGACAAATGCCCAGGGTGGTCAGTTGTCCAGTTATGTAAGTCATGTAAGAAAAATCTTATACGAATATATGAGCATAATTTCTAGAACTTGACCTCTTACTGTACAATGGGGCTTAATGCTAAGAGAAATGTACCCACTGGATTTTTCCCAAACAATTTATCACATTATTATGCAAAGTAAAGCTAGCAAAAATTAAAAAAGGCTTGGTTAGGGGAAAAAATGGAAAGAAAAATAGAGAATTGGATTTATTTCAACTTTTTTATTTAACTGGTATTCTGTTATTTCCAAGTCTCTGTTTGGAAAATATGAAATGCCAACATTTTATATAATGATGTCATTGCTATAAAATCATCTTTATAAAGTTCTCTGAGTTTTACTTTAGTGAGTTCTACTATAAGCTGAATTGGGGTACTTGAATCAGAGCCCAGACAAAAAGACAGCAAATTGTTCACCAACCTGAACCAAAATTGAGTGTTTTGTTTTGCTTTTGTTAGCACCATATCTGAAACAAAAATGAGTTTGTTTACATATTATCAGCTTTTTGAAAAGTACATTTTCTCTCAAGATAAACCTTCAGATCAAACACAGCATTACAAAATTTCATAAACATTGAAATCAACCCATCAATCAATCTTGGTCTAGTTGGTTCACTGCTAGTAAACTTTGACTAATAGGGCTTGAAAAATAACTGGATTCTTGTACTTGCCACAGCATTATCTAAAGAAGGGGTGGGGAGCCTTTTTTCTGCCAACATCATTCTTGAGCCATACAAAATTATCAGCTTAAAAATTAGCCTGCTATGTTTGGTCAAACATTTAATTTACTCACAACTAATGAAGTGCAGTGGACTGGTATGATGTACGGCAAAGTCGGTTTGAGACGCTGAGTAGTGAAATTCAGGTTCACCAGCCACTCCTTGGAAACCCTATGCAGGATCGCTGTTCGTCAGAACCAACTCGATGGCACTTAACAATAACACAACAACTTAGAGCCCTAGTGTGGCGCTGGAGAATAAGCACTGGACTACAAGGTCAGTTTGAACTGCAAGGTCAGCGATTCAAAGTAACCAGCTGTTCCTTGGAAACCCTACACAGGGTTGCTGTGAATCAGAACTGATTCAACAGCGCTTAACAACAACAACAACAACTAAGTGATAACTGGAACTGCAGTTGCCTTGGCAGGGCCTGATTAAACGATTTTGCAGGTTTTATATGTCCCACGGGCCAGACATTCCTCATTCTTGATCTAAAGGAAAACTATCAAGAGCTAATTTGAAAAGGCCAACATTGAAATATTTGAGACTTTATTATATGATTTGCATTTGTTTGGTGAGATTAAGATGTGTTGAAAGAGAGGGTTTCTTTTGAAACAGCAATGGTCTTTATTCATACTACTTGATATTAAATTAATTTTAATATTAATTAAAGTTAATTTATATTAATCTCATCCAGTTGTGAGAAGGGAAAAGAGATAAAAAGTCAGAGAGAGATCCTAAGAAGAGTGACTGCCTATTCTGGAAGTGAATAAGGGGTCAGGAGAGACCAGCGATGTTCCCTGGAATCTATTCTTTGCCTGGCTGAAATCTTAAATCCAAAATAAATACCTACTCACAGTGTAATTAGATTTGAAACCCGTAGAATAACTAGAACCCAAGGATCAAAAAAAGTAACCCACAAACCCACCGCCATGGAAGGCATTACAATTTATAGCAACCCTAGAAGACATTGTAACACTACCCAGTAGGGTGTCTAAGATTAAATCTTTACAGAAGCTGACTGCTGTAGCTAGAAGGTTCGAACTGCTAACCTTTCAGGTAGCTGCCAAGAGTTTTAACACTGCACTACTAGGGCTTTCTGGAGACAGCAACCAAATCAAACCAAACAAACCTACTGCCATGGAGTGGATTCCAACTCCTAGTGACTCTATGTTTTTGTTGTTTTTAAGTGCTGTTGAGTCAATTCTGACTCATAACAATCCTGTATAGGGTTTCCAAGGAGAGGCTGGTGAGCTTAAACCACCAAGCTTGCAGTTCAAACGACTTTGCAGTCTGACGCATTAGCCCACAGCGCCACACCAGCATGCCATCGAGTCGACAGGACAGGATAAAACTGTCCCATAGTATTTCAGAGACTGTAAATCTTGACAGAAGCAAACTGCTTCATCTGTCTCCCTAGGAGCACCTAGCAAGTCGAACCCCTGACCTTAACCCCCTGCACAACTTAACCCCTACACCACCAGGGCTTCTTGGAGAGAGCAAAGGGGCACTGAAATCTGAGTCATGCACATGAGAGACAATTCTCAGCTGTAAGGGCTAATCTTGTGCTTTGTGACTAGAAGTCATCTGAACAACAGTAGTCAGAAATGCCCAGAAAGTAAGTTAGTCATTTTCTCATTGAAATCTTGAGTGCACACTTCTGCAACAGTATAGCTATGAAAATAGTACTTATGACAATTAGTTTTAAATTGCTAAATGATCTCTCACAGCTGGCATGGAAGCTGCAGTGGTGAAATAAAAACTACTCACTGGCTCTTCCTCCCAAGTGTCACCCAGGGCAAGTGCCATACCTTCAATATACCTCTGAACTTAATGTTTGTTATTGGGTTAAACTGTGGATCTACAATGAAGAAGAACTAATTATTACCTCTCAGAGTTTATAACACAGTGCTACAGACAGACAAGTAAACAGTTACAACATAATGGCCTAAAGGAAATGTCCAGGATATAACAGGAGCTTGTTGTTGTTGTTAGGTGCCATCAAGTTGGTGCCGACTCATAGAGACCTTACGCACAGCAGAATGAAACACTGCCCAGTCCTGGGCCAACCTCACTATCGTTGCCATGCTTGAGCCTATTGATGCTGCCACTATACCAATCCATCTCGCTGGGGGTCTTCCTCTTTTTCTCTGAACCTCCACCCTACCAAAAAAACAGGAGTTTAGGGGGCAGATATCTTCCCGACTTGCAGGAAACCAGAGGAGGCTTCCAAAAGAAGCTGTGCTATCCTGATTGAATTCTGAAGGCGGAGTAGAAATTAGTCTATTCATTTTAACTAGAGTTTCTGTTTGTTGTTGTGTTGTTAAGTACTGCTGAGTTGGCTCTGACTCATAGAAACCCAGTATAGGGTTTCCGAGGAATGGCTGGTGGATTTAACCCATCAACCTTGAGGTTCAAACTGACCTTATCCTATGGTGCCACACTAGGATTCTGTTTGGGATGATCAAAATATTTTGGAAATAAATAGTAGTGATTATTACACACCACTGAACTGAACGGTTCACTTAAATATTATAAGATGGAAATTGCTACGTTATATGCACTTTACCGTTTTTTTTTTTTTTTTTTTTTTTTTAATGTTTTTAATGTGGAAGAGAGCGAAGAGTAGGCTTGGGGACTGACTATAAGAGGAGTAAACCTCCTAAATGGGACATTGGTGGTTCTGTGATAGAGCTCTTGCCTTCCATGCAGGAGATCTTGGTTCAATTCCATATTGAACCAAGGTACGTCATGTACAGCCACCACTGTCTGTTAGTAGAGACTTGCAGGTTATTATGACACTGAATAACTTTCAATAGTACTTCCAAACCAAGACAAACAATGAAGAAAATCCTAGAGATCTGCTTCCACAAATCAGCCAGTGAAAAATCCCAACAGTGCAATTCCCAATTAATTGTGGAGACAGCAGAGGACTGAACAGCTTTTTGTTCAACCATCCATGGGGTTTCCATGAGCTGACACTTGTTCAAAGGCAAACAACAACAATAAATTGCCTATGCAAAGGCACGGAAGGAGAGATTATTGCAGGTGAATTGACTATAAATAGCAATTTATGCTTAAGACAATGGGGCACCAGTGGAGGACTTTGAGTAGAAGACTAACAATCATGTCTAAATTATGTTCTAAAGAAAAACTCTCTGGATGCAGTACATGGGGATAAGTTGACAGGAATAAGACTGGAGACAAACTGGGATTAGGAATTTATCTCTTTTTTTCCCCTAATATCCTACCAGAACCTCAGTCTGGGCTTTCTCACATGAAGTGAGTGTTCAATGGTCCGTTTAAATACAACTTTTCTGCCAAGCAGGAATTATCTTTACTAGACTGTGTTTAGTAGCAGTTGAGATATTAATTATATAACTAGGTCCCAAACAAGTAATCCAACACAGTGTGGTCTTGGAACTAGCAGGGATCATAAAAGGACTGGTAGGATATTGGCTGGAGTCTTGGTGTGGCACTGTGGGGTAATGCACTAGACCACAAGGTTCGTGGTTCAAATACACTAGCCACTCCTCAGAAACCCTATACAGGGTTTCTATGAATAGGAAATGACTCAAAGGCACTTAACAACAAAAACAGTGGCATGCTCTAGATTTCTCTTCGCAACTGTGTGTTCTCTTTTTACCTTAACTGACTGACGCTTATCTGAAGTAAAGGAACAGGTCTTAGACATCTTTTTCATCAATTCACTTATGGTAGTGGTGGTAGTGGTTATGTATTACTGAGTCAGTTCTCATAGCAACCCTATATAGGGTTTCTAAGACTGTAAATCTTTACAGGAGCAGAAAGCTTCATCTTTCTCCTGAAAAGCGGCTGGTAGATTTTAACTGATGACCTTGTGGTTAGCAGTCCAGTTTGTAACTCACTACACTACCAGGACTCCTTACATACATACAAAAAAAAAAAAAAAAAAAAATCTGTTCGATATTAAAACAATTGATGTTTATCAATAGAGTGGTAAATATTTTTTTTTTTTCATATACCCTGTAGAAAACCCACCACTCACTGGTCTTTCACTTTGTAATACTGTGGTGACTTGCATGTTGGTGTGGTGCTATGCCACTGATATTTCAAACACCAGCAGATCAACAGACTCATGGTAACAGGTTTCAGTGGAGTTTCCAGACTAAGAAGAAAGAGGCGGTTCACTTCTGAAAAATCACCCACTGTAACCTTATGAATAGCATTTGGCCATTATCTGATATAGTGCCAGAAGATAAGCCCCTCAGGTGGGAAGGCACCTAAAATAAATCTGAGGAAAGCAGCCTCCCCATAGAGTTGTTGTTGTTAAATGCTGTCAGTTCAGTTCCAACTCATAGGGGCCCTTAATAGGGTTTCCCAGGAGCAGCTGGTGAGTTTGAACTGCCAAATTTGTGGTTCATAGTCCAGTGCTGATCCTACAGTGGACATTAATGACATGGATTGAGCAAAGTTTTCAGAACCTTCATTTGCAGTGTGGCAAGACTCAAAATGAGAAGAAATGGCTTCAAATATCCATTAATAATCAGAAAGTGGAATGATATAGAAAAATTGGGACTCATCAAAAATGAAATGGAGCACATAAAGATCAATATCCTAGGCATTAGTTAGCCTAAATGGGCTGGTGTTCACCATTTTGAGTCAGACAACCGTATGTTCTACTATGCCAGGAATGACAAATGGAAGAGGAATGATGCTGCATCCATAGTTCAAAAGAGTATTTCAAATTCTGTTCTGAAGTACAGTACTATCATAGGACAATATCCATGAACCTACAACGAAACTAGTTAATATAACTATCACTCAAACTTATGCACCAACCACTAAAGTCAAGATGAGGAAATTGGAGATTTTTACCAACTTTTTCAGTCTGGAATTGATCAATCATGCAATCAAGATGCATCGATTATGGCTAGTGATTGGAATTTGAAAGTTGGAAACAAGAGAGATCAATAGTTGGAAAATAAGACTTTGGTGATAGAAACAATGCTGGAGATCATATAATAGAATTTTGCAAAACCAAAGATTTATTCAATGCTAGTACCTTTTTTAAACAACATAAATGGCAACTCTATGCATCAACCTCATCAGCTAGATGCATAGGAATCAAATTGACTACATTTGTGGAAAGAGACAATGAGAAGCTCAATATCATCACTTAGAATGAAGTCAGGAGCCAACTGCAAAACAGATCACCATATGAAAGTTCAAGTTCAATCTGAAGAAAATTAAAACAAGTCCAAAAGTACCAAAACATGATCTTGAGTATATCCTGCCTAAATTTAGAGATCATCTCAAGAATAGAGCTGATGCATCGAACACTAATGATTGGAGACCACACAAGTTGTGGGATGAAATCAAGGATATCATATATGAATAAATGAAAAGAAAAAAAGAAACCAGATGCAAAAGTGATTCTAAAACTTGCTTTTGAACGTAGAGTAGCTAATGTGAAAGGAAGAAATGATAAAGTAAAAAAGCGAACAGAAGATTTCCAAGGATGGCTCAAGAAGACAAAGTAAAGTATTATAATGGAATGCGCAAAGACCTGGATTTAGAAAACCAAAAGGGAAGAACAGATTTGGCATTTCTCAAGCTGAAAGAACTGAAAAACAAAACTCAAGCCTAAAGTGGCAATACTGAAGGAGATTATGGACAGATATTCAGCAACACAAAAAACAGTGAAAGAAGATAGGAGGAATACACAGTGTCTCTGTAGCACAAGTTGGTCAGCATTTAATGATTTCAAGAGATAATCAGCGACTGATGGTATCAAATTAAGAAGCCCAACCTCCACTGATGACATTGGTGAGAAACAAAGCAACAGGACTTGATGAAGGTACTGAAAAAAAGCAAAGTTCCAGGACTTGATGGAATACCAGTTGAGATGTTGTAATAAATGGATACAGCCCAGGAAATACTCACTTGTCTATGCTAAGAAATACAGAGCAGTTACCTGGCCAATAGACTGGAAGAGATCCAAATTTGTGCCCATTGCAAATAAAGGTGATTCAAAAGAATGTGTAAATTATATAACAATATTAAGGGCATACACAAACAAAATTTTATTTAAAATCATTTTTAAATGGTTGTAGCAGTAGTTCAACAGAGAACTTCCAGAAATTCAAGTTCTATTCTGAAGTGGATGTGGAACAAGATAAATCATTGTTGATGTCAAGCGGATTTTGGCTGAAAGCAGAGCATACCAGAAAGATGTTTACCTGTGTTTCGTTTATTATGTAATGGCAATCAGCTATGTGGAACATAACAAATCATGAATAACATAATGAGGAATAGGTATTCCAGAACACTTACTTGTATTCATGAGGAATCTGTACATATATCAAGAGGCAGTCATTAGAACCGAACAAGTGTATACTGAATGTATGCACGAGGGTTGTATTATTTCACCATATTATCAGTATGCTGAGCAAATAACCAGAGAAGCTAGATTATATGAAGACCTATGTGGCAACAAGATAAGAAGGAAGACTCCAGAAGACTCTTTAATAACCTGTGGTATGTAGATGACACAACTTTGCTTGCTGAAAGTGAAGAGGACTTAAAATAACTTACTGATAGATCAAAATCTACAGCCTTCACTATGGACTACATCTATGATAGTTACAGTTTTGTGCCAACTTAACTGTGCCAGGATTGTCAGTGCTTTGACAGTTAAGACATAGCAATCCCCCATGAGGAGATCTGATACGAGCAGCCAATCAACTGAAAGGAGGTTTCCCCAGAGGTGTGGCCTATTTCTAATGTACCCTTGCTTTTCTCCTGGGTCTGGATCCTACAATCTGGCTTGCCATCCCACCTCCAGTTCTTTAGACTTGAACCAGTGGACTTCCCAGTTGCCTGCCAATCCTGGGAGTCATCAACAGCCACCATCTTACCTGCCCAACCTGTCTGCTTACTTCCTAACCTGCTGATCTTACTTAATTCATCAGTCCAGCAGCTATGTGAGTGAGAAGCTCCCAGCCTGACATCTGACCCATGGATGTGGGACTTGCCCATCACTACAACTGTGTGAGCCATTTCCTTGAAACAAACCTCTATCTTGTTGTTAGGTGGTGTCGAGTCGGTTCCAACTCATAGCAACCCTGTACATGTTCCTAAGGAGCGGCTGGTGGGTTTGAACTCCCAAGCTTGTGACTAGCAGTCCAATACTTATCCTACCGCACCGCACCAGGACTCCAACGCCTCTCTCTATATATATGCATATGTAAGTTTCACTGGTTTTTTTCTATTGAGAATCCAGACTAAGATAATAACTTAACAAAACAAAAATCCTCAAACCTGGACCAATAAGCAATGTCAAGATTAGTGGAGCAAGGATAAGAGTTGTCGAGATTTTCATTTGTGAATGTGGAAACAGAACTCAGTAAATCAAACATATGGCATTGGAGAAATCTGTTGCAAGAGCTCTCTTTAAAGTCTTAAAGAGCAAAGATGTCAGTTTGAAGACTAAGGTGCACCTCACTCAAGCCTTGGTATTTTCAATCGCATTGTAAGCATGTGACACATAGACAATGATAAAGGAAGACTGAAGAATTGATGCCTTTAGTTGTAGTGCTGATGAAGAATATTGAATACACCATGGACGGTCAGAAGAACAAGCAAAACTCTGTGGTGGAAGTGTACAGTCAAAATGCGCCTTAGAAACGAGGCTAGAGAGACTTCATCTCACGTACTTTGGACATGTCATCTGAAGGGACCATACCTGGAAAAAGACATCTGGCCCAGGTCAGTGAAAAAGAGGAAGACCCTCAACTAGATGAATGATACTGGCTGCAACAAGGGACTCAAACATAGGAGTGATTATAAGAATGGTGCAGGAGTGGGCAGTGTTTTATTCTGTTGTATTTTTGATCACTATGAGTCAGAACTGACTTAATGGCACCTAAATAAGATAAATGTGTAACATGGTATGAGGTCTATACATTTGTTGTTGTTGTTAGGTGCCATCGATTTGGTACCGACTCATAGCGACCTTCTGCACAGCAGAACGAAACACTGTCCAATCCTGGGCCAACCTCACTACTGTTGCCACACTTGAGTCCATCAATGCTGCCACTTGGCCAATCCATCTCATTGGGGGTCTTCCTTTTTTTCTCTGATCCTCCACCCTACCAAACATGATATCTGTCTCCAGTGACTGGTGCCTCCTGACAATATTTCTGAAGGATTAGAGATGAAGTTTGGTCATCTTGGCCTCCAAGGAATACTCTGGCTACGCTTCTTCCAAAACAAATCTATTGGTTCTTCTGGCAGCCCATGGCACTTTCAATATTCTCCTCCAACACCATAACTCAAAAGCTTCAATTCTTCTATGGTCTTCCTTATTCACTGTCCAGCTTTTGCATGTATATGAGGTTATTGAAAATACCATGGCTTGGGTCAGGTGCACCTTAGTCCTCAAGCTGACATCTTTGCTCTTCAACACTGTAAAAAGGTCTTGTGCTACAGATTTGCCCAATGCAATACTTTGTTTGATATTTTAACTGCTGCTTCTGTGAGTGTTGATAGTTGATCCAAGAATGAAGTGCTCGACAATGTCAACCTTTTCTCTGTTGATAAAAATGTTGTTTCTTGGTCCAGTGGTGAGGATTTTTGTTTTCTTTACATTGAAATGTAATCCATATTGAAGGCTGTGCTCTTTGATTTTCATCAGTAAATGTTTTAAGTCCTCTTCACTTTCAGCAAGCAAGGTTGTATCATCTGCATATTGCAGGTTGGGTTGTTAATGAGTCTTCCTCCAATTCTGATGCCACGTTTTTCCTCATATAACCCAGCTTCTGGAATTACTTGCTCAGCAAACAGGTTGAATAAGTATGGTGAAAGGATACAACCTTGTTGCACACCTTTCTTAATTTTAAACCATTCAGTGTTCCCGTGTTCTATTCGAACAACTGCCTCTTGGTCCATGTACAGATTCCTCATGAGCACAATTAATTAATTCTGGAATACTCATACTTCGCAATGTTGTCCATAGCTTGTCATGAGCCACACAATCGAAAGCGTTTGCATAGTCAATAAAGCACAGGTAAACAGCTTTCTGATATTTTCTGCTTTCAGCCAAGATCCATCAGACATCAGCAGTGATATCCCTCATTCCACAGCCTCTTCTGAATCCTGCTTGCACCTCTGGAAGTTCTCTGTCAATATAAGCTTGCAGCCATTTCTGTATGACCTTTAGTAAAACTTTACTCATATGAGATATCCAAGAGATTGTCCGATGATTTCTACATTCCATTGGGTCACCTCTCTTTGGAATGGGCAAAAATATGGATCTCTTCCAATCAGTTGGCCAGACAGTTGTCTTCCAAATTTCTTGGCAGAGATAAGTGAGTGCCTCCTGTGCCATGCCAGTTTCTTGGAAGATTTCAGTTTGTATTCCATCAATTCCTGGAGTCTCGTTCTTTGACAATTCCTTCAATTCACCTTGGACTTCCTTCTTCAGTATCATTGGCTCTGGATCATATGCTACCTGTTGAAACGGCTGAACATTAACCATGTCCTTTTGGTACAGTGATTCTGTGTATTCCTTCCATCTTCTCTTGATGCTTTCTGCATCATTCAATAATTTATTCAAAGAATCTTTCAACAATGAAAGTTTAGGCTTGAATTTATTCTTCAATTCCCCCAGCTTGAGAAATGCTGAGTATGTTCTTCCTTTTTGGTTTCCTGATTCCAGATCTTTGCACATTTTGTTGTAATATTTGGCTTTATCTTCTCGAGGTGATCTTTGAAATTTTCTGTTCAGCTCTTGAACCTCCTCATTTCTTTCATTTGCTTTAGCATCTCTACACTGGTGACCAAGTTTCAGTGTGTCTTCTGACATCCATTTGGACCATTTCCTTCTTTCTTGTCTTCTCAATGACTTTTTGCTTTCTTCATGTATGATGTTCTTGATGTTATCCCACAACTCTTCTAGTCTTCGGTCTTTAGTGTTTAATGTATCAAATCTGCTCTTCAGATGATCTCTAAATTCAGGTGGGATGTATTCAAGGTCATGCTTTGGCTCTTGTGGACTTGTTTTCATTTTCTTCAGCTTCAGTTTGAATTTGCATATGAGTAATTGATGTTCTGTTTCACAATCTGTCTCTGGCCTTGTTTTCACTGATGATATGGAGCTTTTCCATTGTGTCTTTCCACAAATGTACTCAATTTGATTTCTGTGTATTCCATCTGGTGAGGTCCATGTGTATAGTTGTCTCTTATGCTGTCTAAAGAAGGGATTTGAAATGAACAAATCATTGATTTTGCAGAGTTCTATCATGCCATCTCCAGCATCATTTCTATCACCAAGGCCATATTTTCCAACTACTTTGTTCCCAACCTTTGCATTCTAATCACCACTAATGATCAATACATCTTGATTGCATGTTTTATCAATTTCAGATTGAAGAAGTTGGTAGAATTCTTCTACTTCATCCTCACAGGCTTTAGTGGTTGGTGAGTACATTTGAATAACAGTGGTAGTAACTGGGCTTCCCTGTAGGCGCATGGATATTATCCTACCACAGACAGTGTTGTACCTCATGACTGATCTGGATATGTTGTTTCTGACGATGAAGGCAACACCATTCTTCTTCAATTTGTCACTCCCTGCATAGTAAACCAATATGGTCATCAGATTCAAAATGGTCAATACCAGTTCATTTCAGCTCACCAATGCCTGTAATATCAAGGTTTATGCATACCATTTCATTTTTGACAACTTCCAATTTTCCCAGATTCATACTTCGTACATTCCATGTCCTGATTTTCAATGGATGTTTATAGCTGTTTCTCTTCATTTTGAGTTGTGCCCTATCAACAAATGAAGGTTCCACGGGCTTTTCTCCCACTGCCTTTGCTCCATTTGCGTCATCATGGTCAACTCTACTTTGAGGAAGCAGCTTTTCCTCAGTCGCATTTTGAGTGCCTTCCAACTTGATGGGCTCATTTTCTGGCACTATATTTGACAGTGTTTCTCTGCTATTCATAAGGTTTTAAGTGACTAAATATTCGGAAGTAGTTTGTCACTCCTTCTTCCTAGTCTGTCTTTGTCTGGAAGCTTATCTGAAACCTGTCCACCATAGGTGACCCTGCTGGTATTTAAAATACCCATTGCATAGCTTTCAGAGTCACAGCAACTCACAAGCCACCACAGAACGACAAACTGACAGACGAGTGGTGGGAGGTCTATATATAGTAAATGAAAAATAGGTACCTGTCAGTTGTTTAAGTCTTTAAATATAAAAAAAGAAAACCATTGATTAATATGATCTGGTGTGGCACTGTGGGTTAAACTCACTTGAACCACAAGGTTTGCAGTGCAAGTTCACCAGCCACTCCTTGGAAACCCTATACAGGGTCACTATGGTTCATAATCCATTCACCGGCACTTAATAACAACAATGTAATAATAATAATAACAGGTCTATTGTTTCACCTTTCATCCAACTGTTTATACATTATCTATGTAATCAATAAACCTTTAATAAGCACCATCTCCAGCATTGTTGGAGGAGGAGAGAAGGGAATGCAGGAGATTTGTGAAGCATAATTATATAAGTCACAATATACAGTTCAATCATAATGATTAAAAATGACTTCTTCCCTCTTGACACATAAAAAAAAAAATCTGCATGGAGTTTATATTAATCTGTTTTCATATGAACTAGAGAAGCTTTAGTTTGACTGATTAAATAGCAAGGCCAAATAAATTCAGTTCGGGAATCAAATGTATGGAGCTGACTTAACATAAACACACATAAATAATATCCCCAAGCAAATGGTAAATCCCAAGAATGATCTATCTCAGGAATGGATGTTTATCTTGAAAGAAAAACAGAATATCTCTAGCAAGTAATCAGAAGATATGTGAGAGTATGACATATATATGCACATGTATATGTATAAATGTATAAGGATATATCTGTGCGTGTGTATATGTGTGTGTGTGTGTGTGTGTATATATATTCATCTACTACTTTTCATTTCTGAAATAGAAGAATTCTCCAAGGATCGTTTTCTGAAACACTTAAATTCTCAAAAAGGTTCCCGGAACAGCACGTTACTATAACCTGACACCATGTTTTAGATATTACCCAATAAATGTTTGCAAGGCAGCAATAAACCTTGTTTCTAATAGCAGGCTTCATGCTGTGCTTCCAAAGTGCAGAGGAAATGACTGAGCGGAAAGCTCATATACAGTATACAAAGGTGGCATCAAAGGCCTTCTGAGCTAGCCCAGTTCATTATGGGATCTCTCAGGAGGTTCAGAGCCAGCCCTGATTCCTTCATTATTATAGGTCACTTGCTTCAATCCTCTGTAATAACCCTGAATTTGGAAGAACTCAGCAAGTCCACGTTTGAGGGGTCAAAGGTGTTTGAGTCATTGGGGGGAGAAGGATGAAATTTGGAGTGACTTAACAAATCCAATTGCAGTCATGCACTGCTTAATGTCCTTTTTGGCAATGTCCCACTACATACACGTCCATGGGCCCATTGGCCCAGCCCCAGTAAAATCTATTATATTGAAAATTCAAGGTATGTACAATAGTTCATAATAATATATGAACAGATCAAAACATTATTATTGTTGTTGTTATTGTTAAGTGCCATAGAGTCACTTCTCACTCACAGTGGCCCTGTATAGGATTTCTGAGGAGCAGCTGGTGGGTTTGAACTGCTGACCTTGTGGTACAAAGTCCAGTGTTGATCCTACAGCACCACACCAGACATCCTTTATTATTATTATTGTTGTTGTTGTTAAGTACTGTAGAGTTGGGTTCCAACCCATAACAACCCTGCATAGGATTCCCAAGGAGCAACTGGTGAGCTTGAAGTGTCGACCTTGTGGTTCAAACCAATCTTGTAGTCCAGCACATTAACCCACAGCACCACACCATGACTCCTGTAGACTCACTTACATTGAGATGTTGTCTACACACTGCAGAAGGTGTAGGAGCATGGAGAATGATCATGGAAAGGTTTTTATGAGGCAGGTCTGAAAGTAAGACACATCTTCTCTGTACTCTATTGAGCAGAGCTGTCATGACCTCAACGATCTACAAGGGAATCTGGAGCATCTAGTCTAATTTTGTTCCCAGTGAAATTTTGGAATACACCCAGCTATCACTCCCACATTCATTTTATGGGAATATTATTTATTTTATAAAAGACTTGATTTTGACATAAAATCATGCTACCTTTGTAACATTTCTTTCTTTAGCTTTCTCTGTTGTGCATGTGGTTTTGTGGGCTGGAGAGTGTAGTAGTACTTTTTAAGATGTGACTTCTAATTTGTGACTTTTCTTTAGTTTGATACTGAAGAATCTCTTGCCTTCTACAGTTTGGATATGTTCAGGTATGAGAGAGGGTATGAATGCAGGAGGATGAAGATCAAAGGGAGGAACACTGGAGGAGATAAGAGATTTTGTCCAAAATACTGAGTAACACTGTAGATGGAACAGGTTTAAAAGCAACACTGTGTATAGTGTTAGGGACAGGAGTTCTGGAGTTGACTCCCAGTTTTATTTTATTGTTTTTATTCTTGCTTTAATTTCAACTCTAGCACCCCAGACCCTAGTTCCATGACTGGACAATAACTCCTCTGTACCACCATCTCTGGAATCCTGGTGTGGCACTGCAGGATAAAGCACTGGACTGGAAGGTCAGTGTGAACCACAAGGTTGGCAGTTCAAACTCACCAACGGCTCCCTGGAAACCCTATACAGGGTTGTTATGAGTTGGAACTGACTTGACAGCACTTAACAACAGTGACAACTACCATCTCTACATTTTTAAAGTAATGCAAATAATACGTATTTCATAGACTTATTATCAAGACTAAATGCAAATTAGATGCACAGCACCATACCCACCATTGTAACAAAAGCCCCATCAGTGTATGAATATCTGTAATGTATGAATATTGCTCACAGGGAATGAAAAGAAGGTGTCTCAAAGAACCTTTTAAATCACCAAAATGTTGCCGTATCCTTTCTCAAATTCAGACAGAATCCTCTCTAATTGAACCGACTCCACAGCACATAACCACCACCGCCACCACCTCTCAGAAAAGGCTGTTCTTATCACTCCTATAGTTACATGAAGTAAGAAAAATGTGCTTTGAGAGCCTGTCATTGAAGCCCAATAGTATTGACACAGGCAAGATGCACAATAAATACAGGCCCAAACAAAGCTTACACTAAGGTTTCACATAAAGACAACCAAAGAGATAAACGCATTTTTGTGGTTTATTTCTGAGAACTCTGGTATGATGAGTTGGCTCATTACATTTTTTTTAAACAACTTTGTGAGACACTGTCCAGGGAACTTTTCAATCCAATCTATTTGTGATTGTATCTTTGTTTTTAAAGAAACTATTTTTGGAATTGTTGGTTTAGAATTCCAGCTCTTGGTGTTGTCAAAATTAACTAAGATAAAGACACTAGGCAGGATGTAACTGAATCAGCTAATGGAACTCATGTGTTGAAGAAACATTACTTAACAAAAAGAAGAATTGAAGGTTGGGGAAGAAAAAGGAAAGAAAGGAAAAACCATCCTTGAGAATAACAATGTGATGTAAAATAAACCTTATTACATCGGAACTTGAAAAGGTTTCATGTTGTTGTCTTTCTTGAAAGGAAATGAAATTGTAGTAGGAGGCTATGCTATTCTAAAATAGTAGCAATTTTCTTGTTTAATTTTAATTAAATTCCATCCAGATAAGGGTTATATGGACTTTGCTGACTGCCCTCTGATACCTTTTCTTAAAACAAAACAAAACTTTTCATTATGAATTGAGTGAAGGTTTACAGCCAAGATCATCCCCATCGATACACTTGCCAGATAAATGGAACACCTTCCAGATGCGGTCCATTTGGGAGAACTACTTTTTAAAAGCAATGTTTTTTAAGAATCAGATAACCCCTAATGTCTTTTGGTAGGGAAAGAGAAACCCTATTTATTTTGGTAACTGAAATCACCTCAGGTCTGAGAGAAAAGGTACAAAAAACAAAGGAGTATTTTTGTCCCGTTCTCTCTAAGAACTGGCACTGATCAAAGAAAACAGCTACCTAAAACTAATTTCAAGGGCTCCAAGGGAGCTCCCTAGCCTCCTATACAAACAAACAAGCAAACAAGCTCTGTTGTTGTTATGTGCCGTGGAGTCGTTTCCGACTCATATCAACCCTGTACAGGGTTTCCGAGGCTCTAAGTCTTTACGGGAGCAGAAAGCCTCATCTTTCTCCCGTGGGACACCTTGTAGTTTCAAACTGCTGACCTTGCGGTTCGCAGCCCGATTCGTAACCACTACGCTACCAGAGCTCTGTGCACCCATTATATACAGAATGCTCTGGGGGCAATGTGTTACAGGTCCTTCCCCTACAAGTTTATGCTCTGACAGTTTTAATCCTTCCCACAGTGTGTTCTAAAAAAGCAGGGTTTTTTTCCCCCTGGTAATATTCCTTAAGAAGATGGGAAGCTCTGTAGGCAAATAAACTCAGGAAATATGGAGTTAAATTACAATGCAATATTTTTTTGTTACGTGAGACCTTTTTGGAGCCTTGGAGTTGTTGTGGATTAGACATTGTGCTGCTATCTACAATGTCAGATGGTTCAAACCCATCTGACACTCTGGAAGAAAGATGAGGCTGTGGGCTTCTGTAGTAAGATTTACAGTCTCAGAAACACTGTATAGGATCACCTTGAGTTGGTATTGACTCAATCATATGGATTTGGTTTGGTTTGGCTAAGCATTTCTTAGTATTTTTAATCCACCACCTGTTTGATATTTAAAGTGCCAGGGGCTGCCAAAAGAACCAATAGATCCATTTTGGAAGAAGTGCTGCCAGAGTGCTCCTTGGAGACCAAGATGTCCAAACTTCATCTCTCATACTTTGGACATATTGTCAGGAAGGACCAGTCTCTGGAGAAGGATCTCATGTTTGGTAAGGTGGAGGGTCAGAGAAAAAGAGGAAGACCCCCAGCGAGATTGATTGGCCAAGTGGCAGCATCGATGGACTCAAGCGTGTCAACAGTAGTGAGGTTGGCCCAGGATCGGGTAGTGTTTCGTTCTGCTGTGCATAAGGTCGCTATGGGTGGGTACCGACTCGATGGCACCTAACAACAGCAACTTGTTTGATGCTGGATGCTATGATATCCAGCAGCATGACTCATGGCGGACAGGTTTCATGGGAGCTCCAGGCAAAGGCAGACTAGGAAGGAAGTCCAGAGAGTCTACTTTCAAAAATCAGTCAAACTATCTGATACAGTGTTTGCCGAGATCTCAACAAGGCAGTTCATAAGGAAGGAAGAAAGCTGGAAACTATCAAGAACAGAATCTAGGTGAATTCTAGGAATTCTGATCAACAGTTTATATTGTTAAGTGCCATTGAGTCGGTTATGACTCATAGCGAGTATACATAGGGTTTTCTGAGGAGCAGCTGATGGGTTTGAACTGCCGACCTTGTGGTTCACAGTCCAGTACTGATCCTATAGCTCCATATCAGGAGTCCAACTGTCTATATTACAATGTCCAAAATCATGACATTAATATTACTAGGTTTAGACTAACTCTGCCATCCAAAAGGGTCTAATTTGATGGGTGGGGAAGACAGTAGGAATTGACTGACAGTGAAATATTTGGAATAAGTCTATGATGCCATTCATTCATTCATTTATGTTGCCTTGGACTAACAGCAATCTCATGTGTGTCACTGTTGTTAAGTCCTGAAGAGTAGGTTCTAACTCATAGCAACTCTCTAATGGATTTCCAAGGAGTGGCTAGTGAATGTGAACCACTGACCTTATGGTTAGCAGTCCAATGCTTATCCTACAGCACCATACCAGAACTGTGCTACATAGAGCTTATTTCATTAATTCTGTTGATGGAATATACAAAGTAAGACATACACCAATTCAACAGCTTCTACATGTATCATTTAGTGACACTGATTCTATTCCTCAAGTTGTAGGGACATTTTCTCCCTCCTTTTCTGAGTTGTTCCTCTTTCATTAACATAAGCTCACTGCCTCCTAAAGTTTCTATTTAATCATTCATCTTGCCTTTGCAAATTGGCCTGCTAACCTCAAGGTCTGCAGTTCAAAACTGGGAGAAAGATGAGGCTTTCTGCTCCCGTAAAGAAAACCGTGTGCAGGGTCACTATGAGTCAGAACTGACTCCACAGTACTTAACAACAACAACAACAGTACATAGTTCTTAAAAGGGCATAACAATCAGGGGAAATCTTTTTTACTAGTCAAGTCAAACTTTTTATTCACTTCTCCTTTAGTTCCTCTAGTTAGTTCTAGAAGAATATTTAGTCCCTCACATCATTTTCTCTAGAAAAACATACTTAATAATAGGAATGTTCTAGATACTAAGTCCCACAATAGGGAGTCCGCAAAGGGAAATAAAACATTTGCAAAAAAAGAACCATTTTTAAAGTATCTGCTCTATACTACATGTTATTATAAGTGTTCATAGTTTCACGGGATAAATGTTCGCATGGCTACTTTTCACATTTAAAAACCAACTCATCATCACCTAATCAATTCCAACTCACAGTGACCCCATGTGGTAGAGAATACAATCTGTCCATAGAGTTTTCCTGGCTTTTTATGGAGGGGAGAATTAGCCAATGAAAACTGTATGGACCACAACAGAATGTTGTGGATATAATGCTAGGTTAGCCACTGGTTTGCAAAGCACTAAAAGTACATAGATGCTACAACAATGGACTTTAAGTATACCAACAGATGGTATAGGACCAGGCAATGTTTCCTTCTCTTGTACATGAGGTCACTATGAGTTGGAGGCAACTAACAATAGAAAGCCTCATTAATATGCCTTCTTAGACTATTGAGTGTCCATAGAAAAGGAAGGATGTGAGCAGTAGGATTAGGAAAAGATCCTAACCAGAATGGCCAAATTTCTCTATTAAGCCTGTAACTTTCATTCACTAGTATTGCATTTCAGTTCTAGTGTTACTCCTGTTGTTGTTGTTATTAAGTGTTGTTCAGTAGATTCTAACCCACAGCAATCCTATAAAGAGTTTCCAAGGAGCAGCTGATGTTACTCCAAAATTTTGTAATTAATTAGCAAAGTTGGCAGTTCAAGTCCACCAACCACTCTCAGAAATCCTACATAGGGTGGCTATGAGTTGGAACTGACTCAATAACACACAGCAATAATTGAATTTTATTTCTCCTCTGGTGAGTATGCTATAATATAATATACTATGTTATTTTACATAACTAAGCTATACAGGAGTCTTGGTGAGGCACTTAGACCACAGGTCATTTTGCACCTCAAGGAGGTGGTTTAAACTCAACAGCTGCTCCTTGGAAACCCTATACAGGGTCACTATGAGTCAGAACCGACTCAAAGCCACTTAATAACAACAATAAGCGATGCAATTTTCCATTGTCTGCACAATAGAGATTGAATGGGTGAAGAAAAAGGCATGAACTAGAAAGTGACTGTGGCATTGGCATGCTTTCTCACACAGAGTGGTTATTGTTATTGTTAGCTGCCTTTTAGTCCATTCATACCCACTGTGGTGCTATAGGACAGAATAGAACATACTCAGAAGGTTTCCTGGGCTATAATGTGTACAAGGTCGCTATGAGTCAGAGCTAATGTGATGACAACAATAACAGCAATCTGTAGATGAACAGATCCCAGGTCTTTTCTCCAACAGAGTGGCCAGGATCAGGATTAAATAAATGAATAGGCAAATGAATCTGGACGCACATTCCAGCTTTGCCATATCCTGATTCTTATTTGAATATTTAGAATCTTCATTTCTTCAATGGGGTATGTTGTTGTTAAGTGTCATCAAATTGGTCCCAAATTCACAGCGACCCTGTATAGGGTTTCCAAGGAACAGCTGGTAGGTTTGAACTGCCAATTTTGTAGTTAGCAGCCCAGTGCTTATCCTACAGTGTCATACTCAACTTAGAAAAATCTTCCCTTTTGTATTTATAAATATGGTAAGAACAACCAGATAAAATAATTTAAAGAGGGTCCTTCTAGGAAATAGAACAGAGAAAGGAGAAGTGATTGAGTAGAGGCCAACTGATTTTCATTATAAGTCTTTTAGTTTGAGTAGAAATTTCTCTTTATGTATGAATGAGTATTTCATTAATAACAATAATAGAACGTTGAAGGGGAAAAAATGGAGAAAGAGAAGGGGAAAAGCTAGTAATGAAAATATTTGTGTTGTTATTACTTAGAAGATTTTTGTATCGTTAAGCATACATTGAAATCTTCCTATGACCATAAAGAATAATAAAACAATTTCCAAATTAAAGTAACAATGGCTCAACTGTAGATCATATAGTATAATGGAAAGGAAACCGGCTCAATTCTAATTTTTATTCTGTACTTTGCTATCTGTGTGGCCTTGTATTCTGCTAAGGATTTAGTGTGATAATTAAAAAAAAAAAAACAAAAACAGTACAATTCTGTAAACGAGGTATGTACTAAGACAATTCAACACTAGCTTTTAAGTCTAAATTTATATGGCTCTATGCAAGGGAAAAATACAAAAAACATAAAATCCCACATCTAGTGGGCTGGAGCTCTCTATAAGAACTGTTTAAATTTATCTATAGAAACAAATGTTCGAAATATCTTTCTCAAAGCTTTAGGGATTTTTGTTCATGTCGTGTAAATCCATCTGGATTGGTGAATTTTTCTCTACTTCATGTCACTATAGTTATTTTTTAAAATAAACTTTTATATAAGAGTGTTTTTGATATACTGAAAAATCAACAAAATAGTACTATACCATATACCGCAAAAACAATTTTCCTTATTATTAACTTGTTATAGTCCTGGGGTGGCACTGTAGAAAAAGCACTGGACTGCTAACTGCAAGGTCCATGGTTCAAACCAACCAGCTGCTCCTAGACAGGGTCACTATGAGTCCGACCTGATTCTATGGCACTTAACAACAACAGGGCAGTGTACCAATTAATTTTGCACATGCAGCAAAAACCATCAAAATGGAGATGTTTGAGGGTTGCAATTCTCAGGAATGCTCTGCATCCTGTCCTGTATGAATGTCCTTGGCATTTATAGCCAGATGCTGTGGGTAAGAATATGCAAACAGACCTCTGGTGTGCTATAAACATGCATACCTTTATATTAAGGGAAATCTAATCAGAATTGTATCTCAGTACTTACTGGGTCAGTTAGAGGTCCTAGATTTTTGAACATGCACTGAAGCATGGAGTTATTGGTCCACATACCACCCATGGTCATCACTAGTATGTGTTCTTGGGCCAGCCTGCAAAGGCTTTTCATTTCCAGAGCCAGCTACTTCCATCACATACATGGAGCAAGGAAACTATAAAGAACTAAATGATGTCCCTCAGAATATATGTTGAAGTTCTAACTCCTGATATCTGCCCTTGTTTGGGACTAGCCTCTTGGAAGATAATAATAGTTAAGTTAGCATGAAGTCATGCTGAAACAGGGTGGGTATTAACCCAATCTCAGTTGGTGTTGGTGTTAAGTCCTGAGGAGTCATAGCACCATTGTATAGGGTTTCCAAGGAGTGGCTGGTGGATTTGAACTATTGACCTTGTAGTTAGTACTCAAGTGCTTATCCTACAGTGCCATACCAGGACTCTAATCCAATCTCAATGTTGTCCTTATAAAAGAGAAGAAAAGACAGAGACAAAGGGGAGATGGCCATGTGACGAAGCATCTGCACACCAAGGAACATCTGGGAATACGAGAAGCTGGGAGGGAATAGAAAAGAGATTCTCCCAAAGACTTTGGATAGAACATGGCCCTGCTGACACTTTGATTTTGGACATCTAGCATTCAGAACTAAAACAATACAGTTCTGTTCTTATAAGCCACCCAATCTGTGATGCTTTATCCTAGGCAGTCATAGGAACAAAGGAACTCATGAACCAAAGCAGCCTTCTGAGTCAGGCCATGTAATCATCCTCTTTGGTCTTATAATGCAGGGCAGAGATGGACAACTCAGTATATTACCAAGTAGGTGCCATGACCTTGGTCCTCTTCCCAGTGTCAAGAATCTCCTCTCTCTACTAGTTATCAGATATACTCATCCAACTTACCTCATGCCAAGGATACCAAGAATGCTTAAGTAAGTAACAGAGATAGAAAAACAAAAAGATCACTAGCTTTATATCTTTCATTCACCCTGCAAGAATTCTTGAAGGTTGAAGGAAGCCTAAAAGGCCTGGGTACTCACTTGACATCACAAGCCATAGAAAACAAGAGCGACCCAATATTATCCTGCCACATTCTCTACTTTTAAGTCTACCTGTTCCAGCCAAAAAGGATGCACTTCTCATTCTAATGTCTCCCACCCTGGGTCTCTGTTCAGAGTATGGCATCTCCCACTCACAAATAAAGATAAAGGATTCCCATGAACAAAGTATTATTCAACCTGTGTGCTGAGCAAATTATCCGAGAAGCTGGGTTCTATGAAGAAAAATGTGGCATCAGGATTGGAGGAAGACTCATTAACAACCTGCAATATGCAGATGATACAACTTTGCTTGCT
>NW_006408651.1:4730743-4753475 GCF_000296735.1 Chrysochloris asiatica
ACACAGCCTTTGGTATGGATTGCATCTCAATATAAAGAAAACAAAACTCCTCACCACTGGACCAATAAACAGCATTCTTATCAACAAAGAAAAGATTGAAGTTGTGAAGGACTTCATTCTTCTTGGATCAACTATCAACACTCATGGAAACAGCAGTCAAGAAATCAAACGATGTATTGCATTAGGCAAATCTGCTGTACAAGACCTTTTTAGTGTTGAAGAGCAAAGATGTCAGCTTGAGGACCAAGGTGCGCCTGACCCAAGCCATTGTATTTTCAATAACCTCATATGCATGTGAAAGCTGGACAGTGAATAAGGAAGACTGTAGAATAATTGATGCTTTTGAGTTAATATGGTGTTGGAGGAGAATATTGAAAGTGCCATGGGCTGCCAAAAGAACCAACGATCTGTGTTGGAAGAAGTACAGCCGGAGTGCTCCTTGAAGGCCAGGATGGTCAAACTTTATCTGTTGTACTTTGGACATAATGCCAGGAGGGACCAGTCGCTGGAGAAGGATATCATGTTTTGAAAGGTGGAGGGACAGAGAAAAAAAGAAAAACCCCAGAGAGACGGATTGGCAAGCAGCATCAATGGGCTCAAGCGTGGCAACAATTGTGAGGTTGGCCCAGTATTGGGCAGTGTGTTGTTCTGTTGTGCATAGGGTTGCTATGATTTGATACCGACTTGATGGCACCTAAAAACAACAACAACAGCATGCACTGAGCAGCCCTGTCTGTATAGGTAGCACTTCCCTCAGATTCCTCTAGGCCCAACAAAAGCTGGAGCCTCCTCAGGCTTCCCACCACTGGCTCCAGCCCATGCCAGGGGCTCTGGATTAGAATTTGTTTAAACACTCTGAGGATTTTAATATTCAGCCATGCTTCTTCATCCTCAAAGTCCTGCACAAGATCAGATGTTTGTTCTCAGGATTTAAGAGGGAAGGCAGCCCTGTCAGACATTCATAAACTGGTGAGTGTCTGGCCTTGCTACCTCCTCCCTCCTGATTATTAGGAAAACGGAAAGCCATTGACATTTAGGAGAAAAGACATGGTCCATGTTCTATTATTCTTTTATTTTCTGACACATCCCCACAAGCACATAAAAGCATATTTTGATTTCCACTTAACCAGCTCAGGCAAGATTATTAAGTGGATATTGATATCCACAGATATTGACCTACATTCTAATCCCTGAAATCTGACTTTCTATGGATACTTGTATGCTGTTGCAATGCTAAGCATGTTTTCACGGAGCTTCCAGATGAAGACAGACTAGCAAGGAAGGACTAGAGATCTATTTCTGGAACTCAGCCAATCAAAACCCTGTGAATCCCAATAGTCTGATCCACAACAAATCACAGAGATGGCACAGGACAGGGTAGCATTTTTCCCATTGTGTGTTGGGTCACCATGAACCCAGGGCTAACTCAATGACATACAACAACAACAACAATCTCTGGAACCTATGAATACCACCTTGTATGGAAAAATAAAAAGCTGATTACGTTTAAAATCTTGAGTTGGAGAGAGATTATATGAATTGACCCTAAATACAATCACCAATGTCCTTATGAGAGGGAGGCAGAGGAAGAATTCAGACAGAGAAGAGAAGGCAATATGGCAATGGGGGCAGGAACAGAGATTGCAGTGATGTGGCCACAAGCTAAGGAATACCTGTAGCCACTGGGGATTGAAATAGGGAGCTTGGTCCTATCAGCACCTTGATTTCAGCAATACCAATTTCAGACCCCTGGCTTCAAGAACTATAAAGAAATAAATTTATGTTGTTTTAAAAGTACCAATTTTGTAGTAATTTATTACAGCAGCCACAGGAAACTAGCCTTACACATTATTAGCTAAACAAAAAGTTGTTGTTGTTAAGTGCCACGGAGTCGGTTCCAACTCATAGCAATCCTGTACAGGGTTTCCTAGGCTGTAAATCTTTACGGGAGCAGAAAGCCTCATCTTTCTCCTGTGGAACAGCTGGTAGTTTCGAACTGCTAACCTTGTGGTTCACAGCCCGATTCGTAACCACTATGCTACCAGAGCGCCTTAAACAAAGAGTATATATATATTGTTGTTGTTAGGTGCCATCCAGTCAGTTCCAACTCATAGCGACCCTATGCACACCAGAATGAAACACTACCCGATCCTGGGCCAACCTCACAATTGTTGCCACGCTTGAGCCCATTGATGCTGCCACTTTGCCAATCCATCTCGTTGGGGGTCTTCCTCTTTTTCTCTGACCCTCCACCTTACCAAACATGATATCCTTCTCCAGTGACTGGTCCCTCCTGACAATATGTCCGAAGTATGAGAGACGAAGTTTGGCCATCCTGGCCTCCAAGGAGCACTCTGGCTGCACTTCTTCACACACACACACATATATATATATAGATCTGTTTTGGAATATAGTCGGTTCCAACTCGATGGCACCTGACAACAACAACAACAACAACAACAACAACAATACATACATACATACATACATACAGAGAGAGAGAGCTGTGTTCCCTCTGAGGCTGAGCAATGGTCTCCTCAGTTACGCTGTGGCTATGGGGTGCAGCTTCTACACATTGTTCCACACTACCACATCAGTGGCAAGGTAAGGAGCACACAGACAAATGATTGCAGGGTCTGGCTGCAGTTTTGAACTTAGGAAGTCT
This sequence comes from Chrysochloris asiatica, assembly GCF_000296735.1. NCBI lineage: Eukaryota > Metazoa > Chordata > Mammalia > Afrosoricida > Chrysochloridae > Chrysochloris > Chrysochloris asiatica. The sequence continues at coordinate 4,733,409 of NW_006408651.1, forward strand.
CTTTCTTTTTTAAAAAACTTTTAATTTTGAATTTAGTGAAGGTTTATAAAGAAGATCATCAGCTTTACAGTCAACAAATCATATGCTTTTTTTCATCTCAATGATTATAATCCCCTCCCTGCAACAACAGTTAACCTACTTCTTAGGAAATCTCTTGAAGGAAATATGTGCACAATTAGCTTTCCAAAGTGGAAAACAATGGTTGTCAGGGCTGTTAACTGTTATGCTAAATCTAGACTGGTAGTAAAATCTGGGTTTCTGTGGACTCCTGGTGTGGCGCTCTATGATCAGCATGGGACTGTGAACCACAAGGTTAGCCACTCAAACCCATCAGAAGCTCCTTAGAAACCCTGTACAAGGTCTCTGAGTTGGAATGAACTCAACAGCACTTAACAATGACAACACCAGATAGACTCTTAACTGGTGCCAGAACTCTAGAGACAAGTTCTCATTGTTTGGAAAAGGGACTGACCATCGCCACTTCTTTCTTATCCTTCATCATCCCTGGGGAGCTCAAACAGTTTGACTGCTAACTGAAAGACTGAAGGTTCAATTCCACCCAGAGGCACCTCAGAAAAAGAGCCTGGTGGTCTAATTGTGAAAAATCAATCACTAAAAACCCTGTGGAGTATAGTTCTACATGGATATATATGGGACCACCATGAATTGTATTTAACTCTATGGCAACTGTATTTTGTTTTTATTTCTTATTGGTTGTTGGGCAGAGTTCATAGGCTGGTCATTTTCAGCAGGGAGAGGACCTTAGTTGGACAAGAAGACTTGGAAGAAGAAGTCCATGAGGAAACAATCTGATCCATGAATCCCATGAGCAGCCATGTCAAGTAACAGAATAGAGTCATTATTTGTGTTAACATTTCATTTGTTACTGCCAACATTTCAACAAAGTCTTGCTAAAACTCAGAAACCTCACAATTATAGAAGTCAAGATTTAATTTCACTAAATAAAAGGTTTGAGAAGATAATACTATGTGAGCCAAAGCTATAATTTAAATATTTACCCTAATAATTTAGACTGCATTTTGATTGCATCCTGCACTTTTTCATAAACCTAAGCAAAGACAATGCTTGTCTTGCAAAATCAGTTTTCTCAATTTCCATGTGCTCCAGAACTGCAGCTGGAAGTTGTTCTTGAAAAGTAGAAATTGCCCAATCACCTCTTTAAAAGAATAATCTACAATTTAGTTCAGAGCAGCTCAAACTGATGATTGTGCAAATCCCTTGAGTAGCTTACCCATAGCCTAACTAATTTTCTCTATTGACTTCACTTTATTATTTAGTAATTCTGTCTTGGTATAAGTGGAATTGTCAATTATCAATAAAACTGTTGATTTTGTAAAAGAAATAGTGAAGTTTCATGGAAGAATACTTCTCAGAAAGGGGGAAAAAAGACAATTATGTTCATATATTTTTCTTATTGTGGCATCTTTTTCTCTAACTACAAATCTCCATTTGTGTTAAATTAGTGTTTCTAAGTTTTGGAAATTAGCAGTAGCAGCGGAGTTCATATAGTTGATATAGGATAAGTTTTCAAAATGGCAAGAGGAATCTAAATTTATTCTGAAGTTTTATTTTTTTAACTTACAAATATATCAATTATTTCTAAACAGAGGCCAATTAAAGAAGCATGTCTGGGAAATCTGGACTGGTTGTGGTAAAATTTGGATTTAAAACAAAGATCCAAAAAAAATTTACCATTTCACAAACTGGTCAGTAGGCGATATAAAACAAAGAAATTTATTCTCTAAAATTTTGGAGACGGTTTTTGTTGTTAGGTACCATCCAGTGGGTTCAGAATTATAGTGACCCTATGCACAACCTTACAACCATCATTATGCTTGAGTCCATTGCTGCTGTCACTATGCCAGTCCATCTATCTCTCTGGGGGGTCCTCCTGTCCGCCCCCCCCCCCACACTCAACTTTACCAAGCATGATGCCTTTTCTAGGAACTGGTCCCTCCTGATAATATGTTCGAAGTATGCGAGATGCAGTCTGCCCACCCTGGATTCTAATAAGCATTCTTAGAACAAACAAATGTTTGTTCTTCTGGCAGTACATGGTACTTTAAATATTTTTCTCTAAAACCATTACTCAAATGGATCAATTCTTCTACAGTCTTCTTTATTCATTGTCCAATTTTCACATGCATATGAGACTATTGAAAATAGCATGGCTTGGGTCAGATGTACCTTAGTCCTCAAACTGAAGTCTTTGCTCATGAACACTTTAAAGGCATCTTGTGCAGGAGATTTGCCTAATGCAATACACTGTTTGATTTCTTAACTACTGCATCCATAAGTGTTGATAGAGGATGCAAGCAAAATGAAGTCTTTTGACAACTTCAGTCTTTTCTCCATTTATCATGATGTTATTTGTTTGTCTAGTGGTGAGGAATTTTCTTTTCTTTACACTGAGGTGCAACCCATTCTGAAGGCTGTGGTCTTTGATGTTCATTCACATTTTAAATCTTCTTAGCTTTCGACTAGCAAGGTTATATTATCTGCATATTGCTGCTTGTTAATGGGTAGTCTTCCAGTTCTAATGCTGTGTTCTTCTTCATGTAATACAGTTTCTTGGACTATTTATTCAGCATACATACTCAATAAATATAGTGAAAGAATACAAACCTGGCACACACCTTTCCTGATTTTAAACCATTCAGTATTCCCATGTTCTGTTTGAACAACTACCTCTTGGTCTGTATATAAGTTCCTCATGAGCACAATTAAGTTTTCTGGAATACCCATTCTTCCCAATATTATCCAAAACTTGTAATGATCCACACAGCCAAAAGTGTTTGTGTCGTCAATAAAGTACAAGTAAACATCTTTCTGATATTCTGAGCTTTCAGCCAAGATCCATATAAAGTCAGAAATGATATCTCTCATTTCATATCCTTGTCTGAATCCAACTTGAACATATGACAGTTCCCTGTCAATGTATTGCTGCAGTCATTTTTGAAATACTTTGAGCACAATTTTACTTTCATATGATATTAATGATCTTGTCCAATGATTCCTACATTCCACTGAGTTACCTCTCATTGGAATGGGCATAAATATGGATATCTTCCATTTAGTTAACCATGTAGCTGTCTTCCAAATTTCTTGGCATAGATGAGTGAGTACCTCTAATGCTGTATCAGTTTGTTGAAATATTTCAATTTATATTTCATCAGTTCCCTGACCCTTGTTCTTTGTCAATGCCTTAGTGCACATTGGACTTCTTCCTTCAGTACCATTGGATCATGATCATGTACTACCTTTTGTAATAGCTGGACACCGACCATTTCCATACAGTGACTGTGTATTCCTTCCATCTTCTTTTGATGCTTTCTGCATCATTTAATATTTTATCCTTGTTGTTGTTGATGTTGTGTGCCACCAAGTCAATCCTGACCCATAGTGACCCTGTGTACATTTCTAAGGAGCAGCTGGTGAGCTTGAACCTCTGGTGTTGTGGTTCAAACTGACTTTGTAGTCTAGCGCTTTAGTTCACAGTGCCACACCAGGACTCCATTTTGCCCATAGAATCCTTCAATATTACAAGTCTAAGCTTGAAGTTTTTCTTCAGTTCTTTCAGCTTGAGAATGCTGAGCATCTTTTTTCCTTTTAGTTTTCTAAATTCAGTTGTTTGCACATTTCATTATTATACTTGACTTTCTTCTTGAGCTGATCTTTGAAATTTTCTGTTTAGCTCTTGTACCTCCTTATTTCTTCCGTCCCATTGAACTTCTCTAAACTGGAGAGCAATTTTCAGTTTCTTCTGACATTCATTTTGGTCTTTCTCTTCTTTCTTGTCTTTGTAATGATATTTTGCTTTCTTCCTATATGATGTTATTGATGTCTTCTCACAACTCTTCTGGTCTTTGGTCATTAATGTTTAATGCATCAAACATGTTCTTCAGATGATCTCTAAATTCAAGGTCGTATTTTGGTTTTCATGGACTTGTTTTAATTTTCTTGAGCTTCAGCCAGAACTTACATATACACAGTTGATTATTTATTCCACAGTCTTCCCCTGGCCTTGTTTTGACTGATGCTATGGAGCTTTTCTACTGTCTTTCCCACAGATGTACTCAATTTGTTTTTTGTGTATTTCATTTGATGAGGTCTATGCGTATGGAGTTCTGGTGTGGCACTGTGGGCTAATATGTCAGACTACAAAGTTGTTTGAACTGCAAGGTCGGTGGTTCAAGCTCACCAGCTGCTCCTTGGAGACCCTATATAGGGTCGCTATGGGTTAGAATCGACTCAACAGCACTCAACAACAACAACATGCAAATACTAGTCTATTATGTTGTTTAGAAAGGATATTTACAATGAAAAAGTCATTGGTATTGCAAAATTCTATCATGAGATCTCCAGCATTGTTTCTATAACCAAGGCCATATTTCCCAACTAGTGTTCCTTCCTTGTTGTTGCCAATCTTTGCAGTCTAATCACCCATATTTATTAATACACCTTGATTGAATGTTTGATCAGTTTCAGACTGAAGAAGTTAATAGATTTCTTCAATTTTATCATCACTGACTTTAGTGGTTGGTTAGTAAAACTGAATAATAGTGGTATTAACTGGTCCTCGTTGAAGTCATGTGGAGATTATTTTATCACAGGCAGCATTATTCATTAGAAGAAATCTTGAATGTTGTTTTTGATGATAAAATGCGATGATGATTCCAGTTCAATTTGTCATTGCCAGTATACAGTAAACCATATTGTCAGATTAAAAATGGTCAATACCAGTCCATTTCAGCTCAATAATGCCTAGGATATTGATGTTTATGCATTCCATTTCATTTTTGACAATGTCCAGTTTTTCTAGATTCATATTTCACAAATTCCATGTTCTAATTATTAATGGATGTTTACTAGAATTCCAAAATCAAGTTGTTGGCAGAGCAGATTATTTTATGAGGCTCTGAGGAAGAATCCATCCTATGCCTCTTTCTTACCTTTCAATGTTGCTACCAACTGTTGTGGCTTCTTGAGTTGTTGATGCATCTCCTCAGTCTTTGCCTTCATCTTCACATCACTTTCTTTTCTGCATGTCCATGAGTCTTAAATTTCCCTATCTCTTTTATAAGGAACCTGCAATTGGGTGCAAACAAGTAAGTGCTCAACTGCTATCTGAAAGGTTTACCATTCAAATTCACCCAGGGGAACCTTAGGAGAAGGCCTAGTCATTGGCTTACGAAAGGTCACTTCCAGGAAAACCCTGTGGAGAAGTTCTACTGTACAGACATGGGTAATCGTGAGTTGGAATCAACTTGATTGCAGCTAACAACAACTAAATTAAGGATGAATTCATTTTGAGATCCTTAACTTGATTGTATTTGCATAGTCCCTTTTTCCAATCAAGGTCCCATTTACAGGTTCTAGGTGGTAGGACTTCGTCACATCTTCTGCAGGGGCACTACTCAAACCATTACAGTCAAACCAGAAATGCCTATCAACATGTTCTCCAGCACAACTTTAGATGTACAGTGTGCAACCTATTAGTAATAATTGTAGTATGAAAGATTAAGTCCAATGTATAAACTTTCTTTAAAACCCAGCTGAAATTATGCTGAAGAGTTAAATAACATGAATACAAATGGATTTTCAGCTATTTAATCTAGTGGTGCTTCGTGTTTTGGGGATGAAACATGATGATGCCACTGTAAAAAGTCAGAATATTAACAAGCAAAATTGAGGAACCTTGCTGAGTACCTGCAAAAAAGCACGGACGTTGGGGTCAGCAACAGCTGCCCTCACAGCACATTCTACCATTTACAAACATTGGCAAAGTCTCTCAGCCTCCTGAAACCTTAGGAAGGTATTTCACAAGGTTGTTTGGTTTAGCATAATTTTTGCTATTGAAAGTGAGCAATACTTCTGTGTGGTTCATTATTGTGATGCAAATATTCTTCAGATAAAACTAAAAGTTTTGGGCCCTCGCTCCAAATACTTTTATCCATCTTCATAGTCATTGAAAACATCCAGAGATTTTAACATCCTAGAAAATATCTGAGTATTATTTGCCATGAGAGGTATGCATGACAAAAATATGAGAAAGCATATGAGGAGAGGGATGGCAGAGGGGAATTTCAGAATGAGTTATCTCTCTCTTTTTTTCTTTTTGTGAATTGGTTGAAAGTTTGTAAATCAGATCATCAGTTTTACATTCAATAAATAAAACATATTTCATTTCATCCCACTGATTTCAGTTCCCTTAATGTAATATCACTTATCCCACTTCTTCCCTATATTTTTGTTTCTACCCCTTCTTTTTCCTCACCCTTCTGAACTGTGTCTTTGGGTAAATGTTGTGCTTTTTATCTCCAATGGTTGATTATTCTATGGTATGTATACCTCACTAGTGGTATTGTTCCCCTTCTAGATCTAGTCTTTGGCTGAAAATTGAATCATGAGGTTAAATTCAATTCTAGACCTGAAGGGTGATGTGCAAGCATGGTGACTAAGGGCCATAGTCTTGAGGGTTCCACCAGTCTCCAACCTACCAATAAATCTGGTCTTTTAATGATTTTAAGTTTTGTTCCACATTTCCTCCCGCTCTATTTAGCACCTTCTAATGTGATCCTCGGAGTCCTGCTGTGGCGCTGTGGGTTAATGCACCAGACTGCAAAGCCATTTGAACTGCAATGTTGGCGGTTCAAGCTCACCAGCTGCTCCTTGGAAACCCTATACAGGGTCACTGTGGGTTGGAATCGACTCGACGGCACTTAACAACAACAACAATGTGATCCCATTCAGAGCTCTTAGTAGTGGTAGCCAGGCAGCTGGGCACCATCTAGTTTTTCTGGTCTCAGGTCATGACGATTGATATTCATGTAGTTCATTTGTCCACTAGACTGTTTTCAAGCATCTTCAGTTTTCATCACTCATCTTCATTCCAGATAAGGAGAAACCAATAGCTGTACTTCATGAGCTTTTAAGAACCTAGTTGCTACTCATCAAATTAGGATGTAGAACATTGTTCTGGGGGACTATGTTATGCGAACTGACCTTCTTGTCCACTGAGACTTTAGTCCTGAGACCCCAGGTCCCACAACTCATTCCCTCAATGTTTTTGGTTATGTAAGAAGTTTTCATAACTTTGTCCCTATATGCCTCACCATATTCATGGATATATTTATAACAGCAGTAAATACCCTGTTCAATCTCATCATTGGTTCAGATTGTGCATATAACTGTATTTCCTCTGTTACTGTTAACTCCAGCATTCCTTCACATGTTTTCCCCAACCTCCATCATATTTTCTGTCCATCTTTCTCTTACAGTGTTCTGCCTTCTTCTTCACTCAAGAATGGATTACCCAAGTAATTCTACCCAAAAGAGGAATTCAGAGAAAATGGGAAATTTCTGAAAAGTTAAACATTTATTAATTTTATGTGTACACTTTTTTTGTTGTTATTCATCAAGTAATCTTTCATATTTTGTTCACTGTTGTTTGACCAACAAAGATTTGATTGTGTTCTTTCAGAATTAGAGAAGGATTTTTAATATTGTCTTTCCTAAAATGGTGAGTTTATTCTAAGCTTTGAAGAAATTAGTAATTACAACCTGCTTTGAATGACCACTTAGAAACAAACACATATATACACAGTGTTTCATTCTTTTGTGCATTGGGTCATTATGAATCGGTACCAACTCATAGCAACCCCGTATAAGTTTTCAAGGAACAATTGGTGGGTTTGAACTGCCAACCTGTGGTTCGCAGTCAGTACTGATCGTACAGTACCACAGCAGGAGTCCATATATACTCCAAGGTACATCAGATTTCCATTTAGGGAACGATTTCCATTTTTTATGGTCTTGACCAGGAATCAAATAATGTTTTCCATAAAGAGACAACTAGCAAACTTTTAGGATTTCTAGATCACTGTCAATTTCTCAACTCTGTCACTGTAGTGCAAAAGCAGTCAGGGGTCATGTGCAAACTAATGTACATGACTGTGTTTTGATAAAACTTTATTTATATAAACAGGCAGACTGGATTTGGTTTATGGACTATGATTTGCTGACTTCTAGACTAGACACCAGAAACTTTGTATTTTTCTTTCATATCACTTTCTTTCTTGAAAGGCAACAAGATTTGGCCAAGGACAGCAATACAGGATAACAAAACCAATGTTTATACAGGGCAGTAGACGCATACTATAGCAGGACAAAGGACACATGATGCTGTCAGGTGCCATGAAGTCAGTTTCAACTCACAGCAACCCTATGTACAACAGACCAAAACACTGTGGTCCTATACCACATGCACAATCATTCCTGTGTTTGAGCCCACTGTTTTAGGCACCGTGTTAATCCATCTCACTGAGGGTCTTCCTCCTTTTCACTGACCCTCAACTTTACCAAGCAAGCATGATGTCCTTTTCCAGGGACTTTCCTGATAACATATTCAAAGTATGTGAGACAAACTCTCGTCATCTTCACTTCTAAGGAGTATTCTGACTGCACTTCTTCGAAGACAGATTTGCTTGTCTTTCTGGTAGTCTGTGGTATACTCATTATTCTTTGCTGACATCATAATTCAGATGCATAAATTATTCTCTTGTCTTCCTTATTCGTTGTCCAGCTTTTGCATGCATATGATTAAAAGTAAATTGGCTTAGGTCAGGAACACTTTAGTCCTCATAGTGGTATCTTTGCTTTTAAAAAGGGTTTTATGCAGCAGGTTTGTCCAGTGTAATAGGATGCTTGATGTCTTAACATATCCCTTCCTATATTCCCTCTTCCCTTTGTTAAGAAAAAAAGAACTTGGTGATAATGCATATAGAAAAATCTAATGACAATCAAAATGGCAAAAGCCTAGCAATAAAAATTTGAAAAATAAAACAAGAATAAGTCTAAAAGAAAAGAAAAGAAGAGCAAACACTGGAAACTTAAAACAACATCTAAAATGCACCAATAACAATTTCCTTTCTGGAAAAAGTGGTGGAGCTTCCAACTGTCAGGGTGTGTGCCAAAGCAGCAGAAACGTCCCAAATTGTTTCAGTCCTCACACTTTATTAGAATATGGAGTTATAGACATAAAAATTCGAGCGACCCACAAAGTGTGGCGTATTTGGTGGCATGATGATAAGTCTATTAATTGTGAGGTTGATGGTTTGAACCCAACAGCTACACCCTGGGAGAAAAGGCCTGGTGATCTGTGCCCATAAAGATTACAACCTAGAAAATTCTAAGGGGAAGTTCTACTCTGTTACACGGGCTCTCTATGAGTCGGAATTGACTAAATGGCAAAAAAGCAACAACATAGCAAATATCAATCATCATTAGTCATTCACTTATTAGGCAATTTGTAATTTGTTCTGAGTCATTATAAAAATGAAAATCCATGAGGTTGCACAGCACTCCCTCCACCTCACAAGAAGCCATGAAGGAACAAACTTGCTTACAAATTAGGAAAAATCCCATAACATACCTTGAGAATGAGCCGTCTGAAATGTTAGCACCTTGATGTATTTGCTCACAGGGTGGGTTCATTTCACTCAGAGTACTATTTTCTACTCACTCCCTGCTTTCATCATACCTCATATCCAGCACCCACAGACATTCCAGCATTACTATGAGAGCCCAGGTAAATCCTCCTTCTCCACAAAGACATCTGGATTTTTTTCACTTTCTGCTGTAACAAACTGGAAATGATCTGCGCTGGCCCCTACCCCAAAGCCCAACTCCTACCATCGCTCCCTTCATTCATTGCACACCAGATTTCCACAGAACTGTGCTTTGACCACCCTCATCACATGGTATTTTTGACATTCAACTTTGTGTTATGAATAATTATGGTCTATATTTATAGTAAGGAATTCTCATAGCATAATGGTTACGAGTTGGGCTGCTAACCTCAAAGACATCAGTTTGAAACTACCAGCAGTTTTGTGGGAGAAAGATGAGGCTTTCTGCTCCTGTAAAGATTTACAGCCTCAGAAACCCTATACAGAGTGGTTATGAATTGGAGCCAACTCCACGGCACACCACCACCACTGCATTTATAGCAGCATGCTTTCTCTTTCGTGGTACTGAGGTCCCTTTTCTCTGTTCCTCTCTCTCTTGTTTTCTCTTTGTGAGATAAAAGATGATATAGGCCACATTCCAAGGAAACTCCCTTTACATCTAATTAGGGCTATCACCTGAGTAAGGGTGTTGCATTCCCTCCTTAAACCCCTTACAACTGAGTAGCTCATCACATCAGATTGCATCATGGGGATGATTCCATGACTGCCAAACCTGAAAATCTTGGCCCAGTCAAGTTGATACATATTTTGTGGGGACACAATTCAATCCATTACATGTGCTTTATAGGGTTTTCAGTGGCTGATTTTTTAAAAAATGTGATTTCCAGGTATTTTTTCTGAGGCACTCCTGGGTAGACTAGAACTTCTAACCATTAACTGTATACCATCCAGGAACTTCATGATGCTCTATTACATAAAAGCTGTATGTTACACACCAAAGACTCATATTAAATCTTAAATGTCCAACAAAACAACTTCATTTTATGATTGGAGGTGGGGGATTTCAATAAATTGGTGGAAAAATTCCACCAACTTTTTGTATCGCCCTTGTGGCAATGTGGGTTATTGCCCTGGACTGCAAAGTCAGTTTGAACCACAAGGTCAGCAGTTCAAGCTCACCAGCTGCTCCTCAGTAACCCTATACAAGGGTGCTATGGGTCAGAACCAACTTGACAGCACTATACAACAACAACAACATATGTTGACTAAACAAACTGATAATCCTGTGTCTGTTGAGTCTATTCCAACTATTGATGGTCCCATGTATGCAGAGTAGAGTCCCAAGGATTTTCTTGGCTACAATCTTTTAGAAACAGATTGCCAAGCTTCTCTTCTAAAATACCTCTGGGCAAGTTTGAGGAGTCAACCTTTAGGCTTGTAATTGAATGTTTAGTCCTTGGAGTTCCTACTCTCCCTTTCGTCCTTAGAGTCCCTACTCTCCCCTTCTTTAGATTTCTCCAGCCCCAAGAAGCCCATTTTGCTTCTTTTTCTTATGAAAATTCTTGATAGACAATCTGGAAGTGTCCCAGTCGTTTCAAAACATCAATCCATTGTCATCGAGTCAATTCCCACACTTTGTTACCCCATGTGTGTCAGGGTAGGACTGTGCTCCATAGAACTTTCTTGGTTGCCATCTTTATAGAAGCATATCATCAGGTCTTCCTTGTGTGGCACTGCTGGATGGGCTTGAAGAGCCAACCTCAGGTTAGTTGTTGTGTGTCATTGAGTCTGGTCTAACTCACAGTGACCCTATATAGGATTCCGAGGAGCAATCGGTATGAGTTTGAACCATCAACCTGGCAGTTAGCAATCCAGTGTTTATCCTACAGTGTCATACCAGGATTCCTTCAGGTTAGTAGCTCAGTATAAACTGCTAGCACTACCCAGATACACTATTTTCAATAATTATTACTTTGAGATGCTGTATGTATATGTGTTAAGAATTCTCAAGTCCTTTCATCAGTTTTGATATCTCTTACTGCTAATAAAAATCATTAGTGTTGCTGCAGCAATCTCTTATGGTGTTTTACAGCTTATGTGTACAACCATTACAGTGTAAAACATGATGCAAATGGTTTAAACTCATCTATAGCATAGTAGTTATGAATTGGGCTGCTAATCTCACGGTCAGCAGTTTGAAACTACCAGCTGTTCCGCAGAAGAAAGATGAGGCTTTCTGCTCCTGTAAAGATTTACAGCCTCAGAAACCCTGTACAGGGTCGCTATGAGTCAGAACCCACTCCAGGCATATAACAACAACAATTAAGCTAATGGAATGCTGGTGGTGCCATGGGTTAAGCAATGGACTGAAAACTTCAGTGTCAGAAGTTCAAACCCACTAACTACAGTCTGAGAAACCCTAAGGAGCAGTTCCGCTCTGTCTTAAAATGTCATTCTCTAGAAGTAGAAATCATCTGGGCAGCTACGAGTATTATTATTATTAACCTGCAAATGATAGCCATGGAAACGCGATGGAGCAGTACAACCCTGTAACACATGATCACTATGAGTGGGAATCAGCTTAATCATCCTGGGTTTGGTTGTCATCACAGTGTAAAAATGTTGAACCCCAATGAAAGCATTTTTCTTCCTTTGTAGATGTCAAAGTCAGATTTGAGAAATGGAATAATATATAATAAAGGAGAAAAATCTAGAGATGACATAAATAAGATTTTATTTGTCACTTTTTTTTTAAGTCAGGTTTTGTGTGTGAGAGTTGTTGAATTTCATATGCAGATTCTTTATATTGATGCATCTTGTATTTTGCCCTCCTGTGAATGCATATTAAACATTGCTTTCAGAAATGTGAAATGCACTGTTTCCACCAAATTTGCCCTGAAGTTTAAAAAGATGAAAGTTAGAAGTTGCCCTGCCTCCCGCTCACACTCACAACCTTTGTGCAGTGACCTTCGTTGTCACTGTTACCTTGTAGATGTTAGAGGGGGATTGTTGGGGGAGGTGCCCGTCTCCTCCTCCAACAAATCATGCCTCATTGTTTTTCACAAACATTTCTTTTCTGAATTGCAGAACGGCCTCACAACTGCTACTTGTATTCACAATCTCAAGAGTTTGATTTTCCATTTAGATTGCAGTTTAAATTTGTAGAAAACCCAGAAATGAGCAAATGTTCCACTTAAGTGTTCCCAGCAAAGTCTGTGACCTAGGACTGTCTCTAAACACAAACTCCAAATTACTTTCTTGTAACTCTGTCCCTTAGGCAGGTATCAGCTTTAAAAGCTATTGGCTATGATGGTTCTGCCTGAGAACACGATTTCCAGACCTTCATGTTGCCATAAATGTTAGGAGACTTTTGGCTTCACGCAGAAAGCCATAAAGCCAAAAAGCAGATCTGGGAAAAACCCACAGTTGCATATGTCTGATGACAGTCTTAAACTGATTTTCCAAAGATAGGGTGCTCAGCAAAACCCACACTCCATGATGTCAAAAACACAGACCCACTACCGCCTTTACCAGTAGGTATTCTTTAGAGATTTAATCCTCATCTATACTTGTTGTTTTCATCAAAATTCCATTTGCATAAGTGTTTCCAGTGTTTCATGAGCTTTTTTTTCCTCTAGGTCTCAAATCGTTTCTGGTAGGAGTTAAGTTTTGCCAAGGAAGCACAACTCCCAAGTCCTAAGTTATTTTTGAAACCAAGACTGTAAATTTCAAGAAGCTATTTTAATGAGCATTTATTTGTTTTCAGTAACAGCTCTAGAGGTCCTGTGGGTTAGGCATTGGGCTACTGACTGCAAGGCCAGTTGTTCAAACCAACCATGCACTCCAAGGGAGAAAGATGAGGCTGTCTGCTCCCATAAAGATCTAGTCTCAGAAACCCTGCCTAGGGTTGCTATGAGATGAAATTGATGGAATACAAATAGAAATGTTTCAACAAATGGATTCAATGCTAGAGGCCCTCATTCATCTATGCCAAGAAATTTGCAAGACAGCTACCTGGCTGGAAGAGCTCCATATTTGTGCCCATTCCAAAGAAACCATTGAACAGTATCACTAATATCACATGCAGGTAAAATTTTGCTGAAGATAATTCAAAAATTGTTGCAGCAGTATAGCTTCCAGAAATTCAAGTCAGATTAAAAAAATGATGTGGAACTAAGGCTATCATTGCTGATATCAAATGGATCTTGGTTAAAAGCAAAGGATACCAGAAAGATGTATACTTGTATTTTACTGATTACTCAAAGGCATACAACTGTGTGGATCATTACAAACTATGGATAACATTGCAAAGAATTGGCATTTCAGTAAACTTCATTGTGCTCTTGAGGAACCTGAGCATAGATCAAAAGGCAGTCATTAGAACAGAAAAAGAGGATACTAATTGGTTTAAAATCAGGAAAAGTGTGCATCAGTGTTGTATTCTATAATCATGCTTATTCAATCTGTATACTGAGCAAATAATTCAAGAAGAGCATGGCATCAGGATCGGGGAAGATTAATTAACAACCTGTGATATGCAGATAATACAGCCTTGCTTGATGGAAGTGCAGAGGGCTTAAATTTCTGATGAAGATCAAAGACTATAGACTTCAGTATGCATTGTATCTCAATGTTAAAACAAAACAAAACAAACACACCTCACAATAGGACCAATAAATAACATCATAATAAAGTGAGAAAAGAAAGAAGTTGTCAAAACTTCATTTGGCTTAGATGCACAATCAACACACATTGAAGCAGGAGTCAAGAAATCAAATGATGTATTGCATTAAGCAAATCTGCTGCAAAAAAACTCTTTAAAGTGTTCAAGAGCAAAGACACCAGTTTGCAAACTAAGGTGTGCCTGACCCAAGCCATGGTATCTTCAATAGTTTCATAGGCATGTTAAAGTTGGACAATGATTAAGGGAGACCCAGTGCATTTGAATTATATTGTTGGTGAAGAATATTCAAAGTACTTTCATAGAACAAACAAGATGGCAGATCAAGTGGAAGTGCAGTGAGGAGCTCCATCGGCAACAACACAGAATACATGACCAAGCAGGCTCAGGGGATGGTCCCAGAACTCTGAACCACATATAAAGGAATATTTAGAAGGTTGGAAGACTTACAGCTGAGGGAGTTTGTGGCAGAAGCAAGAAATCCATTGTTTTCTGGTTTGGGACCCTCAGCTGTTCCAGGAGCCGCCATCTTGTGTGGGGCCAAACGAGGAAAGGATCAGAGCAGCCACAGACGCCTGACAGAGCCACGGAGAGGAGATAGAGGAGTGGACATTCTTTTTTTGGTATCTGTTCATTGGTCCCTTGCTTTCTGCATACCTCCATTCTGGTGACTATAGGAGTGCCTGAGCTAGTGGACACCCCAGCCTTACCCTTGGAGGGTTCTACTACACATGCGCACAGATCTCCTCGAAATTTAAAGAGACAGTTTCCATTAAAACCAAAAGGCCACAGCTGGCCCTGAGCTATTTATAACTAGAAAAAAGGCCTGATTGTGGAGCAGGACAAGTAGACAAAAAAGGAAATAGGCTGAAAATTAAATCCTAAAGTACATCACAATGACCAACAGTGGCATCTTGAAATTTCTTAAGAAGAAGAGTGAAAAGGGAAGCCCATTTCCTGATCACATCTACCTGGAGGCAATCAGAAAGCATAAAAACTACCAAAATACATACCCATCTAAGTATTAAGGCCACAGATAACTCCTGAATATGCCCAAAAAACAGAAACTGATGACCATATTAAAGTACACAGGAACTTTTTAGTGTTGAAGAGCAAAGATGTCACCTTGAGGACTAAGGTGCGCCTGACCCAAGCCATGGTATTTTCAATAACCTCATATAGATGCAAAAGCTGGATGGCGAATAAGGAAGATCGTAGAAGAATTGATGCCTTTGAGTTGTGGTGTTGGAGGAGAATACTAAAAGTGCCATGGACTGCCAAAAGAACCAACAGACCTGTTTTGGAAGAAGTGCAGCCAGAGTATTCCTTGGAGGCCAAGATGGCTAAGCTTCGTCTCTCATACTTAGGACATATTGTCAGGAGGGAACAGTTGCTGCAGAAGGATGTCATGGTGGGTAAGATGGAGGGTCAGAGAAAGAGAGGAAGACCCTCAACGAGATGGATCGGCCAGGTGGCATCATTGATGGCGTCAAATGTGGCGGCGGTAGTGAGGTTGGTCCAGGATCGGACATTGTTTCGTTCTGTTGTGCATGGGGTCACTATGAATCGGTTCTCACTCGATGGCACCTGACAACAACAACAACAACAACAAATATCAAAGTACTTTCAGAAGAACAAACAAATCTGTGTTGGAAGTAAAGTCAGAATGTTCCTTAGAAGTGAGGATGTTAAGACACTGTTTCTTGTACTTTGGACACATTGTCAGGAAGGACCAATCCCTGGAGAAGAACATCATTCTTGATAAAGTGGAGGGTCAGTGAAAATGAGGAAGAACCCCCCAATGAGAAAGACTGATAAAATGATGGTAACAATCAACTCAAACATAACAATTGTGAGGATGGCACAGGACTGGGCAGTGTTTCGTTCTGTTGGGCTTTGTTGTTGTTGTTGTTAAGTGCCATTGAGTCGCTTCTGACCCATAGTGACCCTGTATAGGGTTTCCAAGGAGCGACTGGTGAGCTTGAACCACCGATCTTGTAGTTCAAACAGCTTTGCAGTCTGGTGCATTAACCCACAGTGCCACACCAGGAACTTAGGGTCCCTAAAATAACAACAACAACATGAGCTAGATGTCGATGATGGCAATGCATTTTTTTTGGTTTATATTTCATTAAAAGTATTGTAGAAAAGCTCTTCTTCAACACTCCACCAGAGTTAGTAGGACCAATTCTTTGCTAGTCTCCCTACTTTCTGTGTTTTCTCATTGAAATCTAGGAAAACATCCTTGACTTTATGGAGACCCTGGGTGCACTCAACAACTAGTCCAAAGCTTAGCAGTTAGAACCCACCCAGAAACAAATCTGAAGAAATCCCTGACAATCCAGTGCAAAAGGATCACTTCCTTGAAAACCTTACAGAGCACAGTAATGACTCAGTGACAACCAATTCAGTTTTCTGTTTTTAGCTTTAAGGAGCATATATTCTAATAAGGATATTGATCAATGGACAAAAATAACTACAATACAAGATATGATCTTATAGTGATACTCAAGGTTCTACACTGCCTCCCTTTTGTATCAAATTAAACTTTGCCATTTTAACATTCAGTGTTTTCCAAACAACCTCTCATCTTCCTCCTTCCACACCCAAGTAACTTACTCAGACTCACCCAAACTTCAGGATGGTTGCTATTGTTTAAAATGTCATTCCATCTTGTATTCCCTTACTTATTACTGCCAGTAATATTTTGTAGTTTTCCTTCTTGTGTATGTATCAAAAGCCAGGTAAATACTAGTGTAGCAGGATAATGTTCTGACAATTGTATGTGTGTGTTTTCTTCCATCTCAACAAATCTGGCCTTATCAAGAAATTATCTTATAAGTACTGCCCCTAAAGGAAAGGTCTGGGGTTGGAAACAGCCAGCTGCTCCACAGTAGAAAAGTCCTGAGTATCTAGTCCCATAAATATTACCCAAACCTCAAAGCCATCAAGACCTTCCCAACTCACAGCAATCCTATAAGGCAGAGTAGAACTGTTCCATAGGGTTGTGGAAACGAAATTTTTGTGGAAACAGAGAGCTTCATCTGTTTCCTCTTGAATGGGCTGATGGGTTTGAACCACCAACATTTTGGTTAACAATCCAATGCTTAATTTACTGAACCCACCAGGACTCCTCCTGTAAAGATTACAGGTTAGGAAACCTACAGTGGAGTTCTACTTCATTCAGTAAGGTTACTGTGACTCAGAATCACTTCCACACACCACACAATAACACAAGATCACAGCCAAGCAAAACCTCTGGAGTAGTTTTACTCTAACACATGGGGTTGCCATGAGTTGGAATAGACTCGATGGCAACAGATTTGATTTTTTGGAAGGACTGGGACACTTTAGATTTCCCATCAAACTTTCCATTATGAATCATAAACACATTGGTAAGAAAACTAAAAGCAAAGCAGACTTTTTTTGGGGGGGGGGCGGGGGGGGGGAGGTGGGGGTGGAAAGGTCTAAAGAAGGCGAGGACAGGAACTCTGAGGAGAAACAGGAGTTGCATATGCTCAGCCTGAACTTTGGATCTCAGCTCCTAGCCATGTGCTATGTCAGACTATATGTGAAAATGTCTCCCAACCTGAAGTTCCAATGCCACATCTGCAAATCTTGGGACCCTCACAGGAGCATGCCACTCAGGGACAGTTGGTTAAGAATGATCATGTTTACTTTTGGGTTTGGGGTCCTGATGTGATGCTATAGGATAAGCACTAGACTACTAAACACAAGGTTGGCAGTTCAAACATACCAGTTGCTCCTCAGAAACCTTATACAGCGTACCTATGTGTTGGAATCAATTGAAGCCACGGCATAATAAAGACTCCTGTACGTATTTACCCTGAGTTCTTGAGTTCATTCAGTAAATAGAGACTGTACCATGTAATACGTAATTCACTTCCGCATCATGTGTTATCCTTGTCCTGAAGAACCCCACAGTAATCTTATATTCTGATACACAGATGCTCAGAACTAGAGAGAACCTGAAAAATGACTTCTAAATAAAGATGAAAAACTGAGATCTAGAGAGATGATATGACCGGCTTAAGATAAAGCTCGCTTGATAACTCAAGATTTCTCATTCAGTTCGGTGCCTTTCTGTTCTGTGATGCTTTGAGGGGTTATATTGTTTTGTAGTTTTCTCCCCTCCTTAGTTACATTATAAGTTTCTTGAGAGCAAGGAGTCATGTCTCACATTTCCTTCACATTCAGTCTACAATTAATTGAACTGATTGAAGCACTCAGTAAATGCTTGTAGGATGAACAAGTGTATGAAGGAATAAATGAATCGAACAACAACAATAAAAAACCAAAACTCACTGCCACCAAGCCAGTTCTGACACACAACAACCCTATAGGACACAGTAGACATTTCCAAGGTCCATAAGGTTTCCAAGGCTTAAATCTTTACAGAAGCAGGCTGCTTCATCTTTCTTCCACGGAGTGCCTGCTGGGTTCAAACTGCAGACCTTTTAATTAGCAAGCCAACGCTTAACCTGCCAAATGAATGAGTAGGTGAGAGAGTCTTAAAAATCCACATCTTTTTCATGTCTTTGTGGTGACTGTCATTTAGTTCATGGCTTAGCAGCAATTGGTGTGAAAAAATTTAGAGGTTAAAGGCGTAGCTAACTCAGTATGACTCAACATGTGATTCTAAATTTAGTTTTTATGGAAGAATGCATAATATCCAAATCAAGAGCCCTGGTGGTGCAGTGGTTAAGCACTCAGCTGCTAACTGAAAGGTTGGTGGTTTGAATTCACCAGCTACCCTGTAGTAGTCTGCTTCTGTAAAGATTACAAACTCAGAAACCATATGGGTTTACATTAAGTCAGTATCGACACCATGACAAAGGGTTTGGTTTTATTTTGTTTCCTGTATTATTCTTACCCTAAACTCTCCCAGTGATCCTAACTGGGTATAAAATGCAAAGCATTTAATTTTAAGTAATTGTCATTAAGAGTATCATAAAGACCTCAAGTGTCCCAGATAGTAAGCTCTTGCATGCTGACCAAATGGTTGCTGATTCGAGTTTTAACCTTGAAAAAAAAAAGCCTGGTGATCTACATAGAACCCATCGTATCATCTGTGTCAGCAGTGCTGTAAGTATTAAATGAAATAATGCATGCAAAGTGCTAAGCACAGATGGCCATGGAATGTTAGCAGCCGACTTCTATTATGAACAAAAGAGACAAGTTTCATTGAGTTCTTGATTGACGAAGACAATGCCTTTCCCAGACATCTCTTTTCTGGGGCTAGCTTCATCAGTATTCTGCCCTGAATGAAAGGAAGATACATCATTGGAAGTGAATAGCCAGTTTGGAAGCTGCACCAATATGAGGTAAACAGAAATGTTACCCCCTGCCTGCTGTTCCAAGTGTCGATTCATCAATCTCTTTGATGTCCCTAGCCACTTCCAATGAACATCTTTCAGCAGATTATTTGCTTTCTTTACCACATCAATTTTCACTAGGTTCAACATTTTTCCAGGATTCAAAGGATCTTGATACAGTCCTCCAAAATGAATTCAGAAGGTAAGCACAGAGAAGAGGAAAACATCTTTGAATAAGACTGCAGATTCAGACTAGGGGTGGGTGAGAGGAGGGTGGGTACTTTGTGACTCAAAGAGCTAACAGTAAATCAGCCTCAGCATTTCCATGCACCATCCACTCTGCCAGTGGTTGAATGACTAATCCCAGCCAAGCAACCCACCAGCTCCTTTGTCAGAACAAATGGAGATGGTGGCACCATATGTCTCCAGAGGGGTGGGGACAAGACCATCCAAGGAACCAGAGGAATCTTTGGAAAGGCAAGAATTGAATCAGGCATTTCTTTTAGTCTTCACTCAAGCTCTTCCCACTACTCATATGTCAGTTTGCCATACTGTGGTG
>NW_006408651.1:4761130-4768367 GCF_000296735.1 Chrysochloris asiatica
AATTTATGGAGGCTTGCTTTGTGACCTAACACATGGTCAATTCTGGAGAATGTTCCATGTGCACTGGAGAAGACAGTATATTGTGCTGTTGTTAAGTTGAATCTTCTGTACACATCTCTTGCAGGCAGCATATTGAAGGGTTTTGTTTTCTTATCCAATCTGCCACTCTCTGTCTCTTCATTGGTGTTTTCAATCCATTGACATTCAATGTAATTATTGATAGGTATGAATTAATTGCTGCCATTATATTAATTTTTTAGTAGTGCTGTTCGTTCCTTTGTTCTGCATGCCTTCTTGTGCTGAGTTTGTGTTTTTTGTGCTATTTCTTGTTGGTTTCTTTTTAGTTTCCATGTTAGGTATCTGCGTGTGTACAGCGTAACCCTTTTATGTTGGGGTTTTACAGATTGTTCATATGGGTTGTCTGTCAGGCCTGACGGACCTGCTTTTATCTTGCTAGATAGGCCAGAGTAAAGGGTCCTGCACAAGTTAATTTTAGGGCTATGACTGGGAGACTGACGTCATAAGCAGCCACCAAACTCTTTCTCGCTGTACCATGGGAAAACTGTGGGATCAGCGCTGGACTTTAATTTTTTATTTTTGGGGGGGAGGGGGGGTGCATCCACCCACCTGAAGGTGTCCAGGCTGGGCAAAGAAAGTGACAGGGAAGAGGAGGAAAAAATGTGTAGACTACCCTGCACCTCCATTTGCAAATGTCACTGCACTAGTTCCCTATTGCTAGTCTGGCTATAGCTCTGCCACAGAGGGAGTCTTGTCTCCAGCAATACCTAACTTACAGTATTTCCCTTTATATCATGATTTTTTCACTTGAGCATGCGGGAAACTGATGTCCTGGACCTTATGGTAGATCCAGAGGTCTGGTGTTGTTCCATGAGCACAGCGTCTCTGGGTTTTCAATCCCTCTCCCATGGAGCCTTTCCTACAGGGCTGTCTGTGCCACTGCCCAAACTGGTACTCTCTCTAGGACTTCTTTTTGTAAGCACTTACTTCCCTGTATTGAATAGCTTTCTAATTAAATTAGTTAGGTCAGTTTCTGTTATTTGCAACAGAATCCTGATTTAATGCTCATCAAATGTTGTTGAAGGAATAAAGTGAGCAAACTTTAGTTTCATCCACTGGGTGCAAGTTCAGTAACTCACACCTGGCCTCCACGTAGAACCTGTTGATTCTCAAAATGAGTGATTCATAAACAAGTTAAAAAACAAACAAAACAAATTCCAGCAAGGTCTCTATTAGAAATTAAAAGAAGATAAGTGAAAAGGAAAAAAAAAAAAAAGATTTTTAAAAACCTATTATTATCTAGAAAACCCATAAAGTAGCTTATTATTGCCACTTAGTTCCAATTACAAGATGGTTCTACTGTATTTTCTAAATGACCACAACACTGCAGGTGAGAATTTGTTCATGTTTTACTTTTTGGAATAAATGATTTGCATAAAGATGGGGAGTAAGCAGAATTAGCACAGTTATTCATTCAGTCCTTAGATTTGGGTCAAAGGTTTAATGACCTTTGAGAACATACATGTAAGATGTTATTTATTCTTCTGAATACCACAAAAGGCCTTTGGAATCCTTGAGCTCCACTGAATAAACTTCAGGCTTGGAGCAGTAAACATCAGCCTGAGTTCTGTGTGGCAAGGCTTGGCTCCTGTTTATGTGAATGAAAAGGGAGGCAAAGTGATCTCGCTGAATTTATTTGGTGCAAAAACAGCTAACACATTTCTGTGAAATTATTCTGCTTATTATCATTGGTGCTTCCTCACCCAGGCTTATGCCTTTCCTTCTACCTGCAAACTCTCCTCTCCTTTGGCAGTGCTGTGTACTTCAACTCTTAGGGCTGGATTGTCGTCACTCTCCCAGTTTAGTCAAGGATTGGCTAGACTCCCCCAGATGCTTCTGTGATTGCTCAGTATGCTGACTGATGAGAAATGCTGTGTTCTAGAAGGAGATTGGGAGAGGGAGGATTCAAGAATACTTTCTGCAGTCGTGAAATAATCAGCAGTGTTCTTAGAGGATTCCACGCTGTTGTAATAGACTGGGATGCTGGACTGGAAAATATAGTAAAGCTTAATGTTGTTGTTGTTAAATGTTGTGGAATCAGTTCCTATTCATAGTGACTCTGTATAGGGTTTCTGAGGCTATGAATCTTTACAGGAGTGGAAAGCCTCAACTTTCTTCCATGGAACAGCTGGTAGTTTCGAAATGCTGACCTTGAGGTTAGCAGCTTAGCTAGTAACCACTATGCTGGCCCCAAATTCCAGGTCACACTTCTGTCCATGGTTCAGAGAGCTACCCAGAACATATATCCCCCTCCTCCTTCTAGAGCAATGCATCTCCTGCAAAGTCACCATGGCTTAGTCAGTGGAGGCTCATGTATTGCTATGATGCTGAACAGCTTTCAGCAGAGCTTTCAGAGTAAAATGAACTAGAAGGAAGACTAGTCAGACAATCTATAAATTACAACAGTTAAATCTTCGGATGATGAGCTCCACTGAATAAACTGATGATGATGGCAAAGGACCAGGCAGCCTTTTGTTCTGTTGTACCTGATGTCCCCGTGACTTGAGGGTAGTTAACCATCATCTCACCTTAAATCCCCATTAACTGGAAACCTTTTCTTCCTTCTGAATCAGGACTCCACTCCATCCCTCCATGGATGCTCTCCATCTCTAGCCCACTGGATTTTTCTTAATAGTTTCCCAGTCTGTCACCTCATCTCAACCTCAATGCTAACAGCCTAGTTAAGAACCTCACGGATTTTTAACAGAAGTCTTACAATACATTACTTCCTGATCTCACTGATGCTATCCCTCTTCTCCCTGCACTTCCATGTCTAAATGGATGTGAAGTAACCATACATATAAGGTGATTCACACTGCTAGTTGTTGTTATTATTAGGTGCCATCCAGTTGGTTCCAATTCACAGTGGCCATATATACAACAGAAGAAAACACTGCCCAGTCCTACACCTTCCTTAAAATCAATGCTATATTTAAACCCACTATTGCAGCCACTGTGCCAATGCACTTTATATGAGATTAAGAAATGCAACCAAACAGATTGCAAAAATTATAGAATAACATCATTAATA
Source organism: Chrysochloris asiatica (assembly GCF_000296735.1). Taxonomy (NCBI): domain Eukaryota; kingdom Metazoa; phylum Chordata; class Mammalia; order Afrosoricida; family Chrysochloridae; genus Chrysochloris; species Chrysochloris asiatica. The sequence continues at coordinate 4,764,240 of NW_006408651.1, forward strand.
GCATATGGTTTGGCACTGTGGGTTAATGTGCTGGACAGCAATTTGAACTGCAAGGTTGGTGGTTCAAGCTCACCAGCGGCTCCTCAGAAACCCTGTACAGGGTTGCTATGAGTTGGAACTGGCTCTATGGCACATAACAACAACAGCAAAATTTTGTTGATGATAATTCAAATGCAGCCATACATTAACAGAGAATTGCCAGAAATTCAAGCCAGATTAAGAAAATGTAGATGGTATTCTGACTTCTCATTTTCTCCCTTAAAGCAGAGTTTTGGGAACAATATGGGATTTACAATCTTTGTCTATCAGAACCTGTAAGACTATCTTTTACTTTATTTGGGAATTATGCAAAGTATTTACATACTTTTTTTTTATTCCTCTTATTGAACATTCAAATAGCTCACAGAAAAGGTCTAAGGATAATCTATTACTCTCATTTATTTTGTACCAAGAAAGAAAAATATATGTAGTTACTTCAGTTTGTCATATTATCATCTGGACCTATTTAAGATTTTTTTTCCTGGGGATTTCCACATAGCAACTAAAAATAAAATTACTGAATTTCAGTCTAATTGTTTTGTTTGCAAACAAGTAAATTAAAAGGTGATTTCTTTCCTACTACAAAAAGGTTCCTCACAACACCAAAAGATCCCAAAGATCCTTTAAGTTGAATTTTGTCAAGTATTGTTTTCAAATCATTAAGTACTTAACAGAGGAAGAAACTAGAAAGGGAAATGTTCTAAGCCACTGTTGATTAAATAGCGGCTCAAAAATTATAATGACTAAAGGACATGAGTATATTAATGGTTGGTGTTTAAAATTTATGTTTTGCTATTTTTATTTCTTTTAACAGAAAGCTTAGCACCTGATAACGCGATTGAATGTTTTTTCATGGCTCTCCCTTGTGTTCACCTTGTACTTGCCTCCAATTTCATTTTCTCTTTGCTCTCAAGCTCCTTCAAACTCTACCCTCATACTCATTTCTAAACTAAGAAAGTGGTAAAAATGGAGTGATTCATTCATCAAGCAAGCACTGTTTGATCCTTATCTTGGAATGTTCTGTACCTCATTCCCACCTGGCCCTAGTCCATCCCACAGGCCAACCTGATGAATTCTGACTACTGAAAGACTCATATCAGATATCAGTTGTTCCGTTGTTACTGGGTCAGTACCTGCAGGGACAATGTACCACAGGCACCAGCATCATGTCACACTCACAGTCTGACATGTATTTCTAAGGAGAGGTTCTATCTACAATGACCATTGTTTTTACTTCAAAAAGGAGGCAGACATTCTTGTTTGTGTAGCTCTGCTCTCATGTGTCACTTCCATCGCTCCTTTTCCCATGGTGTACACACATCTGGTGCCCGTGATGGAATCTAAAATTTCAAGATGTATTATTCCATTGCAGAGACTTCTGGGAAACTTGAAATAATCAATTTTGCACCTGCATTGAAAGTTGACTAAGGCGGAGGTTAGTATGTAGCTGATGGTTAACAACGTCCACTGGATTGTTGAATAGGGAGGGAGGACTCACAAACCCTGCTGGGTTCCGGACACACAAGGAGAAAGTTTTTCATTTTATCTTGTTTGCATCCTGCCTGCCTGACAAGCAGATAGATTCTATCTTTTGTCCACATTCTGCATCTCTGTTCCTTGTGTGTGGAGGTTTTTTTTTTTTATGGTTCTAATGATCTTTTCCCAATGCCACTTCTCCACTGCCACAGTAGTTTTTCTCAGTATTTTTTTCTTATTCCCTTACCCTTACTATTCTGACTCCCCTAGGCTTACAGATCTCCTCTTCTCTCATACTTTCTTTGCACCTTGGATGTACCTCCATTAGAACACAAATAACAGCAATTTCCTGTCAGCGTCTCTCATCAATAATTTCTTACCAAGTAATTCTGGCTCATTGTAACCCCATGTGTGTCTTAGCAGAACTGTGCACTATAAAGATTTTAATGACTAATTTTTTTGAAATAGATCACCAGAATTTCCTTCCAAGGTACCGTACCTCTAGGTAGACTTACCCAGCCAACCTTTTGGTTAGCCTTAACAATTTGTACCACCCTGGGGATACCATCTCTCCACTAGACCAACATTTCTTGAGGACCAGAGCTGCCATTCTTTTATAATGAAAGAACCCTGGTGGCACAATGGTTATGTTCTTGGCTACTAACTGAAAGGCTGGTTGTTCAAATCTACCTAGTAGCTGTGTAGTCGAAAGGTCTAGAAATCTGCTTTCATAAAGATCATAGTCTAGAAAGATCACAGTTCTTCTTTATTACATGGGGTCTCTCTGAGTTGAAATTGACCTGATGGCATCTAACAACAACAACACCCAGGCTACCAGTACCTACTTACTGAATTAATCACTCCATTTCACGTTTTACATCTTTTATAAAGCGTTTCCTACCCTCACTGGCCAGAATGTGCCCTGATATTCCTGTTCTCCTATAGCACAAATTTACATTAGCAGAACTTGTTAATATTCTGCTTTAAGAAGATGATGTGAAGCACTTATTGATGAAGAGCAAAGACTACAACCTTTGAACACTGTGACATATATTATGTTAGATATATACCATGATGCTCAGCACAGCACAAACATTGCTATTGTTCAAATAATACTAAACAGTGGCTATTTAGTAAATGCCTGCTCAACTTTTTAGAATGGATTTGATACAATTAATTTCAAGATTCAGTATTGTGGACATATATTGTTTGCATAGCATCGTTACTGTTGGGAGACATATTACTATTATGGCTTGTGGCCTTGCAACCTCTATTGAGGCCTACTCCATAACTGAACTTAGTGGGTACATGAGCCATACACATTTGAGTGCTTGATTCTAAGGTTTCACTGACTGGATTCAAAGATGGGCATGGGATGGAAGCAGGATCAATCAGAGTCACCTCTGAAACTTTCATGAAGGATCTAGTCTCAATTACCTTTTTCCTAGCGTAGACGCTATAAGGAAGTATATCACAATATTATCAAGTCACAATATTTTTAAACCACAATGGTGGAAACCATTTGAAAGAGGAAAAGAAGGAGACCAACATGCAAAAATGACCAGAACCAAAAGACAGTGAGCCCCAATTATTTGAACCCCCATATTCTGCCATCAACTAGATCTACCTATGAATCTCCAGTTACATCATCCAAAATAATTTTTCTCTTTGGCTTAAGTTAAGCTGACTTTTATGTAACTTTATAGAGGTTGTCATGGGAAAGTTGAAGGCGATCCTATGTTACAGATTTGTTCTAGATTTGGGATCTGTTTTTTATCACTTTATAAATTTTTACCTTAGAATATTATTGAGTTCTCAGGAAATCCAGCTCTGACTGACCAAGTAAAACAGTTTATTTTAAAAGATTCTGGAATAAAAAAGAAAGAAGCAAATTTATCTGTACCAATGCTGCTATTTTAAGTGCTGGCTCATAGCGACCCTGTATATGGTTTCTGTGGAGGGGCTGGTAAGTTTGAACCACCAATATGACAGTTTAAACCAACCTCTGCAGTCGAGTTCTTATCCCTCAGTGTGACACCAGGACTCTGGAGAGATATATTAATAGATATGGATATAGATATGGTGCCCTAGTGGTACTGGTGAGTTTGAACTGCTGATGTTGAGATTCAAACTGACCTTGAGGTGGAGTGCTTATCTTATAGCACCACACACCATATACATACATATAACTGTATTACATGAGTACTGGTATGACACTGTGGGCTAATGTGCTAGACAGCAAGGTCAGTTTGAACTGAAAGGTCTGAGGTTCAAGCTCACCAGCCACTCCTCAAAAATCCTATATAGGGTTGCTATGAGTCAGAAGTGACTTAACAGCACTTAACAAAAACAATATACATATTGCATACATACATATGTATGTATACCATATATGTACATATACATGTATGTATATATATGTGTGTGCAGATATAGGTGTATGTATATATATATATAAAATATGCAATGCTTTAGAGTTGGATAACCAAAAGGGAAGAACACGGTCAGCATTTCTCAAGCTGGGGGAACTAAAGAAAAAATTCAAGTCTCAACTTTCGTTATTGAAAGATTCTCTGGGCAAATTATTGAATGATGCAGAGGGCATCAAGAAAA
>NW_006408651.1:4770695-4778177 GCF_000296735.1 Chrysochloris asiatica
TATGTATGTATGTTGCTGTTATGTGCCTTTGAGTAGGTTCTGACTCAGCAATGCTGTATGGTTTTCTGAGGCATTTAAATTGTCGCAGGAACAGAAAGCCTCATCTTTCTCCCACAAAGTGGCTGGTGGGCTCAAACCATGGACTTTGTGGGTTGCAGTGCAGCACTTATTCTACAGCTTATTTTGCTAACTGCATGGTCAGCAATTCAAACCCACCAGCCACCAGCTGCTCCCCAGAAACCCTATACAGGATCACTATGAGTTGTAACCAATTCGACAGCACTTAACAACAACTTATATATACATAAAAGTTTGTGGGAAATTCAATTATTGTTTCATTCCATTTTTCCCATGAATTTTTGGAAACTCCTGTGTGTGTATGTCTTAATGAATTATAAAGCAAAAAATTTTTAAGAAAAAGTAATATAAAGGAGCAGAGAGAGGCCAATGTGGTAGAAGGGAGAAAGATTTAAGCTAGAATTCTCTCATTAAACTCTACTTATATATATATTTGATTTTGGAATCATAAAATATATTTCACAGTTACAATGTAAACTTAAATTTAAAAAAAGCAATCTCTGAAGAACAAAAGCAAAATAAAAGAAACAAGTTGATATTAACTTGTGACATAATCATAAACTCTCTTGCCTTTAAAATATAAACAAATGATGCTAGATCCTTAGTGGGAATTTCTCTAATAATACAAAGCATTTTACACACACACACTCTTAAACACACAAATATAAGCTCTTTTCAGTAATCATACTATTAGTTGTTGTTGTTTAGTGCCATAGAGTCGGTTCCGACTCATAGTGACCCTGTATAGGGTTTCCGAGAAGCACTGGTGAGCTTGATCGCCTGCCTTGTAGTTCAAAGCAACTTCACAGTAATGCATTAACCCACAATCCACACCAGCAGTGTCTTGTAGTAGTGTTGATGCTGTAATTCTAAGATTCATTCATTTCAAATTTAGTATTTTCATCACAGGAAAAAGGAAAAATAAATATAACAGATTTAGATTAAGCAAAAAAACAAAAAAAAATCTTGGAGCAGTAAATTTGAATTTGACGTATTAGTATGACTTAATAATAATTGTGTATATTGTGTTTTTAAGGATTTTACAACACCTGTACACTGCAAAGTCTAAACACCAAGACCAATCCAGGATCAGTGAGTATTCCTAATGATTATCTCCTCCATAGAATTAGTCTATCAAAGACTATTGAAGGACTCAGGAGCCCCCCTGAGGATACTCTTACTGCTCACAGATAGGTCAATTTAACTCTGAATAAAAAAGAATAACTGTAATAAATTTAATGACAGCCATATGTAAAGTCCTTTGTTTACTGTAATTTTTAAAACATAAAATCAATTCATCACCTTTCAGTAGAAAGCCATCTAATTAGTTTGAAAATAGTTAATAATGGAAAGGGAACAAGCATTTTTCCTGACTTTCTCTGTGACTTCTACCTCAAGGCAACCAAATAGTTGATGAAAGAATTTTCTTTTTATAGAAACATTCCTGCTAATAAATTGAGAAGAAATGATAAAATTATAAAATTATTATTTTGCTACTCCAAATGAAGTGATGTATCTAAATAATGATCCTCAATAAAGCTCACAAGGAAGGAGCCACTTGGTATTATGACTATGTTTTGCACACAAGGGACTGCCAAGAGTCTGAATCAACTCAATGGCAACAGGTTTTTTGTTTTGTTTTGCTTTTAGATATACCCACCACCACAAAGGAGCCCTGGTGGTGCAGAGGTTGAGCACTTAGCTACTGACCAAAAGGTTGGTGCTCCTTTGGAGAAAACTGTGGCGGTGTGCTTATCTTGGAAACCCTATGTAAGCACTTCCATTGGTAGTGTAGTGGTTATGAGTTGAGCTACTAACCTCAAGGGCAGCAATTTGAAACTACCAGCTGTTTCACAGGACTAAGATGAGGCATTCGGCTCCTATAAAGATTTACAGCTTGAAAACTCTATACAGAATTTTTATGAGTTGGAGCCTTCTCCACAGCATTTACCACCACCATCACCACCACCAGCGTTGCTATGAATTGAAATTGATTTGATGGCAATGAGTTTGTTATTTTTCCTTCTTTTTCCAAAATACCACTTATGTAGCAGACTTTCAAGTGAATCAAACTTGAGTCTAATGAAGCCCCTAATCGAACTAACATTTTGCAGAAAATACATGGAACAGAAGAACATGATAGAGGACACCATCAGAAACCAATTAGCAAAACCAAACTACGAAAAAGACCACAAACAACCTGATTTCTTCAAGAAAACATCTTCAAAGAAAAAAAGAGAACAAGAGGGATATTGAACCAACATACTAAAAGTGATTTAAAAATACATATCAACCAATTATGTATGGACCTTCTTTTGATTTTGATTTGAACATATAATCAAACTTAAAAAAAATTGTAAGATAGTAGAAGAAATTTGAACTCAGATATTTAGTGATATTGAATTACTATTGTTAGATGAGATCATGATTATATAGGATTTTTTAATAAAGAATCTTGATAGAGATAAAGGCTAAAAGTTGTATGCATAAACTAGTATGAGGTCTGGTATTTGAAATAATCCAGATGTGAGTATAGAAGTAGATACAGATAATGATGAAGATTGGTCATGTTGATTTCAGCTTCAGAAGGCAATTAGTTTATGGGGGGTTATTTTTCCACTGTCCACACTTTTGTATATACCAAATAGATTATAACAAAGAGTTCTTTGAAAGAGTGTTAGAAGGGGGAGAAAACCAGGCATATGACTCAGCTTCTAGAAACAACCAAATCAAGGCTCAGGAAAAATCTAGTAAGGAAAACCAACGGCCAACACCAAACACTTCCATTCTATTCTCTTAGCCCACACAGGAGAGAAAGTGAGAGACAAAATTATTTGAGCCATTACTAGCAAGAAAGAGGAGCTTCTGGGAAAAACCAAACAAGAAAAAACTTGGTTCAATGCATCTGGTTATTAGAGTCATCATAGTAACTTCAACGGAGGTGGGGAAACGGAACATCTAGTATATTCAGTTCTGTTTTGCCTTCCCCATCCCCATCACTTAGCATCAAAAAGTGGCAAATTCTCAAAATATAGACAGGAATTCAGACACTGGACAGCACAAATAAATGACCAATGTTTACCTCAAAGAACAAGTAACACCTTCCCTGAGTTACAGTATCCTCATCTGTCAAATAATTAGCAACACCTATCTCCCAAGACAGTTGTGAGGACAAATGTGATGTGTATGAAATCATGCAAATGGTCTCTAAGCTATCTTTCTCTCCCTCCCTCTCCCCTCCCTTCCTTCCTTCCTTCCTGACTTGCATAACTTCATACCATGTTCATTTTCCCAGAAAAATATTCTGTTTGCTTAACAGATTCAAAATAAATAAGTGTTTTTGGAATTCACTTGAATTGGATCCATATTTTCATAAGAAAAAATGAAAAGTTCCCTTTCCCTCTAAACTCTCCTTGTACACCTGGGTTGGCAGGAAAATAAATTAGCAGTTTTGAAATACACATCTGCCCTAGCCACAGGTGAAGACATTGAAGTGTTCCCAAATGGCCCAAATCCACTACCTTTGATCAGTATGATAGTGACATTCATTGTCCAATAAAGCAATGTTTCACTGATGTCAGAACTTCTCATGAAAATGCACATCAGGAGAAAACAGCCCCGATTTCCAGAAAGCCTCCTCTGAGTCAGGTGGCTCTTGAGTCTTTGTAAGCTGTGGGCTGGATTGACTCAGCCTGGGTTAGCTGACTTTTCTTTTCCTACTTTGTGCCCATTTCTAGCATCAGCCACCGGCAAGTAGCACTGTGTCATAAAGGTGACCACAACTGAGCTGTGTCTCCCACCACTAGTCAACATGGTCATTTCAGGAGGGGCCTGAGGTATCTGACCTCATGACCATAGGAAAGTCCTATGATTAACTGTGATTTTTATCTTTAGACTTCAAAGATTGACTCATGCAGAGAGTGAGCAATCTGTAGGTCAGATATCCTACATCCCAGTCATTTTCTTCCTCAGTCAGGAATTTAGAGAACTAAATACTGACCAGCTGTAAAAGTCATCTATCCTGTCAGCAGACAAGTCGGCCTCATGGACCACTAAGAGGAATTGTTTAAAATCATGCTATGCAATTTTCCTAAGACTTTGTGTTGAAAAAAGAACAAATGGAAAATGTAACACGTAAATGATGTTTTCATCATAAAGCAAGATTATCCTTGTATTTCTTCTCTGTGGTCTAAGCATTTTGCAGCCACTTTCAAAGGTGTCCTGTCCTGTCATGTGTTCATCGAGCGGATTTTGACTAATGAATACCGCGTATATTACAGAGAGGAACCACTCCGTAGGATTTTCTTAGTTGTAATCTTTATGTAAGCAGGTCCCCAGGCCCTTCTTCCTTGGATCCACTAGAGTGTTCAAACTGCCAACCTTTTGGTTAGTATTGTTGTTAAGTGCCATGGAGGCAGTTCCATCTCATAGCAACCATGTATAGTGTTTCACAGAGCAGCTGGTATGCTTGAACTGCTGGCTTTATGGTTACCAGACCAGTGCTTATCCTACAGTGCCACACTAGAACACTTTTGGTTAATTAAGTCCCATCGAGTCAATTCCAATTCATAGCTGATATTTTGGTTAGCAGTCCAATGTTTTGTTTGCATCACCTGTTGTTGTTAAGTGCCGTCGAGTCAGTTCTGACCCATGGCGACCCTGTATAGGGTTTCCAAGGAGTAGCTGGTGAGCTTGAACCACCGATCTTGCAGTTCAAATGGCTTTGCAGTCTGGTGCATTACCCCATAGCGCCACACTAGGACTCCTCCGGACCTTTAAATGGACTTCTGGTGTGGGCTGTAGGATCAGTACTGTACTGCTAACTACCAAGTCTGGCAGTTCAAACCCAACTGCTCCTCAGAAACCCTATCCAAGGTTGCTATGATTTGACACTTAACAACAATGTTAACAATAACTCAGCGACACTTAATAACAACAACAAGGGCCTTTCAAAGGTGAAGTTAACATTTATTTCAAGGAGTCTTGATAGCAGGGTGGATTATGAGCTGGGCTGTTAACCTCCTTGATGTTATTGCTCACTTGGTGTAACCATGGGTTAGGCTTTGGGCTGATAATGAAATGTTGGTTCAAACCCACCAGCTGCCCCATGGGAGAAAGATGAGGCTATCTCCTTGTATAAAAATGTACAGTCTTGGATACCCTAAAGGGAAATTCTACTCTCCCTTGTAGGATATCTATGAGTTCGAATCAACTGGATAGTAATGGTGTTCGATTGTTGCTTGCTGAAAGTTGAGTCATTGAGTAAGTTCAGTTCCAGGTATGAAGGATGTCTAAGGACCAAAGTTCACAGGAGTTCCACCAGATCAGTAAACCCAGTCTTTTTTGATTGAGTTTTGATCCACATTTTCTTCCTACTCCATCCAGGATCTGCTACTGTAATCTATTTCAGCGAAGTTGGCAGTGGTAGCTGGACACCATTCAGATCTTCTGGTCTCAGGGTCAAGGAAACTGGGGTTCCTTTGGACTAAATGTTTCCTTGCATTTTCTAATTTTTCATGCTTTGGCCCTGACAGGAAGAGACCAATACTTATACTTTTGATGGATGCTCACAAACTTTCAAGAACTCAGTTGCTACTCATCAAAGTAGAATGTAGAACATTGTCCCTATATATTATGTTATGCCAACTGGCCATGATTTCTCTGAGACTAGGGCCTTGAGCTCCCAGGCTCAGCGACTCATTCCATCAAGGTGTTTGGTCATGGCAGTGTGGTGCTATGGGATAAGCATAGGAGTGCTAACTGCAAGGTAAGCAGTCCAAACACATCAGTTGCTTTTGGAAACCCTATACATAGGGTCACTATGAGCGGACTTAAAACATTTATTGATGAAGATCAAAGAGCACAGACTTTGGTATGGATTACATCTCAATGTCAAGAAAACAAAAATCCTCACCACTGGACCAATAAACAACATTCTTATCAATGGAGAAAAGATTAAAGTTGTCAAGGACTTCATTCTTCTTGGATCAACTATCAACACTCACAGAAGCAGCAGTCATGAAATCAAATGACGTATTGCATTAGGCATATCTGCTGCACAAGACCTTTTTAAAGTGTTGAAGAGCAATGATGTCAGCTTGAGGACTAAGGTGCGCCTGACCCAAGCCATGGTATTTTCGATAACCTCATATGCATGTGAAAGCTGGACAGAGAATAAGGAAGACTGTAGAAGAATTGATTCTTTTGAGCTATGGTGCTGGAGGAGAATATTGAAAGTGCCATGTGCTACCAAAAGAACCAATGGATCCGTTTTGGAAGAAGTGCAGCCAGAGTGCTCTCTTTGCTATTGTGAACAATCCTGTGATGAACATTTGTGTGCATATATCTGCTCTTGCCATGGCTCTTATTTCTGTAAAATATACACCTAGTAGTGGAATTTCAAAGAAGCCCTCATAGCATAGTTAACTACGAGTTGGGCTACTAATGACAAAGTGAGCAATTCAAATCTAATAGTTGCTCAGAGGAATGAAGAAGAGGCTTTCTGCTCCCATAGATTTAAAACCTCAGAAACCATATATAATGTTATGATGAGTCAGAATCGACTCAGTGGCACACAACCACCTCCAAGCAGAGGGATTCCTGGATCATGTAGTATTTCTATTTCCAATTTTCAAAGGCAGTGCATTCTGTTTTCCGCAGTGATGGCACCATTTTACAGTCCCATCAGCAGTGTATGAGGGTTCCAGTCTCTCCACAACCTGTCCAGTTTTATGCTGGTGTGAGATGTTATCTCATTTTTGTTTGGAGTGGTGCTGTGGGTTACGTGTTGAACTACTAACCACAAGACCAGCAACTCAAACCCACCAACTGCTCTTATTTGATATGTTGTTCTCTAATGTTTTGGGTTTTTTTTTTTCCCAGTGAGTAGGTTCTCATTTTTCTCTTTTGGTGAGGTCTTGTCATGCTATTAAGTGCTGTCGAGTCAATTCCGACCCATAGTGACCCTGGATAGGGTTTCCAAGGAGCAGCTGGTAAACCTGAACCACCTACCTTGCAGTTCAAATGACTTTGCAGTCTGATGTATTAGCCCACAGTGCCACACCAGGACTCCTTGTGATGCATATAAATGTTTAATTTTAAGGAGGTCTGAATCATCTAGTTGACCTTATACTCTATGTGCATTTTTAAATATGTCTGCTAATGTATGCATGCCATGTATTTGTTGTTGTTAGGTGCCATCGAGTCGGTACCGACTCATAGTGACCTTATGCACAGCAGAACGAAACACTGATCCTGGGCCAACCTCACTACTGTTGCCACGCTTGAGCCCATCAATGCTGCCACTTTGCCAATCCATCTCGTTGGGGTCTTCCTCTTTTTCTCTGACCCTCCACCTTACCAAACATGATATCCTTCTCCAGCGACTGGTCCCTCCTGACAATA
>NW_006408651.1:4778397-4786767 GCF_000296735.1 Chrysochloris asiatica
TTGGTTCAGGCACACCTTAGCCCTCAAGCTGACATCTTTGCTCTTCAACACTTTAAAAAGGTCTTGTGCATATATTGTTGTTGTTGTTGTTAAGTGCCATCGAGTCGGCATATATTAGGGCCCCTAAACTTGCCCTTAATTTTATTTGATGATCTTTATGGTATTAGATTTTATATTTAGGTTTTTGATCCATCTAGAATTAGGTTTTGTATATGATGAAAGATATGGATCCTGTTTCATTTTTCTACAAATAGGTATCCAAATTTTACCAGCACAATTTGTTACAGAGACTATGTCTTCACCATTTATTGGGCCAACCACTTTATTCCATCTAACCATCTAGAAGAGACTATATTTAAGTGTTTAACCCATTGCTTGTTCAGAATAAATTTAAGGAAATTGAATTCCCAAATACTTCATCACATTAGATTTAATTTAAAACAGGATTTGCAATAATCAATGTAATGAAACAAGCTATATGAATGGTTGAATGTGAAGCTGATGATGTGCCCTGTAAACTTTCACTCAATCCAAAATAAAAACATTTAAAAAAAAAAAACCTAATGTTCTCCCATGTAAACTATCATATAATTCACAATAAAATATTAAAAAAGAAAAAAAACAAACAAAAAAAAACCAGGATTTGCACAGTTACATTAGACATGTGTCACATACCTGTTTATTATTTTGTTTAGCTAAGAGGATGATATAACTTAATGATAAATTCACAGAGCACCCGCCTATAATTCCCTGGCCTAGTTTCTTAGTTCATATTGTGCACAGGTGTTCATTATCTGATTTGAAGGTGAAAATCTCCATCTTACCCCAACCTACAAAAACTATTCTATTTACCTACTCCTTAGCTTTACAATCATTTAAGAAATCCTCTGGAACTATCACACCTGTTCATCCTTGAAGAAAAATGAATAAATAAAAGCAAATGCTGCTCAAAATCCCACTTCTAAAACAGGGTCTTCTGTTTTCAAATTCTGAAACAGTCCCTGCGCTATTATCAAAGACCAGCTGTGGCTTTTGTCTACTTAAGAGAATAGCTGGCATCTCACAAGACAAAGACATTTTGCTTAAGGATGCCATAAATATCTGCCCTAAATCCTACATGATAAGTTTCCCTCTGACTAGCAAAGCAGATACTGTAACATGCAATGGTGGGAGGAGGTTTTGCTGATGCTAAGCTAAGCCTCTAGAGATATCCCTAATGCCCCCTCCAGAATTCACTGCCCAATAAATGGAATCACAAAAAAATGGTAGGAAATACAGTATGACGTATCTCCTTTCACTGGTATTCCTTTTAACTGGTTTCAATTATGGGCAAATTAAAATTTATTTATACAGAACCCAAAACCGGTTGAATTTTTTAAAGATTCAATGAGAACATACTTCATAACAAATCACAGTATATTTTTTTAGACTGCCGCTTGAAAAGAGAGAAAAAAAAAACCCTGTGACTTAAAAGTAAAATCAGGGCTCTCAAATTTGTATATGAATTTGAAATGACTTTATTCCTGACTCACGTTCTATTTAATGTTTGATTCTTGGGAAGATCTGTACCTATTCTGTGACTTTTTAATAACAAGTTTTCATCTGTAACTATTAGTTGTTTTTTCCACAGGATTAGATTGCTGGAAGGAACTGAAAAGGCAAAGTATTTCTGCATCAGATGAAATTGGTGAATGTGACTATAGTACAGTGAATTATTTCCTATGGCTTTTCTTCCCACAGTCTCTGTAACGCCCACCAATTTTTCCTCCCCCTGATGAATCAGGGTAAGAGAAAGAAGAAGAAGAGACTAAATAGGATGATATGGTTCAGTTGTGAATGATTGCAAACAGGGTTAATTGTGATTGTAAAAACCTGGAAATCCAACAAGGCTTGATCAATTTTGCCACCCTGCTAGATATAACATGAGCCACCTCAGAAGCAGGAAGTGGAGTATCACTACCATGAAGGAAGAAGAGTCAGGAATGGAACACATTCTTTGAACTTTGAGACCCCTGTGCATTGAACTCAATTGATCCTGGGACAGAAAGCTGTTACCATCAAAGAAGTGGCAGAAAAACAGTAGCAGCAGACCCAAGAGCCAGATCATGAGACAGAGCAGTGGACTTTCCAGCCCACAGAGCAAGTACAGCTGAGGGCCTTCAGGAAGGAGGCTTGCTTGCAGAATGAGGTGCCTCCAGGCAGCTAAATAGGAAGCTAGGTTTGCTGACCCAAGGAGCTAGAACAGAGCAGACTTGGACTAAAGCTTATAGTGGAATGGAAATACCCTTGGGCATTTATCAGCAGTGCTAAAAGAGCTTTGGAACATTACTGGAGAAGGACAGAAACCAAGGGGCCAGTGACTGGAAGGTCAGGGTACAGAGAGAGACCTCTTTGTGGGTAGGGCTGAGGAGTGGCTGCCCTGACTGGAAGAACTAGGCTCTGAGCATTTCTGCCACTGCATTATAGCCTTTTAACTCCCCCGAATGAACCTCGTAACTGTGATTACGGTGTCTGGGTTCTGTGTGGCCACTATAATGAATTATCAAACCCAGCTGAGTAAAGAGGGCTATGCGAAAGTTGGTTGGTGTTCACAATTAGTGTGTCCTGGTGTGGTGATGTGGGCTAATATACTGGACTGCAAGATCTGTTCGAACTGCAAGGTTGGCAGTTCAAGCTCACCAGCCTCTCCTCAGAAACCCTACTCAGGGTCACTATGAGTCAGAGCCAACTTAACAACATTAAACAACAACAAGGGAAGGTAAATATCTGACCTCACCCTCATAGAAATTGGCCTTGTGTTGATACCAAGTTTGATTCTCTTTCCCCCTTGTAAATTCAAAGGAGGTCAGAGGCTGCCTCTGACCATTTTTTCCCGGCAGCCAAAGCGTACTCATCATCTAACCAAAGGGATCTCGATTATTTTTATCTGGTTTTCCCAATTTAGGTTGGTTCAAATGAAGAGAAAAAGTGGAGGAAGGGGAATGTGGACTGTGGTAGCAGAAAAAAAGAAAAAGAAAAATTGTGGTGTGTTTTCCTACTTTTACCTTCATTTACTTTAATATGTAAGTTAAAGATCGATTTATTTGGTTTGTTTATTTTATAAGCCACCAACACCCAGTTCTTTATGATCTACTGAAGTGGAACATAATGCAAATAATAAAAGAACAGAAAGCAGACAAAGAGACACTCATTCATTCCTTCAGGACCCTACCTTGCAGGCAGTAAAGAAATTGTTGAAGAAGAGAACTTACATAACTGAAGCCAGAAGAGAACAGAAAAATAGTTGGTAGATTTGGGGCAGATGCAGCAAAGTAGCTGAAATCTCTGCTAACTTATCTTAAGGTCTAAGTAATCCATGTGTGAATGTATCCCCAAATCCCATTACCAATTCAACTTCTTTGCCCAACACCCATTACTTTCTTCCTCCATCCATCTCAAACCGAATATGACAGACAGGTTATATGCATTTGACAAGGACATCTATAAATGTATTAATAAAAGTCCACACTCTGCTCAAATGAAAGCCCAGCATTTCTGTTCTAGCTGGGAATTTGGTCATGTTGCTCAGTTATCATAGTGTGTGCTCGCTCTGTGTGTTCTCCTTTAACAACTTTCTTTTAACCTTGTCCAGAGGAGCTGAGCTTTATTCTTTGACTCGAGTGCTCTAATGGCGAGTTTCATGTTTATTGGCTCTTAATTCACGACTACTGAGGAATGAAGGAAACTAAATAAAAGATGTTCATACCAAGTCCAGCCTCTTTGGAGGAAGCTGAATAGCCTCAGGGAAAGTTGTCATTCATTCCTACTGATTCAACTGCCACTCACACTGCCATCAGAGGTGGCTGGCTTCAAGCTGTAAGTTACAGGAAACCTTTCGGCCTCAACTTGGTTATTTATAGAGGAGTTTATAGGATTCTTCCACAACTCTAGGGAGGAAAATCAAACAAATGTCACCTCCTATTATCATGGCAACTAAGTTCCACTCTGAAAATAGAAGCTGGAATTTTAACGCATAAACTAGGAAGCCAACCCAATGATGCATTTATATTTTAGCAACACCGCCAAAAAAAAAAAAAAAAAAAAAATTTTTTTTTTACAAACTTTACCATCTCTAAAGAATTCTCCCTATTTAGGCCCCCTCTCATTTGTACCCATCTTGACAACTCTTTGCATTAGTTTGGTATTTTAATGGACTTCACTGAAAGGAAGTATTCCAAATCCTCCCTCTCCTTCTTTCTCATATTTTCTCTCTGCTCTTCTCTCCTCTTTTTAATCCCTCCATTCCTCTTCCCTCCAGCCCTCCGTCTCTCTTCTCTCACAAATGTTAATATACAATTTCCTGTGTGTTATTCTAACTGTTCTAAGAGTTTATTAAAATCCTCATATCAACCATGTTTCTAAGTGTTGTAATCCTTGTATCAACCCAATGAGGTAAGTAATAGCATTAACACCATTTTATAGATGAGAAAACCCTGATTTATGATAGACTGAGTCCTGGTGTAGTGCTGTACAATAAGCACTGGACTTTTAATTGAAAGGTTGGTAGTTCAAACCCACCAGCCTCTCCTTGAGTCAAAACTGACTTCATGTCAATTAACAACAATCATCACCAGGACTCCATCCATGAACTGTTGTTGTTGGGTGCATTCGAGTTGGTACTGACTCACAGTGACCCTATGAATAACAGAATGAAATACTGCCCAATCCTGGGCCAACTTCACTACTGTTGCCACACTTGAGTCCATTGATGCTGCCACTTGGCCAATCTATCTCGTTGGGGGTCTTCCTCTTTTTCTCTGACCCTCCACCTTACCAAACATGATAACCTTCTCCAGCGACTGGTCCCTCCTGACAATATGTCCAAAGTATGAGAGATGAACTTTGGTCATCTTGGTCTCCAAGGACCACTCTGGCTGCACTTCTTCCAAAACAGATCTGTTTGTTCTTTTGGCAGCCCATGGCACTTTCAATATTCTCCTCCAACACCATAACACAAAAGCATCAATTATTCTATGGTCTTCCTTATTCACTGTCCAGCTTTCACATGCATATGAGGTAACTGAAAATACCTTGACTTGGGTCAGGCACACCTTAGTCCTCAAGCTGACATCTTTGCTTTTCAACACTTTAAAAAGGTCTTGTGCAGCAGATATGCCTAATGCAATATGTAATTTGATTTCTTGACTGCTGCTTCCGTGAGTGTTGATAGTTGATCCAAGAAGAATGAAGTCCTTGACAACTTCAATCTTTTCTCCATTGATAAGAATTGACTGATCTTGATATGTTCTTTCTGACAATGAACGCAACACCATTCCCCTTCAATTTGTCATTCCCAGCATTGTAAATGTGGTTTTCAGACTCAAAATGACCAATACCTGTCCATTTCAGCTCACTAATGCCTAAGATATCAATGTTTATGCATTCCATTTCATTTTTGACAACTTCCAATTTTCTCAGATTCATACTTTATATATTCTTGTTTTGATTATTAATGAATGTTTACAGCTGTGTCTCTTCATTTTGCATTGTGCCCCATCAGCAAATGAATGTTCCACGGGCTTTACTCCATTTGCATCATCACGGTCAACTCTACTTTGAGGAGGCAGCTCTTCCCCAGTTGCATTTTGAGTGACTTCCAACCTGAGGGGCTCATTTTCTGGCATTATATCTGACAGTGTTTCTCTGCTATTCATAAGGTTTTCAAGGACTAAATATTCAGAAGTAGTTCATCACTCCTTCTTCCTAGTCTGTCTTCATCTGGAAGCTCATCTGAAACCTGTCAAGCATTGGTGACCCTGCTGGTATTTAAAATACCCGTGGCATAGCTTACAGAATCACAGCAACTCACAAGCCACTACAGTACAACAAACTGACAGACGAATGGTGGTTCCAAGAATTAGAACATGAATAATGCTTTTATCTAACTATATGAGTCCCCTCTATCCCATTACCCTGTTTTATTGTCCTGACATGATGGAATTTTGTCTTTATATTATTTCATTTCTTTCTTTAAAAATATTTTAATACATATTTTTAAAATAAGCAATGCATTTGCTAACTCATTGTGGGTCTTCCTCTCTTTCACTGACCTTCCACTTTACCAAGCATGATGTATTTTCCCTGGGACTGATCCCTCCTTACAACATGTCCAAAGTCTTGCCATCATCACTTCTAAGGAACTTTCTGAATGTATTTCTTCTCAGACAGATTTGTTAGTTCTCTGGAAAACAAATATATGTGTTCTTCTGGCAAGCATATATACATGGTCTTGGTATGGTGTATTGAACTACTAATCACAAGGTCAGCATTTCAAACCCACCAGTCACTCCTAAGAAACCTCATACTGGGTCCGTATATGTTGGAAGAATCAAAAACCATAGAAGAATTGATGCCATTTGAGTTAATGGCGTTGGGGAAGGATAGTGCCATAAAAATAAACAAATCTGTCTTGGAATAAGTATTTCCAGAATGCTCCTTAGAAGCCAGGATGGTGAGACTTTGGACATGTTGTCAGGAGGGATCATTCCCAAGAGAAAGACATTATGCTGGGTTAAATGGAGGGTCAGTCAAAAAGAGGAACCCCTCTCACAAAGAAACTGACCCACATAGTGGCTGCAACAATGGGCTCAAACATAACAGCTAATGTGATGATGACTCAGGATTAGGTCGTGTTTCATTCTGTTGTGCATAAAGTTGCTATGAGGTGAAACTGACTTGATGGCATCTAACAACAACATGAGTTGAAACTGACTTGACAGCATTTAACAAGTACATATTTATGGGTGACATAAGCAGTTTATAATGGATTACTAAAGACTGGCAGTTCAAACAGAACCAATGGTTCTGCAGAAGGAAAGCTAGGCAAATCACTTCCTTAAAGATTAACCAAGAAAACAAACAAGCTCATTGCCCTCAAGTCAAGTGTAATTACAGCCAAGAGAAACCCTGTGTAGTAGGCCTACTTTGCAGTGCATGGATTTGCCATGAAGTAGGTATTGATACAACAGCACCCAACAGTATTATATACAAGGGGACTTCAGAGAGATCATGGGGAAATTCCATTATTTTTTAATTCCACTTTTCTTTGAGCTTTTTTGAAGTCCCCTAGTATGGTGAGGTTGGCCCAGGACTGGGCAGTGTTTCATTCTGTTGTACAGAGGGTCGCTATGAATCAGTACCAATTCAATGGCACCTAACAACAACAAGTATGGTGTGGTGCTGTAGGATAATCACTGGACTGCTAACTACAAAGTTAGTGCTTCAAACCCACTAGTCACTCCTTGAAAACCCTATACTGGGCTGCTTGAGTTGGAACTGACTCAAGAGCACTTACTGAAAACAGTATGCACATATGGAGCCCCTCAGGGTAGTAGTTTATGCATTGGTCTGCTTACTGCAAGACCAGCAGTTTGAATCTGCAAGTCACTCTGTGAGACTTTCCAACCTTGGAAATCCCATACAGGGTCACTATGATTCAGAACCAAGTGGACTGCACATCACCATCACAATTATACATACATACATACATATATATATATATGTATGTATGTATGTATTTGAAGAAAAATGTATTATTTTAGCAATATTTGAACATTATAAAAATGTTCATGCTGTGCTCATTTAAGAACGTAAATTCAGTATATTATCAAATATAGCTGTGTTTCATTTTCACTTCTGTTTTATGTAAATTCCATAATATACCAAAATTAATGTATCCATTTCTCTGATGAGTATTTGCTATCTGCCTTTGCTATTAAAAAGTATGCTATAATGGACATTTTTATGTTTCTCATGGTACAAAAATGCATGAGTTTTCTTTGGTATAAAGGGAAACCTGGGGGCATGGAGAGGGGAAGCAGCTGAGGACTCTAGATTCATGGACAAAGAAGAGAGGGACTAAGAGCTGGTGGCCAGGAGCAGACTTGCAGGATGCGCCCTTTGGAGATGTAAATTATTATATATGCCTGAGTGGGTGTTTTTTTTGTTGTTTTTTTTTAAAAAGCGAAAGTGGTTAGAGAGAAATACTGTTAACTGATGGTACATGGAGGGGATTATAATCAATGTATTGAAACAAGGTATATGATTTGTTGAATATAAAACTGATGATATGCCACAATAAAAATCTTTTAAAAAAGGGGGAACCAGGGCTCTGAGATACAGGGACTGAGTCTTGATTGGAATGGGGGGAGGGGGGGTTATCATGTTAGGATCCGGGAACGTCTCTTTATTACGTGACTAACCAAGGGGGCGGGAGTTCTAGTCTGTGTTACAGGTCAAAAGCTCTCAAGTATAGATTCCAGCCTGACTAATTCGACCTTATAACGAGTGGACAGCCACTTCTCCATCTTTGGAGCAAGCGTGCCTGAGGGA
>NW_006408651.1:4788511-4818920 GCF_000296735.1 Chrysochloris asiatica
ACTATAGGATAAACCCTGGACTTGTAACTGCAAGGTCAGCAGTTCAAATCCACCAGTTGCTCCATGGGAGAAAGATGAGGCTTTCTCCTTCCATGAAGATTTAAGCCTCAGACACCCTATGTGTTGAAGCTGACCCAATGGCATATACCATGAAATTGATGGTATGAACCCAGAAATTTGCTACAGACCTCGAAAAGTGACAGGTCATATGGTGTGTGAATGCTCAACCTTAAATGAAATGCCTAATAGCTTTCCAGACTCATTAACCAATTTACACTTTCTCTAACAATATGTACAAAATTATACTGATCTCAAATCTTTAGTATAGTTACATTTTTTATTCTGGCAATCAACTGACTGTAAAATAGTATTCAAAATGGTCTTGATTTGCTAGGCTAAATTGTTATATGGAGTAATGTCCACTCTTACTATACTATTAGCTGTTTCTTCTGTGAAATGAATGTCCCCATATTTTAGACGTCTGGTGTGATGCTGTACGAAAAGGGCTGGACTATGAACCACAAGGTTCAAACCCACCAGCTGCTCCTTGGAAACTCCTTACAGGGTCACTATGAGTCAGAACCAACCTGATGGTACTTAGCAACATAAAATAATGGTCAAACAGCTCTACAGAACAAAAAAGAATGAGCAAAATATTGTGTTAAGTGCTGTCAAGTCAGTTTTGACTCATAGTGAGCCTGTAAGGAGTTTCTGAGGAGCGGCTACTGGATTTGAACCAGTGATGTCATGGTTAGCAGTCCAGTGCTTATGTTACAGTGCCACAGTTGTTGTTAAGTGCCATTCAGTTGGTTCTGACCCATAGCAACCCTGCATAGGGTTTCCAAGGAGCAGCTGGTGAGTTTGAACCACTAACCTTGAGATTCTAACCAACTTTGCAGTCTAGCACATTAACCCACAGCACCACACCAGGATTTTCATATTTTATAGGAATCTTTATACATTCTTGATACTAAATCTTTGTCCATTCTATGTGTTGCAAATGACTTTTTCAGTTTGTAACTTGTTTTTCCACCTTCTTGAAGAGGTCTGATGAACAGAATTTCTTAATTTTAAATAAAGTGAAAATCATAAATCTTTTATTTTATGATTCGCACTTTTTTGTGCCTTCTTAAAAATTCTTTCCCTACACCAACTTCGGAAAACAATCCACCTATATTTTTTGACTTTGTATTTTAAAGTTTGCTTTTGACATTTGAATCCTTAATCCATCTGGAGTTGATTTTCAAGTATGGTGTAAGGGTGAGATCCAAATTTTGTTTTATTTTTTTTTCCAAATGGACAACCAATTTTTTCAGCTCTATTTATTGAATAATCCCTCCAGATCTGCCAGGCTACCTCTGCCCTCATTATAGCTCCACTTTTGCATAGATCTATTTCTGGACTTTTTATTCTATTATACTGGTTTATTTGTCTATACCTGCAGTGTAATAATTTGCTGAAAGCACAGGACTTAGAGTCAGAAAGACTTGTCACTTATAATCCAAGGAACCTTGATAGGTCACCTGGACATTCTTAGTTTGCTGATCTGTAGCACAGAGATAACAACAAATGTTGTTGCTGTTGTTAAGTGCTATGGAGTTGGTTCCAACTCATAGCAGCCCTATGTAGGGTTTTTGAGTAGCAGCTGGTGGGTTTAAACCACAGATGCTGTGGTTTGCAGCCCAGTGCTGATCCTACAGTGTCACACCAGGAGTTGTTGCTGTCAAATTAATTCTGACTCATGACAACCCTGTGTACCAGAGGAGAACTGTGCTACCTAGAATTCTCTTATTATAGCTATGACCTTTTTAAAGTAGATCACCAGCTCTTTCTTCCAAGAAGTCTCTAGTGGGTTTGCACTGTGGACCTTTCTGTTTGTAGCCCTGCACTTAACTGTTTGCAACACGATAGTCTCCTCTGATAACTATATCTACCTTATACAACTGTTGTGAAGATTAAAGGGTTAACTGTGAAAGTGTCTTGTAACCTATACAATTCTAGACATTGGAAGGTGTTATTTGTTTTATAAGGATTCTTATAAAGGATTATAAAAAGATTTTTCTTTTTTTTTCTTTCCTTTTGGGAAATTTTAGTTATTAGTAATAGAAAACTTAACTTACAATAAATAAATGAAAAATACATCATAGATCAAATCATCTAACTATTCAGTGATAGGACTGCCTTTAGTTGAGGCTTGTTAAGTGCCATCAAGTTGATTCCAACTTATAGTGACCCGGTATAGGAGTAGTTGGTGTGTTGAAACCACCAACCTTGTGGTTAGCAGTCCACTGCTTCTCCTACAGCACCATACCAGGATTCCAGGTGAGGCATTACAATGATCATTTCAGAGACTTTAAAGCAACAGTTTTGCTCATGTTTCTCCCTTGACTCTGGAGTCCTGGTGTGGGACCTTTAGTGTCCTCTTCATTTTGAAGTCACATGGCCACAACATGTCTCCTGTCTGTCATTAGCATTTGAACTCCAAGCATACTTGTTCGGATCCAGCCCTGAAATAGCTTCTCTCCAAGTGGCTCCCAGAGAACAGAGGGGAAGCTTCTTCCCTAGACATCCTGGGCACTAGACATCCTTCCTAGACATTCTCTCTCATATCTCATGGGCCTCATTTGGGGAATGTACTCAGTCCTCATTCAACCCATGCGACAAGGTAGGATGTGAGGGGGACCCATCCTCCAAAGCACAGAGAGTTGATGCAGAAAAAACAGTATTTGGGGAAGCATAGCAATATTTTGACTGATAGCATATGATCATTAAATGTTGATTTTCATATTTTAACAAACTAGCACATACATTTTCCGGCACTATATCTGACAGTGTTTCTCTGCTATTCATAAGGTTTTCAGTGACTAAATATTTGGCAGTATTTCGTCACTCTTTAGTCCTAGTCTGTCTGTGTCTGGAAGCTCATCTGAAATTTGTCCACCATAGGTGACCCTGCTGGTATTTAAAATACTAGTGGCATAGCTTTCAGAACCACAGCAACTCACAAGCCACCACAGTACAACAAACTGACAGACTATTGATTAGAAGAGATCGGTATTTGTGCTCATTCTAAAGAGAGGTGACACAATGGAATATGGAAATCACCAGACAGTATCTTTGATATCCCATGGAGTAAAGTTTTACTAAAGGTAATACAGAATGGCTGCAAGCATACATTGACAGAGAACTTCCAGAGGTTCCAGCCAGATTCAGAAGAGGCCATGGAATGAAGGATATCACTGCTGATGTCCAATGGATCTTGGCTGAAAGCAGAGAATATCAGAAAGATGTTTACCTGACAAGCTATGGACAACATTATGAAGTATGTGTATTCCAGAACACTTAATTGTGCTCATGAGGAATCTGTACCTGGACGAAGAGGCAGTTGTTCAAACAGAACACTGAAACATTGAATGGTTTAAAATTCAAAAAGGTGTGCGAAAAGGTTGTATTCTTTCACCATACTTATTCAACCTGTATGCTGAGCAAATAATCCAAGAAGCTGGATTATATGAAGAAAAATGTGGCATCAGGATTGGAGGATGACTCATTAACAACTTGTGATATGCAGATGATACAACCTTGCTTGCTGAAAGTGAAGAGGACTTAACACATTTACTGACGAAGATCAAAGAACACAGTTTTCGGTATGGATTACGTCTCATTGTAAAGAAAACAAAAATCTTTACCACTGGACCAATAAGCAACATTCTTACCAATGGACCAATAAGCAACATTCTTACCAATGGAGAAAAGAATGAAGTTGTCTAGGACTTCATTCTTCTTGGTTCAACTATCAACATTCATGGAAGCAGCAGTCAAGAATCCAAACGACGTATAGCATTAGGCAAATGTGCTGCACAAGACCTTTTAAAGTGTTGAAGAGGAAAGATGTCAGCTTGAAGACTAAGGTGTGCCTGACCCAAGCCATGGTATTTTCAATAACCTCATATGCATGTGAAAGCTGGACAGTGAGTAAGGAAGATTGTAGAAGAATTGATGTTTTTGAGTTGTGGTGTTGGAGGAGAATATTGAAAGTGCCATGGGCTGCCAAAAGAACCAATAGATCCGTTTTGGAAGAAGTGCAGCCAGAGTGCTCCTTAGAGACCAAGATGGCCAAAGTTCGTCTCCCATATTTCAGGCATATTGTCAGGAGGAACAAGTCGCTGGAGAAGGATGTCATGTTTGGTAAGGTGGAGGGTCAGATAAAAAGAGGAAGACCCCAACGAGATGGATTGGCCAAGCGGCAGCATCGATGAACTCAAGCATGGCAACAGTAGTGAGGATGGCCCAGGATCGGGCAGTGTTTCATTCTGCTGTGCATAAGGTCACTATGAGTTGGTACCAACTCAATGGCACCTAACAACAACAACAACAACAGCAACAAGCATATACATGGTCACAAAGCAAATAGTGCAGAAGAGCTTACAATGAAAAAAAGCAACAGTTTCTTTCACCAATCCCAGACCACCCCTAGAAGACAATTCTTTTACTCCTATCTGCATCTGATTCTTCTGCTCACTACTTTCCCTAGCTCTCTATCTTTTGTTAGACCCACCATTCTCTGAATGCTGTGCCTTCCATTTCTTGCTTGTACTATATCTTCAGCCAATTTCCTAAGAAAGGATGGATAAAAGATAAACATTACATGTCCTTGCCTGACAGAAAATATCTTTATTCCCTTCTCATACTTGAGATGTTGGCTCAGAACTTGAAGTGAACTTTGCTGCCTCCTTTCCTTTTAATACCCATTTGCTTATAAAATCTGGTATTAATTTGATCCTTAAATCTTTATATATTTATATATCTTCCTTTCAAGGGCTTTTATGAACATTTCTTTATCCTTGATACCCTATAAGTTTACCATGACCATTTTACAATGTGTTTTTTAAAATTATATTATTTAATAGTCAGTGAATGGGTCCCTTCTATCTGAAGATTCTGGGGAAATCTTTTAAGACATTTGGAAAAATAACCACCCACAGTCCCCATTTCTTTCGTTATTTCTGTAGGTAACATCTACTAGTTGGTTTTTGTACCAACTGGATTGGTCTCTTGGTTTTGTTTTTGTTTTTTCTTTCCATTTATGTGAACTGGTATGACACTGTAGGATAAGCACTGGCCTGCTAACCACAAGGTCAGAAGTTTAAACCCACTAGCTGCTCCTTGGAAACCCTTTTCAGGGTTGCTGTGAATTGGAACTGATTCAACCACACTTAAAAACAACAGGTGTACATACATATGAGGGAGCTTCAAAAAGTACATGCTAAAATAGAATTAAGAATTAAGGAATTTTATACAGTTTTTGAAAACCACTTATGCAATAAAGTATAATCTGCTTGTCATAGTCCCTCAGAAATATTGCTGGTATTTGATTTGAATCTATAGTTAAATTTGGAAAAAATTGGTATCTTAACAAAATTGAGTTTCCTGTCAATTAACATGGTATACCTACCTCCCTGTTGGAGTCCTGCTGTAGTACTGTAGGATAAACACTTGACTACTGACCATGAGGTTGTTGTTCACACAACTGCGGCTCAGGTTAAGATATAGAATGCTACCAGCTTCTCAGAATTCAATATAGTCATACCTCAATTTATCATCAATTTGTTTTGCCTAATTTTGAGCTTTATATAAATAGAACCATACAGTATATACTCTTATGTCTCTAGTTTCTTTCACTCAACATAATTAATGTCTGTGAGATTCATCCATATGATTGAGAACATCAGCAGTTGTTTTTTGTTTTGTTTTTAATTGCTGTGGAATATTCCACATTCCACAATTTTGTTATATTTTTCTGTTGATAAGCACGTGGATTATTTCCAGTTTGGGACTATTTTGAAAAATGCATATATAATCATTAATGTCTGTTCAATGAACATATATATTAATTTTCCGTAGCAATAGAATTGCTGTGTCACTGTGTTGAAATTTATAAGAAACTGTCTAACTTTCTTCCAAAGTGATTGTGCAAATATACACTCTGGCAATGTATGAGAATCCCAGGTATTTTACAACCTAACAAGCGTTTATTGCCAACCTTTTTAATTTAACCATTCTGGTGGGTGTGAAGTAGTATTTCATTATGACTTTAAATTGCATTTTTCTGGTGAGTTATGATGTTGAGCACTTTTTCATATATTTGCGTTCCTTTGGATATCCTCTGTTATAAACATCTGCCCAAGAGTCTTTTCCATATTAAAATTGGATTATACATTTTTCTCATTGGTTTGGAGGAGGTTTTGAGATACATTTTTTACTTATGTATAGTGCAAATATCTTCTTGAATGGTTTGATTTTCCTTTTCACTTTCTCAATAGTTATTTTTGTATGAATAGAAGTTTGTTTTTTATTTAGGGAAACAAGTTGTTAATCTTTTTCTTTGTAATAAGGAATTTTTGTACTTTGTTTTAAGAAATCTTTTCCTACTTGAAAATTCATGAAGGTATTCTTTTTTAATCCAAAAATCTTTGCTAGCATACCTTTTACGCTTTGGCATATAATCCATTGTAAACTAATTTTTGCACATGGTATGATACAAGAGTCAAGGTTTGCTTGTTTTCCATCCAGCCCATTTTATTGAAAAGATCATTCTCTTTTCACCAAATTGTAGTGCCGCCTTAGTTGTAAATCAAACAACAGGTGTGTTTGTTTTGTTTTGTTTTTTCCTAGTCTCTGTTTTGTTCCATTTATCTATATGTGTAGCCTTACAGCAATGCCACACTGTCTTAATTATTATTTTTACAGAATTATCTTTGTTGTTGTTAAGTGCTGTTGAGTCTGTTCAGACTCATAGCAACCTGTATAGAATTTCCAAGAAGGGAATATTCACACTTGATCGTTTTTCTCCAAACTTGTTCTGTTAGTTCTGGGTCTTATGTTGTTGTTAAGTGCCTTTGAGTCAGTGCCGACCCATAGCGACCCCGTACAGGGTTTCCGAGGCTGTAAATCTTTATGGGAGCAGAACGCCTCATCTTTCTCCTGCAGAGCAGCTGGTAGTTTCGAACTGCTGACCTTAAGGTTCACAGCCTGATTCATAACCAGTACGCTACCAGAAGCTTGTCATAGTCCATCAAAAATATTGCTGGTATTTGATTTGAATCTACAGTTAAATTTGGAAAAGAATTGATATCTTAACAAAATTGAGTTTCCAGTCAATTAACATGGTATACCTACCTCCCTATTGGAGTCCTACTGTAGCACTATAGGATAAACACTTGACTGCTGACCATGAGGTTGTTGTTCAAACCCATCAGGCACTCCTCAGAAACCCTATATTGTATTGCTATGAGTCAGAACCAACTTGAAAGCAATTAACAACAACCTCCCTATTAATCTCCAATTATTTTAGATGCATTTGTTTGCATGAATTGTCGGATAGTAAATTAATCATAACTAAGAAAAAAAATTCTGAGCAGTAGTTTACCATTCTCTGTCTTCTTCAATATGATCCTATCTAGTCTCCTTCCATAAATCTTTTTATCACCTGGAAATTTCCACTCGCCCTGTCTGCCTCATTTGCTTTCCCCTCCCTTTCTTATATACCTGAAACATTTTACGTAATGTAATATAATAATTATGTATATATGTGGAAATCCTGGCGTGGTGCTATAGGATCAGCACTGGACTGCTAACCACAAGGTTGAAGGGGCTACAAAAAGTTATGGAAAATTATATATCTATAATCTTTTCATTTACATAAATTTAGGGAAAACAAAAGGTGAACACAAGTCTGCCATATTGAGCCAGAAACTTTGTTTTCTTCTGCTTTTTTGAATGTGACATGATCAATCTGCAAGTATAAACTCCTCAAAATGAGAATGCATGTTCTTTTAAAGTATTTAAATTATATCATTGTTAGGAGCTAATCCTCTATGGGTTGTACATGTTTCTGCATGTCTTGTGAACAAAGACACAGACAGCTTTTTGTTAATATCTTTCAAGCATATGTATATAGTGAAGAGCATTGGAAGATCAAAATCATAACTTCCTCTTGGGGCATAGGTTTGTCTGGTATCCAAGATAATAAAGATAATGGCATTCTCTAAAGTAATGGTTGAGAAGGTTGACTAGCAGCTCAGTTTAAATGGTTGGGCAGTCCTCAGTTCACTTTCTCAGATATGATGCTATATGATACTAACAGCATTACCTGGATTGATCTGCCTCACTTTGTGGGACTTCAGGGGAAAGAGAAGTGACATGAACATGAAGCTATACTGCCTCCTATGTCAGGAGTAACCAAGTTCTTTTTCTCTAAGGAGTTTCAAGTCTTCTGCCAGAATCCATGAAGGTATACTTTTAGTAGCCTAACTTCTTATCTTGCAAATGAAGTAAAATGTCATACTTGTGAAGGTTCTTTATAACTATTCCTTTATTTTTTAAAGTTCTCTTTCAACATTTGCTGTTTGTTTTTGTGTGCCGTTAACTCAGGTCCAACTCATAGCAACTTTGTATAGGGTTTCCAAGAGATAGTAGTGGGTTTGAACTTACAACTGTCCGATTACCAGTCCAGTGATTATCTTACAGCATCACACAAGCCTCTTTAAACATTGTGTTCAATAAATGTGCAAATAATATATAGGTTGTGGCACTGGAGGATCAGCACTGGACTGCTAACCACAAGGTCGGCACCAGCTGCTCCTTAGAATCATGTGTGGGGTTCCTGTGACTTAGAACTGATTGGATAACACTTAAAAATAAACATATATTTTTTAAAAACATATCATTTTAAAAACCGATCTATAGGATATTTTTTAATTCATAAGATCAAAAAAAAAACCTCTCAAATAGAGATTTAGTATAATATTCAGTTGAAACCATTAATTCTACCTTCTAAAATAATTGATTGTCATCATCTCTTCTATTATCTTGGTGTGAGTTTATGCTTTTCATCCACAATCTCTTTTACTGTCATTTTAGAATGTGGTTATGTTTTGTGGAGTCGGTTCTGACATACAGCAACCCTGCATAGGGTTTCTGAGGCTGTAAATCTTTACAGGAGCAGAAAGCCTCGTCTTTCTCCTGTGGAATAGCTGTTAACTTCCAACTGCTGACCTTGAGGTTTGCAACCCTACTCACAAGCACTACATTACCAGCTCCTTTCATTTTAGAAGAGTTCCAGCTTTAAGGAGATTCTTATGAAATTGCAGCTAAATGAATATATTACATCTATCATTTAAATTCTTATGTAGCTAAAAACAAAAAATTATTATTGAGTCAATTGTCAATCATGGTGACCCCGTGTGTGTCAGATTAGAGCTATGCTAGGTACAGCTTCCAATGACATTTCTTCTGCATTTTATTCCATGGTGTTTTCCATGACACCATAAGAACTCAGGAAGACTAAGTGAGAGACAATAAGCCTGCATACTTGATTTCTAAAAAAGTATCATTAAATAATTTACCTACTGCCATTCTTTACAAATAAAAAACCAATTTGTTTCAGAACTGTCAAAATGCCCTCTCCTTGCTGTGATGTGTATATGTGCACATATCTGCACAAGATTATTGAATTTATTTCTTCTAGAACATCTTAAAAATATCATTAAAATCAGATTCAAACGACTCAGATGGTTGCACAATTTTTTTGTTTTGTTTTGTTTTCTCTTAGGAATGAATGAAGGAAACATTGTAGGGACCGAAGAATAAAGGAGTATATGCAAAAACAAGAATAAGGCATAAAAATAAGAATCAAATGAAAGCTTGGAGTCTCCACATACATGAGATGGGTGAGTAGTTCCACATTAAGAATATATTGAATGTGAAGTCCAATCTGTCTTAACTTGTGTGATTTACTGACAAGCATGACACATGACAGACTGAAATGGAAATAATAATCATATGTCAAACAAATCAGGTTGGCTATTTCTTGACGGTCCCATCTATTGTTTTCTTTTTTTAACTTAACCTGCCTGTTTCCTTGACCAGGCAAGTCAAAATAGACAACCTGATTTGTACATGTCAACACAAGCTCTCTCTTGAATTAATGGCTCAAGAAGTCTGAGTCACTGCCCTGAGAACCCAAGATTTTAACTTTTCTCCTATTCTAAATTAGAATGGGATGGCCTCTGTTTATACTTTCATTAAATAGAACCACATGATTACAACCTTTCCACTGGGAGTTTTTAGCAGAGAATTTATTAGCATGAGCCAGTATCCTTGACTTCAGGGTTGTTTTGATTGAGAGCTGGGAGTTGCTGAAATATATTCTTGAACTGCTATTCTGTCTTATGCGTTCTAGTTTAGTGGATCTCTTATAGAGGCCTGTTCAGAAGGAAGAACATTATGGGTAGTTCTTTTACTTGAACAAATTGTCTGTTTTCCTAACTTTAACTGCTATGTTATCAAAGTTTTTCTTTTGGAATCGGAAGCATCTACAGTTGTTGTTGTTATGTGTCATTGAGTTGGTTCCAATTCATAGCAACCCTGTATAGGGCTTCTGAGGAGCAGCTGGTGGGTTTGAACTGCCAATCTCATGGTTCACAGTCCAATGTTGATCCTACAGCACCACACCAGGAGTCCTACAGAGGAAAGCTAAACAGTTCTTTTTAATTTAGCCTAGTAAAAAATTGTGGATAAATTCCTGAGATGTGGTAGTAGCTTACTAAATCTATGATCCTTTATTACATGTAATGATCAAACTGGAAATGCCCTAATGGGTGTCTTCCTATTAGTTAAAAGTAACTGAATTCTAATTCACTCTTGGAGGCCTGCTAGAAGGTCACTGCCTCCAAGAAGTTTTCTTTGATTCTTTCCATTCCACTTTCCTTTAAGATATTATTTCTCTTTTCTGTGTTCATAGAGCTTGACTTATACATTCCCTGCCATACATATATGGTTATTATATTACAAATACATCATCTTCCTAAGGATAGAAACTATGCTTTCATCATCATCATGTTTCTAAAAGAGTAAAGGATATTTGTCACGGAAGAAAGATGAGACATTCTGCTACTGCAAAAGATGTAGAGCCTCCAAAACACAATACAGGGTCACTATGAGTCGGAACTGACTAGACAGCACTTAACAACAAGGGATATTTGTTAAATTATATTAAACTGGCAGAAGGTCAATGTAGAGGCCAGAAAAAAATGGGTAGAAGAGGTTATTGATGTTGTTGTTGCTGAGTGCCGTCGAGTCAGTTCTGACCCATAGCGACCCTGTATAGGGTTTCCAAGGAGAGGCTGATGAGTTTGAACCGCCAACCTTTGTGGCCCAAACTGACTTTGCAGTCCAGTGCACTAACCCACAGCCCCAAACCAGGTTATTGATAGTTGAAGAGCATTAGATAATGAGGATAAGACCTAGATTATTTGGCTTTATTAAGGAAGAGAGTGCAAGGTAATGGAAGGTATTTTTAGGAAAAGACAAAGGAATTGCTTGGAAGGTGGATCATTAGGATGAAGACAGACAGGAAGACTCCAAGTCAGTGGAACACTGCAATTATAGTGAATGTCATCATTGATGTCCTTGATGGTACCCTTTTTCTTGTGTTGAGGGAAAGATTATCAGGAGAGTCAGGAAGGGTAAAACATATTATCTTATTTGATTCTTGGACAATAGCCCAGTCAGAAATGAAAAAGTTTATTACCTTCCCCCATTCAGTTAAAGAAACTTAGGACTAGAACAAGTTCTGGGAAATATCTGAGTTCACACAGTTGGTGAGAACATGTCTGGTCTTCTGCCCCCAAAGGTAGCACTGGTTTCATTTTCCCTCCCTGTTGTTGTTGTTGTTAAGTGCCGTCAAGTTGGTTCCAAATCATAGTGACCCAGTATAGGGTTTCCTAGGAGCAGCTGGTGGGTTTGAACTGCTGATCTTGTAGTTTGAAGTTCATGCTGATCCATCTTACAGCGCCACAGCAAACTTCTACTTCTTGGTTTACTCATGATTGTTTTATGTTACTTAGATGGGCACTATGTATTATGTACACACCCTATAGGTCCCGTAGACTTATGAACTGGGTTGACCTGAGACACTAACCATCAGACTTGACTTTACGTCACTGGAAAAACTTGTTCTGGGTTCTAAACAACTGATTTACATACAATATTTTAAATTTTAAATTGAGGACTGTCTGTACTAAGTTCCTAGTCTAAGGATAGAAAGATAGTCTCTTTTATTTTTCCTGGTCTGCTTTTGGAAACTACCAACAAGGGTGCCAATTAGCACCAGATGGGACAGGGACTGTGTGTTGTGGAACTCTGACCACTGGGAACTGGAGCCAGTCCACTAATGTATTAAGCAATCGAAGAGCCAGAAGTTGGGCAGGCTTTGAATTGGCACAATGTAAACTTCTGATCTGGAAAGACCCAACTTTATATACAGAATCTATCCCTTCTCAACTCACTGCCTATGAAGAACACCAAGCGAAAAGTAACTTAGAACTTCTGTGCCCTTGAAGTCTTAGGGTACTTAGTTCTTACGCTTTGACTTACATTTACATATGGCTTTTCTTTCTGAAAATTTTTTCCCATTTTAAACTTAAACTACTATTTATGGGATAATTAAAGGTCTAAATACTAATTTGTCTTAGAAACTTGGCTTTTAAGTATTGCTGCTTACTTGTTCTTTACATTTCTGAATATCTTGGTACAAAGTATAGAATTGAGACTACAGATATAGGTAGCTTGAACTTAAAAGTAATTCAGACTTAAATCACATATGCTTCCTGAAAGCATAGCTACTCATTGCCCTGTAGAACAGAGAAGAACATCTCCATAGGATTTCCAAGGCTGTAAATCTTTACAGGAGCAGACTGGTACATCTTTCTCCCAAGGAGCAGTTGGTGGGTTTGAATTACCAACCTTTTGATTATCAGTCAAGCACTTAACCCACTGCACCATAAGTGATGCAATGTAAGAATTTCTACTGATAATATCTAGATAGATGTCAGGAATCCTGGTAGCACATTGGTCAAAGCACTGGCTGCTAACCAAACAGTGGACAGTTAAAACCCACCAGCTGCTCCGTGGAGGAAAGATGAAATAAACTGTTTCTGTAAAGATCTATTGTTGCTGTTGTTGTTGTTATGTGCCGTGGAGTTGGTTCTGACTCATAGCGACCCTGTACAGGGTTTCCAAGGCTATAAATCTTTATGGGAGCAGAAAGCCTCATCTTTCTCCCGCGGGACTGCTGGTAGTTTCGAACTGCTGACCTTGAGGCTCACAGACTGATTCGTAACCACTACGCTACCAGAGCTGGAAATCCTAGGGGACAGTTTTTCTCTGTCCATTAGGGTTGCTTTGAGCTGAAATCACTCGAAAGCAGTGTTTTGTTTTCAGTTTATATAAAAGGTTTCCTCCCCTCCCCACCCTATCCCACCCTCACCCCCCCGGATTTAGCTAGCCATGTGTCTTTGTTACAAAAGAGTATCTATCACATGGCTGATTTTGTTTACTGAGTTGGAATATTTACCACTCACTCTGCAAAAGTCAATTTGAATGGCAAGGTCCGCAGTTCACACTCACCAGCCATGCCTCAGAAACCTTATACAGGGTAGCTATGGGTCAGAACCAACTCGAAGGCACTTAACAACAACAACAACATAACTCACCAGTTTCCTAGGAAGTGATCTTGAAGATAGCTGAATATAAGACACATCAAACTCAGTTTTGCCGCAGGCAAAAACAGCTTGATACAAATCTGGATTTGACCCAAGTAAGGTTTTTGTTTCTTCATCCACTGCATTAGTGGGACAGATGTGAGCACACTATACCACACATACAAAATAATGCTCTTAAATTGGAAAGGTCACTGGGCTAAATTAGAGACAAGATAACTCAGGGCAGAGGCAAATGACTGAGGGCTGTAGGTGCCTCAGAGCCTGTCCCACCAACCTAAGGGCTGATGGAACTCATATTTCAACCCTCCGGGAACCCATCAGAAGCATGCCATGGTGCCACCACTCTAGGAACTGCTGGATACACCAGCTTAGAAGCTCTGAAATGAGGGATATTTGAGGGTGCTTTAAGGATTTCATGACTGCCTTTCTTCCCTTGGCTTCCTTGATTCATTCCTTTCTCACAAAGGAAAAGAGACTTTACCACCAATGTATGATTTTTTAATAGCTTCTACGTTATAAACGGATTCCAGAATATTGGTCTCTTGGTTTACAGCATTGATGTTGTTAAGTGCCGCTGAGTTGGTTCATAGCAACCCTGAGTAGTGGCTGGTGAGTTGAACCAATTCACCTTGTAGTTCAAACCGACCTTGAAGTCAAGTGCTTATCCTGTGGTGCCACACCAGGACTCATGGTGGTGGTAGTGTGTTGTGGAGTCACTCATAGTGACCCTGTATAGGGTTTTCCGAGGGTGTTAATTTTTATGGGACAGAAAGCCTCCTCTTTCTTCTGTGGAATGGCTGGTAGTTTTGAACTGCTGACCTTGAGGTTAGCAGCCTGACTCATAACCACTACACTACCAGAGCTCCTTAACAGGACTCACAGAGGTACCTAATTCTGGGATGACCAGCTGTCTCCATTAGTCACGATTGTGGAGTTTCCTGTAAGAGTTTTTGTACTAAAACCAGGATAATTCTAGGCAAAACAGGACAGTTAATCCTCTTCAATATCTATCTACTATATATTGAAACCTCTATTAAGGAGACAAAGAAAAGGGGGCACAGTTTCTGCTTTTATGGGCCTAAGTGGTAATAGTGTTCTTTTCAAACCATTTAGACCAGATAAAAACAGCCCATGAATTACTGAGTGAGTCCACTTCTAGAGTCCATAAAGTAGAAGCCTCTGAGTTTTTGTCTGGGACGTTTTCCTTTGTAGAGCTGTTTTTGCTAGTTCAAAGAGGAAATAGTGGGCTGACATCAAGTGGCATAAATGAATGACTTAGTTCTAAGCAAACGATTCGTGCAAAGGCTTCACTGGAAACAGTGAGTCTCATAACAATAGGAGTTCTGACATGACTACCTCTTGCCTAAGAAACTCATAAACATGACCTCTAGGCTATACTTTTTTTTTTTTTTTTTCAGCAGCTGCTGGTCCTTTAATTTAATTATAAGTTAAAGAGACAATGTGTGTACCAACCAAACAATGTCCAGAGAACACTCTGTTCACAAAATTTAAGATAGTCAGCACTGTTGGAATTACATGTTCTAATGAGATGGGTGGACTGGTGTGGGAGAAATAAGAGCCACCATCCCCCTCTTCCCCTCCCAGACTTAAACCAAAATTGTTTTTGAGGTTCAAAATATTCACATGATAGCTTTCTATGTTTGGCTGGAGTAGAAGAAACTGGACTGCCAAGAATATGGTTTCTTCTATCTTTTATGCTAACACAGATGTCACAGAATCCAAGTGACCGCATCCCTGACTTTTCACCCTCCTGCAATAGAGCTACTGTATCTTTTCCACATTTGTTGAACACCTACTATGCACAAAGAAGCAGACTTCGCACGGAAAGGAATGAAAAGGAGTAAGATAAAATCTTTGCCTTCACTGTGCTCATAGTGGGCTCTGTCTTGAGAAGCAACCCGTGTAACAAAGTAACTTTCATGAAAAGCAGAATAAAATCAACAACCTTGGCATGTGAAATGAGGAAGAAAAGAAGACATGGCATTTGAGTTGGTCATATTTGACAAGGCAACTATGCAGGGTTCACCATGTCAAAGAAAGGAGCGAAATCTGAAGTTCTAAAAGCAAACAAGTCTTTCCTATCGCCGTAGTCTGCCAAGACTAATGTGCGCTTGCTTACTGACCAGCCAGATCATATAGGAGCTCCAATTTTAGAATGCACATTGACCTTGAAATTTGACAGACTTGAATTTGAATTCAATCACTGTCCCACGTTAGCTGTGGGACCCTTAACCAATTACTTAGTTTCTTTAAATCCACTTCATACACTCTAAAAGGGAACTAATAACAAACCATAAGAAGCCCTAGCAGCATAGTGGATTACGAGTTGGGCTGCTAACCACAAGGTCAACTGTTGGAGTCTCCCAGTCACTCCATGGGAGAAAGATGAGGCTTTCTGCTCTCATAAAAATTTACAGCCTCAGAAACCCTATACAGGTTCTCTTTGTGTCAGAACCACCTCCACAGCACACAACCACCACCACCACCAATAACAAAGCACAGTTTTATTAATGTAATAAATGTAAAGTCAGATAATACATGTAAAATTGCCTTATATAAATCTTACACAAACTTGCAACTAGTGGTTATATATTGAATTTGAACTGTCAGCATGGCTTACCCATCTCTTTCTGGTTTCTTAAGAGACTATTTATACTTCTGTAAAAAAGTTGACACCAACTATTTCTCCCACAGTCCTCTCAACTGGGTTTGTAAACTCATTGTAATGGCCACACAGAACTCAGACACCACACTCTGAGTTACAGGGTTTAGAAGGGAAGTTGCAATTCCGAATCAGAAATGCACAGCGGTGCCTTCAGTTAGGACAACCTCTTATCAGTCATGCCCACAAGCCTCTCTCTGCCTGGCCAACGTTAGGACTGCTGATAAATGCTTATGCTGGCCAATGTTTAGGCTTCTTGAGAAAGGCCCACAGAACACACCATGCTACCATAAGCCTCAGTCTGAAGGTACTCGGCTCTAGCTCCATGGGTGAGCAAACCTAGAACACTCCCCACCTCCACCAATTAAGTGCCTGGAGGCTCCCCATTCTACAAGATTACCTCCTGCTCAAAGTCGCTCAGTTGTACTTGCTCCGTGGGCTGGCAAGCTCACTACTCTGCCTAGTGCGCTCATTCGTGGTTCTGGTTCTGCTGGTACTGTTCCTCTGCCACTCCTCTGATGTCACAGCTTTCTGTCCCTGGGTCAAAAAGATTTGATGTGCAGGGAATCTCTAGGTCCAAGGGACACACTGCACTCCTGGTTCTTCTTCATGATAGTAAGACCTTCCATTTCTGCTTCTTAAAATGACTCATTTAATACACGTTAGAATTCCAGGTTTTTACAATCACAGTTAACCCTGTTAATTAGTCACAACTGAATCATGTAACCCTGACAGTATCTTCTTCCACCTTCTCTTACCCAGACCCACCAGCGCAAAAATGTCTGATGGGAGTTTACAAAGTTTTTGGGTAAGTGTTGTTGTTGTGTGCCGTGGAGTCGGTTCCGACTCACAGCGACCCTGCACAGGGTTTCCGAGGCTGTTAATTTTTATGGGAGCAGAATGCCTCATCTTTCTCCTGCGGAGCAGCAGGTAGTTTTGAACTGCTGACCTTGCGGTTCGCAGCCCGGTTTGTAACCACTACACTACCAGAGCTCCTTTTGGGTAAAAGAGAACATTAAATAATTCGCTGCACTGTAACTCCAAATTTAAAAGTTGTTGTAGTTGTGTTACAGCCTCTATATCTCTAATTGTTAGGAAAACCCACAATTCTAGTTAAATCTAAGAGCAAGTCAAATTGGAGTCATCGTTTTAGGTTTAGTTCTAGTTAGAAGGCAGATGTTATAGTTAAAGATAGATTGTTGTTAAGTGCCCTCCATTGGTTCCAACCCATAGGAACACCATATAGAGTTTCCAAGGAGTGGTTGGTTGATGAGCTTGAACCAATAACCTTGTGGTTAGGATGCCAGAAAATAAAGGAGAAAACACACAAATATGTGGAGAATTTAAAAATCTAGGTACACAAAACATGAATATTCCAGATGATTCCACCCTCAAAATTAAACAAAGACCTTGCAGCATGTTTAATGTTTGTTGTTGTTAAGTGACCGTGGAGTCAAATCCTGTATAGGGTTTCTGATCATGTGGTTCAAACCGACCTTGTGGTCCAACGCTTATCCAACAGTGCCACACCAGAACTCCATTTAATGTTTGTTGTTGTTAAGTGTGGCTGAGTCAGTTCTGACTCATAGCAACCCTGTATAGGGTTTCCGAAGATTAGCCGGTGAGCTTGAACTGCTGAATGTTTGGTTCAAATGGCCTAGCAGGCCAGCATAGTAACCCACAGTGCCACACCAGTACTCCATTTAATCTTTAATAGTCTTCTTTTGTAAGGCTTTTACAGGATTTTTGGGTAGAAAAATCATTCAAGACCATTGCAATATGGCTTTTACAACATGGACAATATTTCAGCATATGCTAGTGATATGATTGCAGTGGTTTTCTTCCCCCTTGTGAACTTATTCCACATACTAAACTGGAAAATTGACATGGGGAGACAGATTTAGGCAGCTCAATGATTCGCAGATGGCAGGTGAAGTATCTCCAAAAGCCAAGTCTTTACCATCTTCTCTCAGCCATCCTTTCTACTGTCTCATTTCTGTTCCAACCTGTTGCCATCAAGTGTATTCTGTTAACAGTGACCCAAGTAGAACTACCTATTCCACACCATTTCCAAGGCTTCAGTCTCTAGGGTGGATCTTTGTGGTGCAGAGGGTAAGCACGTGGCTGCTAACTGCAAGGTCAGCACTTTGACCATCAGGAGAAAGATATGGCAGCCTGCTTCCATAAAAATTTACAGCATTCAAAACTCTATGGGGGCAGTTCTCCTGTGTCTTATTGGAGTCGCTATGTGTCAGAGTCGGTCAACACTCATGGGTTTGGTTTATTTTCTTTAATCTTTAGTGAAGCTGGTGAGTGTGAACCACTGACCTTGTAGTCCATGTTCATCCTACAGTGCCACAAACCCATTGTGGGAAGCTGCACTGTGCTGTTTTGTACAATCAGTTAGTGACACATTTCAGTTAGTGACTTCAGGGGCTGAGACAGCCCACTGAGTGACAGTGGAAGATACATAACAAGCCTTTAAAATAAAATAATAAAGCCACATCCATTTCCTGCTGTTGGATGAGTCAAATCTTGACAACTCTTTGGTTCTGTCATACTTGGCAGAGGACCACTACATTTATTGATTTTTGGGGTTTTTTTCTGGTAGAAAAGATTTCTATGATTTTCAGCAAATTTGCTCTTTACCATAACAGGCTCCATCCCTTTGGGATTATTCTTGAAATTGTTGTGATGTGCATTATCATCAAGTTTAAGACTGCTATTTTTAATGAAATGCCCAAATTCCTTTAAAAAACTTTTAGGAATTAACTAATGAGTAGAACAAATGTGTGGTGAAAGTAATCTACATCTACTCACTAATTCATTTATTCACCTAGAGACACATTATTATTATTATTATTATTATTGTAAACTGAGTGATATTTTACATGGGAGAACATAATTTTTACACCATTGTTATATTGCAATGATTACAATCGCCTCCGTGCATCATTATTCAACAAAATTTGCTTCCATTCCTCCTGGTTGTTTTTGTTTGTTTGTTTGTTTGTTTTGTCGGGTAGGGGGAAGTACACAAAAACACTCATGAATATATAATAATTTAAACAAACAAAGGGCACAGTCTGCAAGTCTGCCTCCTGGCCACCCGCATTGAGTCCCTCTCTTTCCATGAATCTAGAGTCCTCAGCTGCTCCCTCTCTCCATGTCCTCATCTCTGCCTCCATCTCTAATGTTCCTGCTTCTCTGGATAAGGCCCTATATTCTGCTTGTGCTCTTATCCCTTGATTGTCCTAGGGTCCTCTGTTTATGGACTATAAGATTAACTAATCCTCCATTTTTGTTACAAAACTTCTACCTTAACTGTTGTAGACACACACTTTTTATTGCATTTCAACTGTTCACCTAGTAGAAGCACAGAGAAAACAGTAATGAAAAAATTAAATAAATCAATGAAAACCACCACAGAATTATTCCTAGCATGAATTCTACAATCTGTTGTGGGAGATAGGTAATAAGCATTGAAAAGAAATTAATTGTATAACATTTTGAAACGTGTTAAGTTCTGTAGAGAAAAAAAAAGACTTAAGGTAAAAGAAATGAGGACTGGGAAATAACAAGAGTATAATTTTAACTATGATGACCATGGGTAGCTTAAAAAATTATATTTGAGCATTTAATTAAAGGAGACACTAGCAGTTTGCCTTAGAGTCTATTCCAACTTACCGTGACCTCCTGATCTCTCTCTCCTTTTCTGAGCTGTTCATCTATATAAATATAAACTCACTGCCCATAAGATTCCTACCTAATGTTTCAAGTTGCTACTGTTGATGTGATCCCATCTGTTGTTGTTGTTAGGTGCCAACGAGTCAATTCTGACTCTTAGTGACCCCATGCACGTCAGAAAGAAACACTACCCAGTCCTGCACCATCCTGACAACCACTGTTACATGTGAGCCCATTTCTGTTACCACTGTGACAATCCATCTCATTGAAGGGGTCTTCCTCTTTTTCACTGACCCTCCACTTTGCCAAGCATGATGTCCTTCTCCAGGAACTGGTCCCATATAGATAGTTGTTGTTGTTATTAAGTGCCTTTGAATTGGTTCTGACTCGTTGTGACCCTGTTATAGGGTCTCCAAACCTTTAAACCTTCACAGGAGCAGAAAGCTTCATCTTTCTTCTGCAGAGCTTCTGGTGGGCTCCAACAGCAGACCTTGTGGTTTAACATTTCAGTGCTTATCATATGGCACCACCATGCTCCTAGGGAGTTCTTAAAAGAGCATAAGGCTCTAGGCAGACATTTTTTACTAGTCAAGCTAAGCCATTGTTTATTTTTACTAAAACTTCAGGTAATATTTTTGGTTTACAGTTTAAAGATTATTATCTCAAATCAAAAATTGGAGGGATTCATCCAAACTTCATAGCTCCAGGAAGTCTGGAGTTCATGAGAATGTAAAATTATGTTCTGCATTCTCTTACTTTGGATTAGGATTCCTTGATCAAAATGTTCAGTGTTAGCCAGGCATCATCCACTTCTTCTGGTCTCAAGGCAAAGAGGCAGTTTCTCTTGGAGGCAATTAGTCACACATTCCATAATACCCAAAAAAACCCACAAAAATAACAAACCTACTGCCATCTAGTCGACTCTGACTCATAGTGACCCAATACAGAGCAGAGTAAAATTGCTCCTTATGCTTTATGAAACTGTAAATCTTTATGGAGTAAACAGCCTCATCTTTCTCCCCCGCAGCAGCTGGTAGGTTTGAACTTGTACTTGTTTGCCCAATGATAAGCTCACAATGCCACCAGGGCTCCACAAATTCCATATCTTCCTCTTATTCCTGACTCTCCTGTCATTTCAGGTAGAGTGTTTTGGGGATTTTTAGGTGCCATCAAGTCAATTCTGACTCATAGCATCAGAATGAATCAGTGCCCTGTCCTGGGCCATCCTTACAATTGTTATGTCTGAGCCCACTGATGGATCATGGCTGAAAACAGAGAGTATCAGAAAGAAGTTTACCTTTGCTTTACTGTCTATGGAAAGGATTTTGACTGTGTGGAGCATGACACGGGCAACACTCCAAAGAATTAATATTCTGAAACACTTAACTGTGTTCACGAGGAACCTGTACATAGACCAAGAGGAACTTGTTCGAACAGAACAAGGGGACACTGAATGGTTTAAAATCAGGAAAAGTGTGCACCAGGGTTGTATTCTTTCCACATACTTATTCAATCTGTTTGCTGAAGCTGGATAATATGAAGAAGAAAGTGGCATCAGGATTGGAGGAAGACTCATTAACAACCTTAGATATGCAGATAATACGGTCTTGCTTGCTGAAAGCAAACAGGACTTAAAATCCGTACTGATTATGATCAAAGACCACAGTCTTGACATTTTCAATAGTCTCATATGCATGTGAAAGTTGGACTATGAATAAGGAAGACAGTAGAAGTATTGATGCATTTGAGTTATGGTGTTAGAAAAGAATATTAAAAGTATTGTGGCCTGCCAAAAGAACAAATAAATCTGTGTTGAAACAGGTAAACCCAGAATGCTCCTTAGAAGTCAGAATGGTAAGACTTCGTCTCCCATTCTTCAGAATATCGTCTGGAGGGACCGGTCCCTGGACAAGAACATCAAGCTTGATAAAGTGGAGGTCAATGAAACACAGGAAGACTTCTCAAGAGAGACAGATTGACACACTGGCAGAAACGCACTGACTCTTAACAATATTTGTGAGGATGGAGCAAAAACAGGTAGTGTTTCATTCTGATGTGCATACGGTCACTATGAATGGGAACAGACTCAAATGCACCCAACAACAATCCTAGTGGGAATGAAATGGTATCTCATTGTGATTTTGATTTGTGTCTCTCTGATGGCTAATGACACTGAGCATCTTTTCATGTGTTGGGTGGCAATTCAAATGTCCTCTTTGGTGAAGTGTCTATTCAAATTATTGGTCCATTTTATGATTGAGTTGTCTTTTTGATGCTAAGATATCAGGGTTTTACATATTCAGTTAGGTTCTAGGATTCCTGATGTGGAACTGTAGGATTAGCACAGGACTGTGAACCATAAGGTCGGCAGTTCAAACCCACCAGCTGCTTTGTGAAAACCCTATATTGGGACATTATGAGTAAGAACCAACTTGATAGCACTTAACAATGACAACAATTAGGTTCTTTTCCAATATTTCATTTCTGGAAATATTCTTCCAATCAGTAACTTGTCTTTTTCAATCTTTTGGTAAACCACACAAGGTATTCAATGGTTGATTTCTCCCAAGTAGATTGCCAGGTCTTTCTTCCAAGGAGCCTCTAGGTGGACTTGAACTCCAACTTTTCCATCAGAAATCAAGTGCATTAATTGTTTGCACCACCTGGTACTAAAAAGAAGATGAAAGAGCAAACCAAATAGGTATTTTAAAGAAGACTATTCCAGGAATGGGCAATGAATAAGGAAGACTGTAGAAGAATCGATGCCTTTGAGTTGTGGTGTTGGAGAACATTAAAAGTACCATATACTGCCAGAACACTAAATAAATCTGTATTAAAAGAACTAAAGCAAGAGTGCTCCTTAGGAACCAGAAAGGCAAGACTTTGTCTTTCAGACTTTGGAAATGTTATCAGGAGGGACCAGTGCCTGAAGAAGGGCATCATACTTGGTAAAGTGGAGGGTCCGTGAAAAAGAGAAAGACCCAAGAGAGATGGATTGACACAGTGGCAGCAGCAATGGACTCAAGTGTAACAACTGTGAGGATGGTGTAGGATCACCAGTGCTTTGTTCTTCTGTGCATAGGGTCTCTATGAATCAGAAACAACACAATGACACCTAACAACAACTGCAAACAGCCTCATAGGTGAAAGAACTCAGGGAGCTCTTACAAGGTAACATCATTCATGCTGGCTGACCACATTATCACAGGGTCCATGGAAAATCAGAGACAGGATTTTACCATGGCACTTGAAAATGTGGCTAATAAAACACTTTTTCATAAAATATTACCCAATTTCCTTCATGTTAAGCTCAAAAAAAAAAAAATTATGTTAATAAGTGTGATTAGGATTCTCTCTGCTTTAGTTTATCAATCGGTATGTACGAAACACTACAGGAATAAGACCAACAGGGCAAGTGTTAGCATTATTCAAAAAATCAGATGAATAATCTTTGTTTTCCATTATAGCATAATGAATATGCACACATACAAATATGGAGAAGTTTGCTTGTGGAGAAAAGTACATGTTAGAATAAATTCTATAAACATTGTGTAAGTTATGATATAAGGTTACATTTTATAGGCAATTTTACTGGTCTTATATCCATCAGCCAAAAGTCTCAGGTGCTTAGGTTGGTGGAAAAATAAGCTACTGTCTGTAAGATTTTCAATAAAAGAGTCAAAAAAAAGTTGAACGTTAAAGAAAATGTGACATAAAAACTAATATTATTTTAGAGACTTGGATTTTTTTTTTCTTTTTTACTTTATATTATGTACATTAGACCACTTTATAAATTTATTTCTCTCAAAGGATTTAGATTTCTTTAAAATGCCAACCTGGTATTTAGAGTTACATTTCAATAAAAATGGAAAAACTCATTTAAAGTCTTATAATTGAGATTTTTATTTTATTATATCTTCATTTGACAACTTGCCTATCTGCAGGGGAAAAAAAAGACTTAAAAAACACAAAATATATTAATGATGGTTATAAGTGATTCTTGAATCACCAACAGAAGGAAAATATATATT
Source organism: Chrysochloris asiatica (assembly GCF_000296735.1). Taxonomy (NCBI): domain Eukaryota; kingdom Metazoa; phylum Chordata; class Mammalia; order Afrosoricida; family Chrysochloridae; genus Chrysochloris; species Chrysochloris asiatica. The sequence continues at coordinate 4,812,478 of NW_006408651.1, forward strand.
TTCAAAGGGGACTGTAAATAAAACTGATATAACCAAACTTTCTCAAAATATAGGCAGAGAATGAATTGCAAATAATTAAGTTGGGTTTTGAGGCTGAATGATAACTTTTAAGAGTTGACATCTGATCACTGAGCTCACCTCTCCAAATAAGCATAGTATTAGTTGGTCTGTTTTTCTTTAATTATATTTGAAGCTAGGAAATTCTAGATGGAATAACTAGTCTCTTGCTGGCAACTTTTTTTGGTGTGTGTATGGGTTTTTTTTTTCCACTGCAAATGAGCTAATAGTCTGTACTCTCTTTTTTTATATTTTATGTTTAAACAAAAAGCTAACTATGTTTTCTATTTTTAAATATTTACATACACATATACTCATACACACCTAACTCCAAAGTAGATCAACTTAGACTCTAGTTACCTCCCTAACAACCCCCGGGCAGACTCTCCTTCTGACCCTCTACTACACCAACGACACACCAAGACGTGGAGCCTCCACAGTGAACTATGTCCTAGAAACTTCTCATTCTCCACCTTCATAAATCTTACCTCCCTGAGTACCATGCTCTAAGTTCCACCTAGTAGCTGTTTGATAAAGGTAATCGTTGTGAATGTGGCATTTGCATGTTACTTCTACCATATTAATGATCACTAAAAGTCATCACTTGGACTTCACTGAGACAATCATAGAAGCCGCAAGATCTTGATAATAAATTGGAGAATATACTGACTGAACTATTAAAACTGGATCTAGAAAACCAATAGCCAAACCCATGTTGTTGAATCAATTCCAACTCATAGCAATACTATTCCTATAAGGTCTGTCCTCAGAGTAGAACTGCTTCATAGGGTTTCCAAGGCTGCAGACCTTTATGGAAGTGGCTCAGAACTTTCAGTTAGCAGCGGAGTACTTTGAACCACTATACTACCAGGTCTCCATATTAAAGAAAAAGGACCTCAAAGACAAGTGTGTATCAACAGCAAAAAACCCAGATCAACTTATACTACATATGCTGGATACTGGAGGGCTTTGGGGGTTCAGTCTCAAAGAGGAGTGGTCACTCTTAGGCTGGAATACATTTATTTTAACTACCTAGCTAATGCAAATGTATATAAATGTTAAATCAAAAACACTAGTCTCTGTAAAGAAAACACAGAGCATATAGAAAAGGTCAATAGCTACAGGGGGGCTTCAAAAAGTTCATGGACAAATGAAATAAAACAAATAATAGAATTTTTCCATGAACTTTTTGAAGTTCTTTCATATTTGCTAAATAAACAAGGCCATATCCTGGAACTCTTGTTGGCTAGTAAACAAGTTGTGACTTAGTCTTTTTTTTTTTTTGAAGATGGAACAATTGTTGACAATTTATTAAGCCAAAGCCAATGGACTCATAGGCAATATTTGGTAGTGTTTTCTAAATTCTCTAGAAGTTGTTGTTGTTTTTATTGGTGTGTTGTTTTTTTTTTACAATGCTGTATTCTAAGCCAAGATCAAGGTAAAAATATGATTTAAGAAGAATAAAGGCTACAAGGCTAATCTTAATAAAAAAAAACAAAACAAAAACAAAAAACAGTAGTCTCCCTCTACCTCAACCCCCAGGCTCCATCCACAGAAGTAACAAGACAACTGAAATTAACTATAACCGTAGTTAAAGCTATCAAATGCACATATTTGGTGTCCATGCAAAGGTGTCCTGGTGGTGCCGTGGCTAAAGCACCTGTCTGCTAACACAAAGGTTTGTGATTCAAAAGTAGCAGCCTCTTCACAGGAGAAATAGGGACAGTCTGCTTCCATGTAAAGGTTACCATGTAGGAAGCTCTATAGGGCACTTCTACCATGTCCAATCCCTAGTGTTATGCATCAGAATCGACTCAACAGTAATGAGTTAGGGGTTTGGGTTTTTTTGTTTTGTTTTGTTTTATGCTCTACAAAGAAAAAAATGTATGCTATAGATATATATATGTGTGTGTGTATTACACATGAAATATAGGACAACATACATACCTATATCTACTATTTTGATTTTTGTTTTGTTGTCACTTGCTTTGATTAGCCTTCATTTAATACATGGGCATCCTGGTGTGGCACTGGAGGCCTACTAACCATAAGGTTGGTGGTTCAAGCCCACCAGCCACTCCTTGGAAACCCTACACTGGGTAGCTGTGAGAACCAATTCATCACTTAACAACAAGTGTCTTTCCATAACTGTACACACGGATCTATTTCATTTTTGTTCGCAGCTCTTTTGAGTTCCATTATACGAATACATCAAAATTTAACTACTCCTCTACTATTATATCAGAATCCTGATGTGGTGCTGTAGGATCAGCACTGGATAGCTAGACAACAACAGCAACAACTACTGTTATATATTTTGCAACCAGTATTTTACTATTACTAATATAGTATAATAAGGAGATATGGTAGGGTAGTGGTTACAAATCGCGCTACAAACCTCAGGGTCAGCAGTTAAAAACTACCAGCTGTTCCGAGGGAGAAAGATGAGGCATTCTGCTCCCATAAATATTTATAGCCTCGGAAACCCTGTACAGGGTCGCTATGAGTTGGAACCAACTCCACGGCACATAACAACAACAGCAATATGGTATAATGGCCACATACACATCCAACAGACACTACATTTACATCTCAGTTTCACCACAATACATATCTCTAAGGGAATAGGAGAAGTAACTCTATAGAGAAGTAATTGAAGAGAATTGAAATGTATACTTAAACTATAAATTAAACGTAAGTTTTCTAAAAGTCCTAGGGAGTCATCTAAAATCACCAAGGGGAGACACAAAAACTACCACTAACTAACCATCTGAAATGCACGGACACTGTCCGTTGTTGGTAAGACTCTAAACTCTCTTAGACTTTTGAAACATACCTCTATGGTTTATTGGATCTTTTGGACTGCCTGAGAGGATTCATAAAAAAAGAAAAGGATTCTAAAACAAGACCAAATGAAGATACTGGATTTTCCCCATAGAGAAGAAATTGACACTGAGAAAGTGTCAATATATAGATTTCTTTCTTGAGAGAGGGGAAAAAAGGGGGGAAGAGGAGAAGAGCTAACAACTGTGGCTTATACATGAAACCATGGTTTTTCTTCATTCCCTACTGCTGAGGATGAATATACACCACCAGAGACAGTAGCCCCAGAGTTCAGGAGCGAAAAAACAGTAAAGCAATCAGTGACCCACAGAGACACTGGATAGGTCTGTTAAGAATGTTTAACACAGAGAGCCAAGTGGATGAGCTTGGGAAACAACTGAGACAATTCTCCTATTTTCTTAATTTGTTAGAGAAAAGTCATTCTGGGGGATAGAAAGGTTGACATCTCATATAAAGAATACATGACATTATTATTGTTGCTGTTAAATGCCATCAACACATAGTGACCTGTATAGGGTTTGCAAGGAGTACCTGGTGAGTCTGAACCGCTGACCTTGTGGTTCAAACTGACCTTGCAGTTGAGTACTTTATTCCACAGTGCCATGATATAGTACTTGAATATATCAGGGGGTTGAAAAGTTCATGTAAAAATTCCATTATTTTTGAATTCCGTTTTCCCTGAAGCCTTTTGACATCCTCTTATATGTTAGTGTACAAAATGTTGCTGTTGTTAAGTACTGCAGAGTTGGTTCCAACTCATAATGACCCAGTATAGGATTTCCAAGGAGCAGTTAGTGAGTTTGAACCTCCAACCTTGTGGTTTCCATCCTGCACTTATCCTACAACACCACATCAGGATCCAAGTTTACAAAACAGGTCTATTTAAAATCATATTGAAAACTCTAGGGAGAATTATTTTCCCTGCATTATTTATTTGGCCTGTAAATAAACATGATATGCTACAGGCAACTTGTACTTAGTAGAGGAGAACCAATTGTTCATTTTCAGAAATTTTATAAGCCAGTTGTTAAAACACAGCCATCATTAAAAATTAGATGACAGACTTCCAAAAAACAAATTACAGTAAAAGCAGAGACTGCATTTTCAAAACTCAGCACTTCTCAATCCTTTTACTGTATCTTAGTATCATGCATGCTCTTGACGTTATTTGCATCTATTATAGCTCTATGATAGGAGCCCTGGTGTTGCAGCAGTGAAGCACTTGACTACTAATCAAAAGGTCTGTGGTTCAAATCTGATATTTGCTTTACCGAAGAAAGATGTGGCAGTCTGCTTTCATAAAGTTTACAACCTTGGGGACCCTATGGGACAGTTCTACTCTGTTGCATAGGGTTGGAATCAACTTCACAGCAATGAGTTTAGTTTTGGTTTAGTATCTGAGCATAGTGGTTGTGAGTCGTGCTACCAGAAACCCTGTACAGGTCACAATGAGTCAGAACCGGCTCCATGGTTATACCACCACCACCATCTGTCTGATGGAGACACTGGCTGCTGCTGCATCACGTTGAGAGCTTTCAATCAGCCAAGGTACAATTTATATGTACACCAAGTAAATTGTCAAAGATGTAAATGTGGGATTTGCTTTTTTGTTGTTGTTGTTGTCTAGACCAGTGGTTTTCAACAGCTCAGCTTGCCTTCAAAGGACATTTGGGATGGTGTGAGAAATAGTTGGTTATCATATCCTGGGGTGGAGGAATACTACTGGAATCTAGTGTATGCTGCTAAATATCCTACAATCCACAGGACACTTTCTACAATAAAAAAATATATATATCTTAGGCCCAATTGTTACTAGTGCCTAGATTGAGAAACCCTGGTCTAGACCGAATAGAGTAATGTAGATCAAATGTACAGTCGACGTTGTTACATTGGCTTATGTCTGCTCCTCCGTCTTTCACTGTCATCATAGTCAACTACGAGCAACCTTCTGTTTTCAGAATTCCTTGGACAAAAGGAAAGCATCAGTTCATATGTACTCACAAATCCCCATCTGGAAGGAACCCATTTTGAGGGCTTCTGAATGATCACTCCATGTGCTCCACTCCTACTCCATGGTAGGATCTGGCTCATAACTCCATAGGCTGCTCTTGTCTCTTCCACTCCCACACTGTCTTGCCCTGCCTTTGAGAAGCAACAATATCTGTTCTTTTATTAATCATCTCCAGAGAACTCCTCCACTAATAAATCTCTGTTACATAGTCGAGGAAATGGGTTATGGAAATGGGTTATGGATCTCAATATTAATGCTACTCTTTCATAGTAAATATATAAAGATCGTTTCTCAGTTATCAAGTGCATGATTTTAACAAACAAAAATTCATTTTCTCGTAGCTCAGAAGGCTAGGAGTCTAAATCAACGATGTTAGCTCCAAGAGAAGGCTTGCACTCTCTGTAGGCCCTCAGGGAAGGTCCTTGTCTCCTTTCAACTTCTATTGGCTTGGTGTCTGTCTTAGTTATCTAGTGCTGGTGTATAGAAATACCACAAGTGGATGTCTTTAACAGCCAGAGATTTATTGTCTCATGGATTAGGAGGCTAAATTCAAGTTCAGAGTATAGGTTCTAGAGAAAGGCTTTCTCTTTGTTGGCTCTGGGGAAAGGTCAGTGTCTCCTTTCAGCATCTGTAGGCCAGCATTCCTTGGAAATCTCTGTACATCTTGGCATCAATCTTTCCCTGGATGTAGGAGCTTCACAATGCAAGGGACACCAGGTCCAAAGGACGCACTCTCTTAGCGGCTCTTGTGTCTTGATAGTAGTAGGCCCCTCTAAGTCCTGATCACTTCTCTCTCCTTTTATATTGTAAAAGAGATTGACTCCCAATGCAACCTAATCCTGTAGATTGCATCTGATTTTATTAACATCATTGAAGTGAGGATTGACAACGCATGGGAAAATTATGTCGGATCAGAGCTGATTACATTCAGATCACATCATGGGGGTAATGTCATATTAGATCTGATCGTGGAGGTGATAACTACATCTTAACTGCTACACCACTGAGAATCCTGACCCAGCCACGCTGACACAGAACTGTAACTATCACAGCATCCTTTAGGGATCTCTATGTGTTTTGGCATCAATCTTCCCCTGAGTCTAGGAATTCCACAGTTTAGGAGCCATGGGTCTACAGAATGAACTCCACTCCTGGCCCTTTTATCTGCTTGCTTGTTTAATCCTTTTCATATCTCAGAAAAGACTGACTCAAAATACAACATAATCCTGTAGATTGCATTTTTTTTTCTTAAATGTTTTATTGTGAATTGCATGATAGTTTACATGGGAGAACATTGGTTTTACATTCATTCTATCATATATCATCTTATTGCCATGGTTACAATCCCCTCCATGCATCATCAACCAACCAAAGGGTATACCCTGTAATCCTTCCCCCATACTCCCCAGGTCTTCAGCACACAGTCACTCTCCCTCTCTGGATCTAAAGTCTCCAGCTGCTCCATCGCTCCACATCGTCATCTCTGCCTCCATTTCAGGCATCACTGCTTCTTTGGGTAGGGTCCCGCTCT
>NW_006408651.1:4820098-4827897 GCF_000296735.1 Chrysochloris asiatica
CTCTAATCCTCCCTCATTAACATCATGCTGTTGTTAAGTGACATCAAATTCAATCCACCACATAGCAACTCAGTATAGGGTTTCCAAGGAGCAGCTAGTGGGTTTGAACAACTGACCTTGTAGTTAGCATCCAGTGCTTACCCTATGCTGGGACTCTACCAATATCATAGAGATAAGGATTTACATACAATATATACAATAATAAGGAGCTCTGGTAGCGTAGTGGTTACGAATCGGGCTGCAAACCACAAGGTCAGCAATTCGAAACTACCAGCTGTTCCACGGGAGAAAGAGGAGGCTTTCTGCTCCCGTAAAGATTTATAGCCTCAGAAACCCTGTACAGGGTCGCTATGAGTCGGAATTGACTCCACGGCACATAACAACAACAACAACAACAATATACAATAATTACATCAGATTACAAAATGATGGACAATTACATAACACCAAGAATTATGGACTCGCCAAGTTGATACATATTTGTTGGGGGAGGGGGAGACACACAATTCAATCCATAACAAGTAGTATTTGCAATGTGTGTACATATAACTTATCATTCTCATTGGCATTTCTGCTGAAAATTCCCAGGACACATCCTATATTGCACATACTAGAAGAGCCCTATTGCAGGAACTAGATGAAAAGAGAGTCTGTTTACACAAAAATATCTTGCGTAATTGAAACAAGTCTAATACTCAATGTGAAACAATATGATGAACCACAACCAGGGACTCTGCGGTTGTACAAACTGACCTGGTTGTGACTCAAATCAATCAGAGCTCTAAAAGAGTTTCTGGCATTTAGTGTTTGGACAAAAGAATCCTGCTCAGATTAAAGTTCTATGCCAACTAGGCACTAGAAGCTATGCCTATGAGCAGGGGTTACTTACTAGATAATTAGACCAAACAAGTTTGGTGGTTGTAACAGGCCAGTAAATCATCCCACTGAGTAAGAAATTTACTCTGTGGCAGAGGCTGTGGTCCTCTCCTAGGTCTTGTCCATTGATTGCCATGTAGCCACAGTCAGAGTTTCCTGCCCTACCTCAGTCTACAAGAGCTTTCCAACATTCCAATGTAAGTTTTCTTCGAGGAGGCAAAATAAATTATTTATTTGCACAGACTCCTTAAATTCCAGAAAAAAATCAAGTAATCAAGAGGGAAAAGAATAAAATTAGTAGTTTTGAAAAATCCAAGTTCAGAAAAGATATGAATTTGGTGAAGTCAGTTTTTTGAGATGAAAACCAGAAGTACACAAATAAAACATCCCCTGCTCCTTATGTCTCAATGTAAGTGTTTTGTTCTTTTCTTCTATTCTTCTATAGGGCACTCCGTGAAGTGTTGTTGTTGTTAAGTGCCGTCAAGTCAGTTCTGACCCATAGCAACCCTAAACAGGGTTTCCAAGGCTGTAAATCTTTACGGGAGCAGAAAGCCTCATCTTTCTCCTGCAGATCAGCTGATAGTTTCGAACTGCTGACCTTGTGGTTCACAGCCCAATTCATAACCACTACGCTACCAGAGCTTCTTGATAACTACAGACTTGATAGAGATACTTAGTAGAGGTTGTTGTTGGTAAGTGCCGTGGAGTCAGTTCCAACCCATAGCAACCCTGAACAGGGTTTCCGAGGCTGTAAATCTTTACAGGAGCAGAAAGCCTCATCTTTCTCCTGCGGAGCAGCTGGTAGTTTCGAACTGCTGACCTTGAGGTTTGCAACCCGATTCATAACCACTATGCTACCAGAGCTCCTTACTTAGTAGAGGTAGAACACAGTTATTGAAGAGTTGAATGAGTAGCCTCTGAAGTTATGACTTCCCCATCTCTAAAGTTGTTTATTCCACCATAGACCAGAAGTACACCCACTGGAGATACACTGGTAGGAATAAAGTCAAGGATTGGAACAGATAGATTTAATCAGCTAGATTTAAGTTTGCTTCTAGTTTGAGATTATGCTATTCCGTGACTATTTGACATGAATTTTATGATAAAGATAAAATCCTTCATCTGATCTACAAACCCTTCATGACCTTACTGGACAGATCACCTGGCCTCTCAGGTTGATGGTGATAATTCTTCTTGTTCTATCTTTACTGCTTTATTTCAATCCTTCACATTCACCATGATAACTCCTTTCTCTGGACATTTGCGCACAAGTTTTTCACTGGCTAAAATGTCCTCCCCTCTTTATTTGGTTAATTTCCATTCATCCTTCAAGTATCATTTCTTCAAAGAAGTCTTTCTTTCATTCACTACACCAAGATAAGAGATGATCAAGGATAAGGGAAGTAGAAGAGAAAAAGAGAACATAAGCAGGAAATTACTTTAGAGGACAGGAAGAACAAGGCCTGATGATGTTAGTGTTAAAATTTATTTGACTGAATGATAATTTGTCAAAGGCAAAAAAGTTCTGTTTTATGTGACTTTTCACCATAATTTGTACATTGTAGCTTTTATCTTAAATGATGCTGCTATTGTATGCCATTGAGTTCATTCTGATTCCGAGCAATTCTATAGGACAAAGTAGAAGTTTCCTAAACTGTAAACTTTACAGAAGATCACCAAATCTTCTCTCCTGAGGAGCAATTAGGTATGGCGATGTGGGCTAATGCGCTGGACTACAAAGTCAGTTTGAACCACAATGTTGACAGTACAAGCTCACCAGTCGCTCCTAGGAAACCCTATACAGGGTTGCTATGGGTAGGAACGGACTCAAAGTCACTTAACTACAACAACTATTGTCCTTCCCATCAGCCTCTAAGCGTTTAACCATTGTATTGCCGGGGTTCCTTTTATCTTATATTTTGTTGTTGTTAGGTGCCCTCAGATCGGTTCTGACTCATGCTGCCCATGTATAGAGCTTCCAAGGCTATAAATCTTTGTGGGGTCAGAAAGCCTCATCTTTCTCCCATGGAGTGGCTGGTGGGTAATAACTGCCAATATAGTGGTTCATAATCAAAATTTATCCTACTGAACCACTGCATCCTCTAGCCTTATATACTAGGTATTAAAGTTCATGTTCAACATATTCTATCTATGTGCTAATGAGATAGAAACAAGTCACATTATTCATTTCATTCTGTACATTACTCAGCCCAATGCCTTCCAGGTGGTCAGCATTCTCTCTAAGTAAATATACATGGAATGAATGAATGAACAAATGAATAAACGAATGAATGAATTGTTGCTATGGTTTGGTACTTTTCAAGTATGTTACTAATTCCCACATTTACAAAATACTTGCAGGACTGTGTGTTATACTTCTTTCTGTTTTTCCTTGGGCTTTGCAGATTGCAGAACATTTTTGAGGCAGAAATGAGTGATAACTGAGTGGATGGTTTCAGGAGTATTCAGAGCTCATCATTTCTGGGAGCATAATGAACACAAAAATCATTCAAATGTAAGTCTACATAAAACTTATTTAGAAATGGAAGCTATTGCATCCTCACAACTGTGTATTTGTATGCCATGTAGCTCAGTGGTGGGATGTGTGTGCGTATGGGGTGGGGGCGGAGCTATGGGCTGTGTTGTTCTACCATTAACAACTCCTCCTACATGTCAATTACAAACAAGGACCCTCCTGTAGTTAATGGTTGCAATTTTAGCCGTGGCAGTGGTTGGGATTTATAGCACATCTTTGCCTTTCATTTGAACCATCTCCCTAACGCATTCCCTAATGAGAAGCAGTACCTATTTGACTAAATAAAAAGCAAAAGAACAGATGTGTCAAGTTGATTCCAGCTCATGGTGAGCTCCTTGAGTCAGAGTGGAACTGGCTCCCTAGGAACTTCAGTGGATGGTTTTTTTCAGAATTAGATCACCAGGCCTTTCTTCCAAGGTGCTACTGGATACACTCAAATCTCCAACCTTTTGGTTAGCATGGAGTACTAACTAGGAACTCCATTAATTCCCCAATAAATCTCAGTGAGAGGCAGCATGGTTTAATTAAAGAACACTGATTGAGAGCCAGGAATCTTGGGTTCTAATCTCAGCGGGCCTTTAACAATCTCTATTAGGACTTTAGGAAAAGGGAAGGCAATTAATGTTTGCTGAGCAAATACTCCATGACAGGCATTTTCTATATCATTTATTTAATCAGCATACCAGTTTTACATCGCAGTTGAGGCCACTGAGTCCTAGAGAGGCTAAACTATTTGCTCAAAACCATACATTGAGGACATAGGAGAGTCAGAATTTGTGCCCAGGCTGTTATGGTAAACCATTTCATATTTTCTGGGCCTCAACTTTGCCTACAAAAGTAACATTGATATGTACATGGTTTTAACAGCCATATGATTTTTCTAAGGGAGTGCTGTGGCTCCACTGGATCAGCACTGGACTGTGAATCACAAGGTCAGCAGTTCAAGCCCACCAGCCACTTCAAGGGAAAAAGATGAGGCATTCGGCTCTTGCAAAGATTTAAAATCTTGGAAACCCTATACATTGTCATTATGAGTTGGAAGCAACTCCATGGCATTAGCAACAACAACATAATTGTTCTGGGAATTTGTAAACCATTCCCTGGCTTACTACAGGAAGCAGTCATCACCACAGGAAGTCAAACAGAGACTGTTAATAAATAGACAAAACTATGAAGCACACAAGATTGAGTTAATTTCTTTGAATACTGAATTATGGACAAGAGAGTCTAGGCTTTGTACATATATGCCTTAAGTATTGCAATCAAGACAAAATCTAGTATTATTACAATCAAATCTACTTCCCATCTGTCAGTTCATGGTACTGTGGTACATGATGTGTTGGTATGATGCTAGAAAAATGCCAACAGTATTTCAAACACTACTAGCAGGGTCACTCATAGTGGACAGATTTCTGAAGAACTTCCAGACTAAGATAGCAAAGGATGATAGGCCTGGTGAGCTACATCTGATAAATTAGTCAGTGACAATCCTAGGACTCACAACAGAATACCATCCAATGAGTGCTGGAAGATGAACACTTTAGGCCGCAAGGTACTCAAAGTACACAGTGACCACAGTAAAGGGCACTGGCATACTAATGACCATGAAGATGACAACATTTCCTTCTGTTCTATATGAGGTCTCCATGAGGGGCCTCTTGAGACATAAGGGATAAGTTCAACTAGAATACCATGTTGGTTCAATACACCATTTCCATATTCTGAAATGTGCTATTATTTCATTTATCCCATAGATTGTGTTTCAGTGCAGTTATTAGTGCCCAGAAATCTCATTTTGGTGTCTGGATTAAAACTTGAAGGAAACACATTTGAGGAATAGTGAATGGACATTTGTCAACACACGCCATTAACACAGAGAGAGGGAACCTTCTGCTTGTGCTTATTCACTCCTATGTAAGTTAGCCTAAATGGAGGGAGATTAATGTCTTTCTCAGATGAAGGAGCTAGACAGCCTGGTAAGCTTGTCTCACTGGCACTTAATAAAAAACACTGAAGCCAAGCAACAGGCCGCTCGGCCTTCCTGGGTAAGAGAACTGCCCCCTTCTTCAGCACACCCTGTAGTAGAGGGATTGGAAGGGGGGGGGGGAGGGCAGTTGTCTTCGATTGCAACTGAACTGGCACTTGCAAAAGTCTCAAGCTCACTGTAAGGAATAAATGCAATAAAAAGAGGAGGGGAAAAAGGGACTTTGGAAGGCCATCAAAGACACAAAAGAGGGCATTCTGTGGTCAGGCAGAAAATGATAAAGGATCCTAGGTTTTATGTGCTTGAAAAACTGAACCACACTGTTATTATAAAGCCATCAGGAAACCCCTGCTTAAGTGCCATTCGACCTGAAAGTGCAGTTTCTAAGCGGGAGACTGGATTCACAAGGAAGACTATGATTTGTTTGGGATTTTGCCTCCAAGATGTAAGAATAGCTTAGGCATTAGGTATTCCTAATTTGTTATAACTTGTGAGCAACTGGCTAAATTGGCAACTGTAAAGAAGTTAGGATTGCATCGAAGTCTAATAAAACCCCTAATAAAAAGTTTTAAACTAGTTCACACATCTGCAGTCTAATGGGGGGTATTACCTAATATGTGTCATTGCCCCAGCAACCCCACCCCACACTGCTGGATCCTTGCTCCAGAATAGGGGGTGGGGAAAAGGTATTGGTGTAACACGTTCCTGGGGCTGAATTTACAACTACCATCTACAGATAAACCTTGGAGGGATTCATTTAAAGTAATATAGCTCATTCTCTTGGGGCCCCATAATTTGCACTTGCAAAAATTCTTTGAAAGGGCTGAAACATGCCTCTTCAATAAATTGATAGCTCCTCCAGGAGACAAAAATTGATGTCAGCATTTTAATGCCCCCATGAAAAAAAAATCAACTCTACCCCAGGACCCCAGTGGTTGTTCAAAGAGTACTCTCCTTTAAGTGTTGTGATTGCATGACTTCATTGCACAGTGAGGCAAGGAGCAGGGAGCTACTAGCAGTAGGTGAGAAGCCCAAAACATCTTTCCACGTTCTGAAAATTAATCTAGAACCTTGGGAAAAGGTAGAATTATTAATAAGAAATTTGAAGGCTTCGTAAAATACTGTTAATTCAATGCAAAACAAATCTTGCCCTATTCTAGATTATTATATTTTTCTAAGAAGAAAGCGTTTGCCCTGTGAACTGTCATTATGTTTAATTAGGTGATTCTAAAGGTGAGTCTAACACCATGCATAAACCTGTCCAACTTAAGACCATGTTGCTGGCACTGTCTCAAGAGAGGGTGCACATGGCACTTAGCTGTAACAGTAGCAGCCTTCAAGTCCTGTGCCCACCAAAAGCTCACAGATCCAGTGAGCTCTAAGAGTCCAGTCACACATTTATATTAAAAAGGAGAAAAGCCACCTTCTGGGATTTTTCCAGAGCTTCGAATAGGCAACCTTCTCTCAGCTCATCAAGCTTAAAATGGTTTCCTTTGTTAGCCTTCCGCTACTCTTGGCTTCCAGACAAAGGAGATTTGAGACCCCTCTCCCCAGGTTATGGAAGACACAAAAGACTTTTCAGTTCAGCATATTTTCCTGAAAGAAAATCTCTCTGTCTCATAAATGCAACCCCAAACCACACAAAGGTATGGAGAGTTGTTGGGGTAGAAGAATGAACCCAAGCCTAACTCTCCCTTCAGTTACTTAAACTTACTGCTGAGAACTGCCCAGAGGAGTTCCCTGTCCAATGACTGGTACCAGGTGAATCCATGCCAGCCAATGAACTAGCTGCCTTATTCTTACAAAGAAACTCATTACCAGGCATCTATTGTCCTAAAAATTAATTTGTTGATTTGACCCTTGCTTTTGTGCAGGAAGCACTCAGGAAAAAAGAATTGTTGTTGTTGTTAAGTGCCATCGAGTCGGTTCTGACTCATAGTGACCCTGTATACCATTTCCAAGGAGCAGCTGGTGAGCTTGAATCGCCAACCTTCCTATTCAAATTGACTTCGCAGTCCAGTGCATTAACCCACAGCGCCACACCAGGACAACCCAGAAAAAGCATAGAGGCAAGTTTTCATTTTAATGGAGATTTTCATGCCCATTTTTTACTCCATCCCAATGCCAGACAACAAATAAATAAATAAACGTAGTAAATATAAATACATTAAAGAGCAACAGGAGTCATTGGGTGGTACAAATGGTTAACAATCTCTACTGCTGACCAAAACTTTGGAGCTTTAAGCCCACCTAGATGCACCTCCAAAGAAATCTGCAATCTGCTTCTGAAAACTCAGCCACTGAAAACCCTATGTAGCTTAGCTCTACTCTGCCACACCTGGATCAGAATCAACTTGATGGCAGCTGGTTTAAGAACTACAACCAAACCTATTCATGGTAATT
>NW_006408651.1:4828579-4830243 GCF_000296735.1 Chrysochloris asiatica
ATGGGGAAGTTGGGGCTCAAAGCACTTGACTCACTTGTAGTAAAAGATCTAAGATTCAAATTCAGATTTGTCTAGTTCTAGAACCCACACTCTTAAGTCTTTCATGACACTTCTCCTCTACAAATAGCAACATACACCAGTCCTGAAAGTTCTGACTCAGTGTCTTAAAAGGCAGGAAACAGTTAGTGAAAGAGTAACCCTTACCTTCCTTAAGCCCAAGTTGCCCCATCTTCCCATTCCCATTGCATTTTCCTGCCCAGAGTTATACATGTGTGCTTCAGAGACATGGAAGAGGTTATTTAGAGGAAAAGGTGCCTGCCAGTCTTTAGATGGGGAGTGGGGCAGAGGAAAGAGATGAGACACAGGAATTAAGCCACATAGGATGAAGAGCCAGATCTGGGCTCCAGCAGCTTTGTAGAGTGACAGACCCCAGACACCATGGAGAGGAATCAATATACAATCAACAGCACTACCTTTTCATAATGAAAGAGATTTCCTTGCCAGGTTACCAAGAGTGTCTTGGTAGTGATGTTTTGACTGACACCGGTTTCTAGGAAGGATTCTAGTCTTCAGTGAGAAGACTAGCTTTGCTACGTTCAGAGAAGTTCCAGACGGCAGAGAATTGTGCCACACCCTTCAAATAATAATAATAATAATAAAATTCAAACTGTTATAGTAAACTGAACCATGACTAATTTTTCTATACATATATGTCAAAGTATTTCTTTTATAGTTTTTATATGCACAACTTTTCTGAATTGCAAATACTGTGTAAATAAGGAGATGATTATACTTTGTTATTTTACAAAGGTGTGTTCACCAATTTGGGAAATTGTGCTACCAGTATAAACCCAGGATATGGGATTTGTGTTTCTAAATCAAGGCACTTAAATTAGTCTGAATCAGTAGTTCCATTCACAAAGATTGAATGTAAGTATGAATATATTCATTTAGACCTTACTTCAAAATAGTAATTGTAAAGGAAAAGTATCTACACTACTCAGGGAACTATTTGAAACTAGGTTTTATAGCTTTGCCCTAAAAGGAGACATTATCAATATGCCTTATCTCCTAACGAGTCTTTTGCTAATGAAGTGATAAAACCATCAAGATTAAGGAAACATTTTACAAGGAAACATAATAATAAAGTTGTCAAAGATATGTCATATTTCCAAGAAATCTTGTCCCTGGAATGTTTACAAATAGTGTTTTCATCAGAAAAGAATAAATCTTAAAGTGTTGTACAAATGACTGCAAAATATGATAAGCTTTACTATATTGGAAAAATGCTAATCTTACTAGCTATACAAGAATGAAAGAATTGGGTGATTTTTCACTGAATAATATTACTCTTCTAACTAGAATTGATGAGAGGACAATTTCCCAAATTGGAGAATAAATCTCTGAAAATCAGTCATGAAATAAACTGCAACAAGCAAATATTTATTATAGGCGTATGAAAACTTCTTGTCTCATAAGAAAGATTTACCACTCATATATGAAAGGGTTTCAGGAAGAAAAAAAAATGTAGAGATATAATATTCAAAATTATTACAAAGTATAAAAAAAAATACCAATAGCTGTAATTCTTAAAAAATGTTCAACAGGAAAGTAATTCCATTTCCAATATTATTATTTATATCAAACCATGAATTGTCAAAAAC
>NW_006408651.1:4831723-4833624 GCF_000296735.1 Chrysochloris asiatica
TTGGTTCAAACCCACCAGGCACTATATGGAAACCCAATACAGCATTGCTATGAGTTAGAACCAACTTGATGGAACAATGACAGCAATAGTTCAATAAGAAATTTGTTACAAAAATGCATATTTATTTTATTATTACTAATTTCTGATAACTTGAGACTGTGGTTTCCTTAAAAAATGAGAATCATCTGTGGTTAGTGATTTATATGAAATACATGCTAATAGTTTATTAAAGAACCACTTTGATAAGTAATTGTAGATCATTTTAAATACATGCTAAATTATTCACTCAACAAGCTATACTAAGCAGACTATTCACTTTTGAACATTCTTCTGCTACATTAAGACAGATCTGATTCCTTTTACTTCAAGTTGTCACTCTTTCTAAATGTATTCTTCAATTGCTTTATTCTGGCTTCTGACCCATCTACTGCCTGGTTCTCAGCTAAGATAAAAATCTAAGGACTGTCAAATTCAAATAAAACCTTCTGAGTATTCTTCCATGTATTGGTACTGTTGACTAACTACATACTTGTCTTAACACTACCCATTGCCTTGGTGTCTGGTTTTATTTATTTTTCTATTTTGTGTTCATCATTTTATTGAGTTTTGCTCTTGCCTTTATGATATTTCCTCTACTTGCTTTAGATTTAATATGTTTTCCCCTTAGCTTTGTAACATAGAAATTTAAATCTATGACTTTAAACCTTTTCTCTTTTCTAATATACATAATGAAAGTTTATAAGCTTTTCCCCTAAGGACTGATGCATTTGTAAATTTGTAAAAATTGTGAAAATATATATATAAATTTTTGTATGTTTTGTTTTCATTATCATTGAATTCAAAATATTTTCAAATTTTCCTTCTAACTTCTTTGATTTATGGATTGTTTGTGTGTTGTTTAATTTCCAAATATTAAAAATGTTCTGGTATCATTTTGTTCTTGATTTCTAATTGAATTCTCATATGAAATTAATAACAAAAAATAATGTTAAAAATCAATAATAAAAAATATCAAAATCGGTTTCTTAATAATTTAATTCATACTTGGATTAAAATACTAAGAAACATATTTTATGTATTTTCAGTTTTTGAATTTCTTGATGATTCTTTTATGTTCCAGCATATGCTCTATGTATAATTGAAAATAAATAAATATTGCTGTTGAGTATTATGTGCTGTAAATGTCAATTCAATCAAGTTAGCTCATAGTGTTATTCAAGTCTTTATACATTTACTTATATTTATTTTTAATTACAGAGAGAAAAGCATTAACATATCTAATAATAATCATGGATTTGTCTGTTTTTCCTTTCAGTTCTGTTAATTTTTACTATGTGTATTTTACAGCTCTGGTACTAGATACATTCCTATTTAAAATTGTTAACTTATTTATAAATTAACCTTTTTAGCATATAAACGTAGCACTTGATATCTGATAATGTTTTCTCTATTCTTTTTTGTCTGATACTACTATTTTCACTCGAGTTTTTTTTTTTGTGTGTGTGTGTGTATGGTTATTTGCAATGGTTTAGCTTTTTCTACCTTTTACTTTTAACCTATTTAAAACAAAACAAAAACAATTCATTGCCAACTTGCTGATTCCGATTCATAGAAACCATTTAGGACAGAGTAGAACTCCCCATGGTGTTTCCAAAGCTGTAATCTTTGCAGACTAGACAGCCATATCTTGCTCCCATGGGGCAGGCCGGTGGGTTCAAAAGATTGACTTTTAGTTCTTAATCACTGTGCCAACGTGTGTCGTTAAATTTAAAGTATTTTATTTATTTTAGTAGTTTATAGCATTTAGCTTGGTCTTGGTTTTTTTATTCAGACTGGCAATATTTACCTTGCCTTTTAATTGATATGTTTTGTCTATTTGTTTATTTATTTATTTATTTATT
>NW_006408651.1:4834074-4850421 GCF_000296735.1 Chrysochloris asiatica
CTTTCTGCCCTCAAGGCCAGAGCCAGTCTCTCCCTTGCTTTCTTCACTTTCTGTGTCTGTGTCCTGATATCTACAGGAGTTACCAATTGCCCACTGAGAATATGTGAGAGACACATGCCCACACCTGGGATGATCTTTGCCATATTTGAGTACTGGACTGGAGTGGGTTCCGTGTACGTTAATGGTTAATGGACCTACATCATTAACTGGACCACCTGGTGCAATTATTTGTGATGCATCTGAGAAGTCCAAAGTACTGAACAGCTCTTCTGTGGTACTGCAGGCCTGAAGTCCTTGTAGTCGCCTGTATGCGCACACCTGTTGGCACTTCTTCAACTTCGCCTCCCACTGATTGCATTGGACCTCATTGCCTGGGTGGGAAGTGATTCTGCTAACTGGCCTCTGGAAAATACAGCTGGTCAACCTTATGGGGATTTTAGAACGGGCACCAAATTTCCTCCTGGCCTCAGTTTCATGCTTACGCTTCCTCTTTGACGTCTGAACCATCATGTTTCTCTTGAGCTTCCCCAGAAAGGTCTGCCTAGGAGAGCAGGTCGATGCACGTTCATCCATGTTCTCAGAAATGTTCTGCTGACTATACTCTTGAGATGCAGAGGGCTTGTCTCTTCAAAATGGTGGAGGATGGCCAGTCCCAAATCTGTAGTTCAGAGATCAGTCTGGAAGCTTTTTTTGTCTATTTATTTTTAATATAATTATTTATCTGTTTGGATTTAAGTGTACTTTGATACTGGTTTTTCATTTATCTTATCTGGTTTTTGTTCTTTTTTTCCCTTTCCTTTATTGACTTCTTTTGGATTCATTGATATTTTTTCAGTTCCATTCTAAGGAACCCTGGTAGCATAGTGGTTATGAATTGGGATGTTAACCTCAAGGTCAGCAGTTCGAAACTACCAGCTGTTCCAAGGGAGAGAGATGATGTTTTCAGCTCCTGTAAAGATTTACAGCCTCAGAAACCCTATACAGGGTCACTATGAGTTGTAACTGACTCCACAGAACATAACTACCACTAGTTCCATTTTATTGCCACTAGATTAGAGTTTCTAAGGAATATCTTTCTCTTTCAGATTATAGTACAGATCTCCCAGTTTTGTTTTTGTGTGAATATATCTTCACTTCATTTTCATTAACTAAAGATGTTTTGCTGGTTTGGGATTCTTGAATAAGAAAGTTGGGTTGTTTTTTGGTTTTGATTTTTTTCAGCATTAAAAATTTTAATTCCTGAACTTCTGGCTGGCATTGCTTCTGATGAAAAAAATCAATGTTAACTGTTATCTCTGTCTCCTGGTACATAATGCAATTTTTTTCACTAGCCACTTTTTCACTAGTTTTTAGTAATTTTATTATAATGTGCCTCTTTGTAATTTTCTTTGCATTCATCCTGTTTGGGGTTCACCAGGTATCTTGGACCAGTGAATTTCTAGTTTTCATCCAATTAGGAAAATTCTTGCACATTATTTCTTCAAATATTTTTATATTTCTCCTTTTTCTTTTCTTGGAACCCTGATTTTTATATTAGTTGTTATTTATACATTTGTTAGATTGTTTTATATTATCATAAAGGCCCTTAGGAATTATCTCTTTCTTAATGGGCTTCTGTTTGGATAGCTTCTATTGTTATATGGTTAAGATCATTGATCTTATCTTCCCTAGTGTCTATTCCGTTATTAAGTCCATCTGGTGAATTTTTCCTTTCAAGGCACTGTGCTTTTCAGCTCATAATATTTTCATATCCTATTTCATCATTTCATGAAATAATGAAATGAAGTAATGTGTTCTAAATTTATGTATTTGAAATACTATGCTCATATTTTAATTTCAATGATCAATAATTTAAATTTATATCATTTCAATGTCTCTTTATAGTCATCATTTTTTTCTCCTGAATATGGGTATTTTTTCTATCCTTTGCATTTTAGTACTCTTTTATTAGAGTCTGAATAGTGTGAATGTTTTAATGTTTATTTTCTTGATTTTGTTTTCTTCTTTTTGAAAGTAATGAATTTTTGTTAAAATGGTGGTTAATTAACTTGTGGATTCATTTAGTTCTTTTGAGTCTTGCTACTAAGCTTTATCATGTAACTGCTTTGGCATTACTCCTAAGGCATGGCCTTCTTTAAGGTCTCTATTGAATGCTCCAGATGTTTAATGAGGTTTTTCTGCTCTGGTTAGACCAAACTTAAACTTCTCTCAACTACACTAGTAGTTGCTCAGTTTACAGCTCTTGGTACTTGTTCTTTCTACAGTAATTTTTTTCCAGCCTCATAGAGTTTTATCCAACACTTAAGGGAACATTGATGCAGATTTCACGAGCTCTTTCTCCTCATTTATACTTTGTCTTTGACTATCTTCTTTGCAAATTCAAACTGCCTCAATCTCTCCATGCTTAGATCTCTGTCTACTCAGCTCAGGAAAAAGGATTCACTCTATTGACATTCCTGCTCCCTGTGCTGTGGTCAGAACGTGCCTCCAGATTGAAAATAAGAGCAATTATATGGCACACCTTGCTTGTTTTTCTTCTCTCAGGAATCACAATCTTGCACTGGCTCTTTTCCAATGTCTGAAAACAGCTGTTTCATATTTTTTGTACAGAGATGTGCTGTTTACAACAGGAAGGCTATTCCAATACCAGTTCCTCAGTCATGACCAGAAGCAGAAACCAGTTTCCTACTAATTTTCATCTTTCTCTTATACTGTCCCCAGAAGCATATCATAAAATAGTTTTCTACAGCCTCGTGTATATATTACTCTTTTTCCTTTTTTCTAATCTACCCTCTGCTCCCTACCACCTACCAAAATAGTTGGCCTCCACTGTCTCAGTAAATACCAACACTAAAAGTATCCCCTGTCACATTTTGTAAAATATATGTTTCTGTCCTATTCTGTCACTACTCTGCTTTAGTGATTCCTAATGAATTATTTTGACCCTCCATTTATACATAAGATACAGTTCATTTGTTGAATTGTCATACTTCCTTATTTTCTCTGCTTCCTTGGCATGTAAATCTTTCTTTTCTTTACCATACTCAGATGAGTCTAGACTGTTATAACTTATTACAAGACTAGTTTTCTGTTTAGTGTCACTCATACCTCTGCTATTTCATTTTCCCACTCTTCATGTAGGGAATGACATTTTATATTTTACTTGCTGTAATTCCAGACTTACTCATCATAAATTGGTGGGAATATCAGAATACTTCACTGTGTCTCTATATAGTCATATCCATGCATGAACCTAATTAAAAAAATATTTCTCATATGTTTGTCCATTTTGAGGGTATTCTATTTTGATTGCAAACTACAAATTTAGCAGTTCAAATTCACCATTTGTTCCTCAGAAACCCTATACAGGGTCACTATGAGTCAGAATTGACTAGATGGCACTTTACAATCTATTTATATGTAGGAGTCCTGGCGTGGTGCTGTGAGATAAGCATTGGACTGCTAATTGTGAGGTCAGCAGTACAAACCCACCAGGCACTCCTTGGAAACCCTATACAGGGTCGCTATGAGTTATTACAGATTTGACAGCAATTAACAACAACAACATATTTACATGAACATGTAGTATTATTTTTTAGTGTGTGTGTGTATAGATTACATATCTGTTGTGTGGTACTCTAGGACTAGCACTGGACTGCTAACTTCAAGGTTGTTAAGTAAAATGGATGTTATTCCTGATCTCAAAACGTGAACAATTTCACTGGAGAAATATCCTGGACTTCATATATAAAGAGTTCATGTCTGTTTGTTCACTACAATATCTCTTGTTCCCAGAAGAGTTATTAAGAAAAGACTTTCAATAAACATATATTGAATCAACCAAAGTAGCCTTATAAACAACTTAACAAAGGGCAATGGATCAAAAAGTGACATAATACAAATGTATTAATTACTGCAAGAGTTGAAAAGAGAAAAATTATTGTACCTGATGTGGTTATAGCAGGCTTTTGAAGAAAACTTGAAAAACCAAACCAATTGCCCTTAAGTTGACACCAACTCATGACAACCCAGTGTTACAGAGTAGAATTACTCCTTAAGGCATTTTGGACTATATAATCTTGGTAGAAGCAATCAGTCAGGCCTTTTTTCTGGTTTGAACTGTCAACACTTAAATTAGTGCAAACCGTTTCTGGCACCCAGATTCATAAACCAGATTGAAATAGACATAGATGACAGTGACCTTAGTAGGACATTCCAAACTAAGGGAGCATTTGAAGGAGCAGAGACAGGGTTACTAGGTATGATGGAAACATGATTAGTGACTGAATTTCTCTGGACTTTAGTTTCAAGTGTAGGAGCAATGAAGAAGAGGCTTGAAAGCTAGGACTGACAGATTATAGGAAGACTTTAACCACAGACAGGAGAAACCAGATATCATTTCTGAGCAGTGAAGAGACAGCAAAAATAGTGCTTTGGGAAGATTACTCTAGTTTCCGTATGTACGAGAAAGCTGATGTCAAGGCTAAATCCGGAGGGGATTCTCTCTATCAGATGCCCATTAAATATTAAAACCAATAAACTTCAGAGTGAATTTTTCTTTTTTTTTTGTAATATCCTGTACCTTCAATAAAGACATAAAGAGAAAGTAATATGATATTTAGGTCATATATAAATTTAGGAAGAAAGATAGACCCAGTGCTTAAATTTTTTTTAAAATTGATGTTATGGGACTATTAAAGGACTTCCTGTAATTTGAGCTTTTTCTCACTCTTATTTCCATTAAGGGTCCCTGATGGCACAGTGATTAAGAAATTAACTGCAAACCAAAAAGTTGCAGTTCAAACCCACTAGCAGCTCCATGGCAAAAGAAGACCTGTTGATCCGCTCCTGTACAGATTGAAAAGCCCATTGCTGTTGAATCGATTCTGACAGATTAGTGTTGCCCCACAGGGTTTCCAAGGCCATAATCTTTACAGATGCAGACGGGCTCATCTTTCTCCCACAGAGCCACTGGTAGGTTCAAACCAATGACCTTCCTGTTGGCCACTGAGCCACCAGCTCTCCTTCCCATACAGATGACAGCATAGAAAACCCAATGTGGCAGTTCTCTGTCCTACAGGGTCACTGTTGGGTTGTTATGAGTCAGAATCAACTCAAGTGTGCATAAGAATGTTTTCATTGTAGACACTTTAATTTCATCCTGGTGTAAGGTGCTTGGAACTGGGTAGAATCATAGTACTTTAAACTTCATGAGCTCTGTGTGTAAAAGTTTCATATATAAGACAGGATACACTCAGATAACTTGATTTTGTTTTTCATTAGAAACATCTGAGAGTGCATGATAGACACACACACAAAAATAATATAACAGAATGAAGTGAGTTTTTTTCAATTTTGTCCTGGATGTTTTATAATTGTTTTCTCAGTAACAGAAGATCTTCCTTAGGTTTTGGCTAATTGAAAATGTTCCTGGATGTCACAAATGATTTGTAGTCACAACTATTAGCAGTCCTAGTATAGCACTGTAGGATAAGCACTGGACTGCTAACTACAAGGTTAGCAATTCAAACTCATCAGCCGCTTCTCGGAAACCCTACACAGGGTCACTATGAGTTGGAACATACTCGATGGCAGTTAACAACAATTAACCTAAAGTTTAAACATACCCAGGGGTTCCACAGAAGAAAGGTCTGGGTATCAGCTTCCAAAAAGATTATCACCATGGAGATCATATAAAATATTTTGTCTCTTGGGGTTGTCAAGAGTCAGAGTTGACTCAACAGCAACAGGTTTGGTTTTTGTTTTGTTTTGTTGTTGTTTAGTTTTGCTAATTAATTTCATACACTTTGCAGTTACCTATAGAAGTATACCTTATGACAGCCATAGATTAATTCAACTTCTTAAAGTTTGTCTCGACAACAGCTAATACCATTTTACTTATTTCAAAGTCACAGCCTGCAAGATAAAGTCTCTCACTGCAGACCCAGGTTGAGAGGACACACAGAGGCTGGAGTGTAGATGAGCATTTGCACTGGACAGAAGAGATGGCAAGTCCTACACTCTTGTTAGGTTTGATATTAGATTCTCAGCTCACACCACAGAGGCCCTAGAAATCCCCCAGTTACTTCAATCCGCATTCCCTATGAAAATAATTACCAGTTCATGCCCAAAGATTAAAACAGCCACAGCATGAAACAACTTCAGTGTTCCTCTTAGCATACTTATTTGCTTAAGCCTCCTTCCAGAATATTCCATCAGTCAGAATTCCAGGCAGTGCTTAAAATGTGCACAGTTGCTAAGCTTTCATCTCTGACTATTTTGACTAGGTCCCAGTCTCCTCCTCTAAGTGGGGTATGATTTTTATTTTCATTCTTTCTCATATAAATCATCACTTTCTTCCATTAGAGGTCTTCTGTGTTAGCTATGGTAACTAGGTCTAAGGCCTCCTCCAAATGAGGGCCAGAGAGAAATAACCTACTAAGGTATTTTTTTCTTAACCTGGACAAACAAAATTTATAACCAGTGAGTGGACAAGAAAAATAACCAGTATTCTGTGAGTGGATGGGGTGATTAAAATTTACTTTCACGATTGATATTAATTCTACTAAACTTCATTGCAGTAAACCTTTGGTTTTGAGCTAATTAAATTGTAACAGATTGTAATTATGATATAAGGATAAAAGTAATTATGATATAAACAATGCTATAATAAGCCAACAAAGGAATAATATCTTCCTATATTTGTGTGGTGTTATAGAATCAGCACTGGGCTGCTAACCACAAGGTTGGTAGTTCAAACCCACCAGCTGCTCCTTGGAAATCCTATACAATGGGGATGGGGAATGTCTGGCCCGCAGGCCATATGAGGCCCCCAAAATCATTTGATATGACTATGCCAAGGTAACCACAGTTCCAGCCTTGTAAATATAGCAGACTAATTTTTAAGTTGATAAATTTGTATAGCCCATAAATTATGTTATAAATATTCAAATGGCTCTTAGCAGAAAAAAAGATCCCCACCCCTGTTATGTTGTTGCTGTCATTGGTAAGTGCTATCAAGCCAGTCCTGACTAATAGAGACCCTATGTATGGTTTCCAAGGAGCCGCTGGTGAGTTTGAACCACTGACCTTGTGGTTAAAACTGACCTTGAAGTCCAGTGCTTATTCTATGGCACCACACCAGGGCCCCTTCTATACAGGGTCACTAAAAGTCCGAACTGACTCAATGGCACTTAAAGCAACATTTTTGTGATGATATTTCATGTCTCTTTCAAAAATGTTAGATGGAAATTTTTTTATTGATGTCAAGTAGAAACAAGATAGTAGAACATTAAAAAATTTGAATTGTGAATTTGTAAATCAGAACCTCAATAAATCACAACATATTCCATAAATCAATTCTTCAGCATGACTAAAATTTTCATAATAGAAAATATAATTTATCTGACATTTAGTGTGTCCTAAGTGATTCCCATGCATTTTCTCATTTAATTCTTAGTCTTTTAATTATATCACCCTGAAGAATTTATAGTCACAGAAACAGTGGCTTAGAAATGTAAAATAACTTGCCTACATGGAGTCCTGGTGTGGCACTGTGGGCTAATGTGCTTGATTGCAAGGTCAGTTTGAATTGTAAGGTCAGCTGTTCAAGCTTACCAGCTGCTCCTCAGAAACCCTATCCAGGGTTGCTATGGGTCAGAACTGACTCGACAGCACATAATAACATGAGTGTCTTAGACTGAGTTCTCTAGAGAAGCAAAACCAGTGAAATGTATAGATAGGTGAGAGATTGATGGATCGGTAGATAGAAAAATGGATAAATGATGGATCATGCAGTTGTGGAGACTGTTAAGTCCCAGATCAATAGATCATCCATCATGCTGTAGTATTCTTCTAATTCAAATAGTTATAGAGACTGACAAACCCTAAATTAACATGTTTCATTGCCAGGTCAGAGAGAAGATTGCTGGTTCACATGGCTATGGCAGTGGACCAATCTAAAACTCTGCAGGTCAGGTGGTAGCTTCCAAGTTACATTCCAAGAAGCAGAATTCAACAGATGACAAGATGCAGGACTGAGCAAGTCAGCTGGATGTTGAGCTATTTGCCATATATTGCCAGATATATATATATATATATATACAGAGAAAGAGAGAGATTGGATGTAAGCCACATTCCAGGAGAAATTCCTTTTACAACTAATTGGCTGCTAACATCAGACACATCATGGAGGTGAATACATTTTACTGCATTATGGAAAAGCTACAAGTCCAATGTCTGCCACACTACTGAGAATCATAACCTAACCAAGTCGATGTATAACATTAACCATCCTGAGGAGCTAGTAATGGTGGGTCTGGGGCTCCAAACTAGATCCATGCTCTTAAATAGTATGCTATTTTGCAACCTTCTTATATAATGGTTACATAACAGTATAATTTTTTAATCATATTTCCTGTTTCTAAATCCTGATAAATTTGTTTTCATATATTTAACAGGATTTGAATAATACTCATTAACAATCTGTGCTAACAGAACCTTACTAAAAATGAACTGATGAAGATCAAAGGCTATAGCCTTCAGTATGGATTATGATTCTATGTAAAGAATAAAAATCCTCACAGATAGCATCATGATAAATGGAGAAAAGATTGAAGCTGTCAAGGATTTCAATTTACTTGGAACCACAATCAACGTTCATGGAAACAGCACTCAAGAAATCAAACAACATATTGCATTGAGCAAATCTTCCATGAGAGTGTGAAAGAGCAAAAGATTTCACCTTGAAAACTAAAGTGGGACTGACCCAAGTCACAGTATTTTAAATCACCTCATATGCATGTGATTTCATAAGAGAAATATTTTCTTTTATGATATCTTTTCTTTTTAACGACCTTGTGGTTAGTAGTTCCATGTTTATACTATAGTGCCATTAGGGCTCCTATGCACAAATGTTGTTGTTATTGTTAAGTGCTACAGAGTCCATTTCAACTCCTAACTACGATGCATAGGGTTTCTGAGGAGCAGTTGGTGCTTTTGACCCACCAACCTTTCTGTTCAAACTGACCTTGAGGTTGAGTGCTCATCCTACAGTATCACACCATGTTTCCAAAAGCACATATGTTGCTGTTAAGTGCCATCAAGTCTACTCTGATTCATAGAAACCCTGTATAGGGTTTCCAAGGAGTACCTGGTGAGCTTAAACCACCAACCTTGAGGTTCAAATTGATCCTGCAGTCCAGCGTGTTAGTCCGCAGTACGACACCAGGACTCCATGGCACATATAAACATATACATATACAAGTCATAAGCAGTCTGTACCCAGATCTCTTAGGAAGTGTGGGAAAGAGATGGGTAGGTGACTCAGATCAATATTTACATAATTATTAAATAAAATTGTCCCTCAGGGAGTTTAGTTTCAGAATATTTGGGGGAAGGTAGAAACCCCACTGAATAGATTTCAACTTATTTAGACGGGTCTCTGCTATTCATAAGGTTTTCAGTGACTAAATAGTCGGAAATAGCAGGAAGCTCATCTGAAACCTGTCCACCATGGGTGACCCTGCTGGTATTTAAAATACCCATGGCATAGCTTCCAGAATCACAGCAACTCACAAGCCACCACAGTAAGACAAACTGGCAGACAAGTCATTAACAATCTGCTATATGCCGATAATACAACCTTGCTTGCTGAAAGTGAAGAGGACTTAAAATATTTACTGATGAAGATCATAAATCACAGCCTTCAGTATGGATTGCAGCTCAATGTAAAGAAAACACAAACCCTCACCAGTGGACCAATAAACAAAATTCTTATCAACAGAAAAAAAATTGAAGTTGTCATGGACTTCATTCTTCTTGGATCAACCATCAACACTCATGGAAGCAGCAATCAAGAAATCAAACGATGTATTGAATTTGGCAAATCTGCTACACAAGAACTATTTAGAGCGTTGAAGAGCAAAGACGTTAGCTTGAGGACTAAGGTGCACCTGACCCAAGCCATGGTGTTTTCAATAACCTCATATGCATGCGAAAGCTGGACAATGAATAAGGACGACTGTAGAAGAATTGATGCTTTTGAGGTATGGTGTTAGAGGAGATGGGCTGCCAAAAGAACAAACAGATCTGTATTTGAAGAAGTGCAGCCAGAGTGCTCTTTGGAGGCCATGATAGTCAAACTTGGTTTCTCATACTTCGGACATATTGTCAGGAGGGACCAGTCACTGGAGAAGGATATCACGTTTGGTAAGGTAGAGGGTCAGAGAAAAACAGGAAGACCCCCAGTGAGATGGATTGGCAAGTGGCAGCATCAATGAGCTCACGTGTGGCAACAATTGTGAGGTTGGCCCAGGACCGGGAAGTGTTTCATTTTGTTATGCATAGGGTCACTATGGGTTGGTGCTGATGCAATCTCACCTAACAGCAACAACAAGATGGGTCTGGTGAAAGAAAATGGGGTTAAGATTCTTGTGATTCAATAGCGAGTAATTGTTATCATGACTAATTGTGATCGTCACAACTGTAAAGGTAGTAGTTTTGTAACAAAAAGTGAGGAGTAGTTAATCTTACAGTACAGGAACAGAAGATCTTAGGACCATCAAGGGAAAAGAGCATGAGTGGAACGTGGGACCCTAACCATAGAACCAGTGACACCAGGCATGGAGGCAGAAATGTTGACTTGGAGAAATAGAGCAGCTGAGGACTAAACTCTTGGAAAGAGAAAGGCTGTGTGCTAGAGGCCATGAGGCATGCTTAAAGAATGTGCCCTTTGGTTGTTTAAATGATTATATATTCCTATGTGTTTTTGTGTACATTAAAAAACAACAACAACAGAGGTAATAGAAACAAATACTGGTGAATGAAGATGCACAAGGGGATTGTAATCACTGAAATGAAACGAAATATGATTGGATGAGTACAAAACTGCTATTCTCCCATGTATACTATCACTCAATTCACAATGAAAGCTTAAAAAAAAAATTGTTCCTCAGTATCCATGGGGGATTGGTTCTAGGATCCCCACACATACCCAAATCCAAAGATGCTCAAGTTCCTTATAAAAAATTTTGGTGTTGTTAGGTGCTGTCAAGTAGGCTCCAACTCATAATAACCTTATGAACAACACAAGGAAACACTGCCTCATCTTACACCATCCTCACAATTGTTATGTTTGATCTTGTAGCTGCTCCTATTGTGCAAATCCATTGCATTGAAGGTCTTCCTCTTTTTTGCTGACCCTCTACTTTAGGTCAAGCATGATGACTTTCTGCAGAAGGCCCCTTCAGATAACATGTATGAAATATGAGAGATAAAGTTTCACCATCCTGGCTCTAAGGAACATTCTGGATGAATTTCTTCCAAACATAGATTTGTTTGTTCTTCTGACAGCCCCTGATACTTTTAATATTCTTGTCAAACACCATAATTTTTCTATGATCTGCCTTATTTATTATCCAACTTCCACATGCATAATAGGTGATTGAAAATACCTTGGCTTAAGAAAGGCATGCCTTAGTCCACAAACTGATATCTTTGCTCTTGAATAGTTTAAAGACATCTGTGTAGCAGATATGCCTAATGCAAGATGTCATTTGATTGCTTGATGGCTGCTTCCATGAGTGTTGATTGTGGATCCAAACAAATGGATGTCTTTGTCAACTTCAATTTTTTCTCCATTTATCATGATGATATTTATTGGTCCAGTTGTGAGAGTTTTTGTTTCCTTTACAATGATGTCCAATCTATACTGAAGACTATAGTCTTTGATCTTCATCAGTATTTCAAGACCTCTTCACTTTCAGGGAGCAAAGTTGTGTTATCTGCATATCACAGGTTATTAACGAGTCTTCTTCCCATTCTGATACCATGTTCTTCTTCATATAATCAAATTTTTCAAATTATTTGCTCAACATATATATTGAATAAGTATGATGAAAGGATACAACTACAATGCACACCTTTCCTGATTTTAAACTATTGAGTATCCCCTTGTTCTATTCTAATGCCTACCTCTTGCTCTAAGTAGAGGTTCTTCATGAGCCTAAGTGTTTTAGAATCCTCATTCTTCACAATATGATCCATGGTTTGTAATGATCTACACAATCAAAAGCCTTTGCATAGTAAATAAAGCACAAGTAAACATCTTTCTGGTATTCTCTGTTTTCAGTCAAGATCCATCTGACATCAGCAGTGATATCTCTTGTTCCATATCCTCTTCTGAATCTGGCTTGAAATTTTGACAGCTGTCAATATACTATTACAATCATTTTTGTTTTGTTTCCTTGCATGTGATATATTATTCAATGATAACTGCATTCCATTGAGTCACCTCTTTTTGAAATGGGCACAAATATCAATCTCTTCCAATCAGTTGCCAGATGGCCATCTTCCAAATTTCTTGGCATAGATGAGTGAGTGTGTCCCGTGCTGCATCAGTTTGTTGAAGGATTTCAATTTGTGTTCCATCAATTTTTGGATCCTTGGTTTTTGCCAAAGCCTCAGTGCAGTGTGGACTTCATCCTCAGTACCATTGGTTCCTGTTCATATACTACCTATTGAAATGGTTAAACATTGGCCATTTCTTTTTGATACAGTGACTGTGTATTCCTTCCATCTTTTTGGGGGGTTTTCTGTGTCATTAAATATTTTGCCCATAGAATCTTTCAATATGGCAACCCAAGGCTTGAGTTGTCTTAAATTTTTTCAGCTTGAGAAACGGTGAGTATGTTCTTTCCTTTTTGTTTTCTGACTCCAGATCTTTATACATTTCATTATAATATTTGACTTTGTCTTCTTGTGCTTCCCTTTGAAATTTTTTGTTTGGCTCTATTACCTCCTCATTTCTTCCATTCGCTTTAGCATCTGTACACTCAAAAGCAAGTTTAATAGTCTTTTATGACATTCATTTTGGTCTTTTCTTTCTTTCCTGTCTTTTTAATGACCTTTTGCTGTCTTTGTGTATGATGTTCTGTATGTCATCCCACAACTCTTCTGGTCTTCAGATATTAGTGTCTAATGCATCAAATATGTTCTTGAGATGGTCTCTAAATTCAGGTGGGATATAATCAAGGTCATATTTTGGCTGTCATTGACTTATTTTAATTTTCTTCAGCTACATCCTGAACTTGCATAAGAGCAATTGATGGTTTACTCCACAGTCTTTCCCTAGACTGATGATACTGAGCTTATCCACCATCTCTTTCCACAGAGGTTCTCAATTTGATTCCTTTGTATTGTATATGGGAAGGTCCACAAGTATAGCCAATTTTAATGTTGTTTTATAAAGGTATTTGCAGTGGATAAGTCATTTGTCTTGAAAAACATCTACCAAGTGATCTCCAGTATCATTTCTATCACCAAGGACATATTTTCCAACTACTGATCCTTCCTCTTTGTTTCCAACCTTCATATTCTAATCACCGATAATTATCAATGCATCTTGATTGCAAATTTGACCAATTTTAATTTGAGGAAGTTGATAGAATTGTTCAATTTCATCACCACTAGCTTTAGGTGTTGGTGCATAAATTTGAATAATAGTGGCATTAATTTGTATTCCTTGTATTCCCCAGTCATATTTTAATTGCCTTCCAATTTGAAGGTCTCATTTCCGGGCACTATATCTGGCAATATTCTGGCACTATCCATAATGTTTTCCTTTTATGTTACTATATCTGACAATGTCTCCCTGCTAATCATAAGGTTATTAGTGGCAAACTGTAAAAGTCATGTGGGGGCCATGTCTGACTTCCTCGGGGTTCACAAGAGGTAAAGAGAATCAAACTCAAAATCAGCCTAACGACAATTCCTATGAAATGAAGGTCAGACATGCTCCAGTTCTACAACCTCCTTTACCCTATTCTGACACCCACCATCCCTCCCACAGCTCTCTTTGCTTCACATCTTGGTTCAATATTCCATTGCAATGGCCACACAGAACTCATACACAATACTCATAGTAATGGGGTTTACTAAGGAAATGAATAGGGTACAATTTGGGATCAGAAACAACTCTGGATGCAGCACTTCCTCAGTCAGGGATGCCTGTTGTCTGCCACACTGTATGCATGTTTCACTTGTGTCTTTGGTGTCTCAGCCTTGTGATGCCACAGTCTCTGTCCTGCTCATGTAAGTGCTACCAAGCACCATTAGCCAGTCTGTTAATGTTCAAAGGGTACATTCTACAAGCCAACCTCTTGCCTATAGGCACTCAGTTTTACTCAGTCTCTGGGCCTTGAAGCCCACAGCTGCTCTGTCTATCTGTCCATGCCACCATCTCTGCCACAGTTTCTACCATTGCCACTTTTCTAGAAGGGATCTCACACTGTACTTATACTCTTCTTTTGTGATGGTCCTGGGATCGTTTGTTCCTATTTCTGAGATGCTTCCTTTTAAACCTAGAGGTATGGCAAAACTAACATTTAGAATCTTAGCATCCTGCATATCTTATTTGCATAGTTCCACCCAAACACTTGGTGGGAATCAAGAAAATGTTGTATAGAAAAGCCATATCAAGTAAACTCAAGGTACCACACTAACCATTAAGTAGTTCACCTCTCCTTTCTATTTTGTCTTAGTCTGAAAGCTCCACTAAGGCCTGTCCACTATGGGTGACTCTGCTGGTAGTTAAGTATCAGTGGCATATCTTCCAATATCACAACAACACATACTCTACCACAATATGACAAACTAACACACGAGAGTTCATAAAATGATGTTGTATTTGCATATAACCTACGCACATTTTCCCACATATTTTCAACAATCTCTAGATTACTTATAATACCTAATACAATGTAGGTTCTATGTTAATAGCACACTTTAAACTGTCTCTTAGCCATTGAGGGGTTACTTTGACTACTGAATTGCTTCTTTTTATGTCTGAATATTTTCCATCTTCAGTTGGTTGAATTTACAGATGCAGAACTCACAGATACTGAGGGCTGTCTATAGTATGTGATACATGTTGTCAAAACACAGTGTGGAGGAAGGAGAAATTCTTTTTCACTAGGGAAAAATGTTTGCCACAAAAAGGAGTAGTTGACTATTTTGTAGGAAGTTAAGAAAATTCCCAAATAAAGGCTCTCTAATGCATAAGGTCACTATGGGTCGGTACCCATATCTGACTCGATGGCACCTAACAACAAAAACAACAACAATGGTAAAATGTCAGATGCTATAGCAATTATGTGTGAGAAATAAAAACGTTTAGCAAAAACATTAAAAACTCCTGGATTAATATTAATCTAGCCTGCAGTTGTTTAAGCAAGCCAACACTATGGGCATATGTGTTGGAATATAGTGGAATTCCTAGGTACCAATCTCTGAGTATGATCATTGTTGGTAATCTCTTATGTTTAGATATCATCGCTGCATACCTCTGGGATTTTCCTATTCCTTTATCATTTCAACAGCCTAGGATTCTATAGTGGTTGGGGACTGAGAATTGTTTGGTGTGTTACAGAAACTCATAGCATTTTAATTGTGCCTGGAGACAGAGAGACTCAACGAGAAAGTCTAATTATGAAACATAAATAAACGAGGCGTTCTGCTTTGCCTCACATCATATCATTATAGTTCAGAATGAACTTCTGAGTTTTACTGTGGGTCAAACAATCAGTCAAGTCACTGGTTTAGAAACAAGAATAATGAATACATCTAACATGTAAAGAGAAACATTAAAGAAACTATGATGTTAATACAACTATTATTTTTTATTGTATATTTGCTTTATCACCAAAATAGTTATATGCTAATATTTAGGGGTGAAAAGGAAGGCTGTCTACTCCCACAAAGATTTACAACCTCGCAAACTCTATACAGGGCTGCTATGAGCCAGAGTTAACAGATGGAACTTCACAACAACATCCATTATTTATACAGTATGCATCATGTATCTGAACATAATTCATGAACACATTATATACATGTTTTCTGATATAGTCCTCACACTAAACCAATGAAACAGATGATCTTATTATTACCTCCATTGTATATGAAGGGGCTTAAAAAAGGTTATGGAAAATTTCCAATATCCTTCAATTTCATTTTCCACAGACTTTTTGATGCCCCTTCCTACATGAAAAAACAAGATTCAAGATGTCCAGGTAGCATACCCAGACTTATTCATTTCTCTCTGGGTACATAGTAGGTACAGTCAGTCATTAAGTGAAAGAACTTGCTTTGAATTTCTACCTGCAATACCCCAAAAGTCATCTTTTTAACCATTGTGCAAACACTGATATTTCTTAAAGAAAAGAAGAAGACATTGTGGCAGTTTCCAGTTTAGAGAGAATTATGTTGGCAACAATCAATTAAAAGTAAATATGTATGCAAGAACACCAAACTTGCATACAGTACCCTTTTGACCTAGCCTCGATGGCT